>NC_085059.1:1784642-2125714 GCF_963662255.1 Cinclus cinclus
ATTCAACCCAATGCACTGAAATTCCCACCTGCACCTTTGCTGCTCTTTATTCCTTTTTTTTTCTTTCTTTTTTTTTTTCTTTTGTATTCCCTCCCTTCCCTTACTGGAATGAAATGCTCAGAGGAGGAAAAACCTTCCTCCCTGGCTGCCCTTAAAGTGCCCGGAGCCAGCTGCAGTGTTTGGGATCCTCCAGCTGCAGTGGAACAAACAGAGCGCACGTCCCCCACTGATCCCTGCACACAAATCCAGCCTGCTTCCCCTCGGACTGTTTGCAGGAGAAAAAGTAGAATATGGAGACTCGGGTATAAATGTTTACACACAGTCATATAATTACATAACATTAAACATTTTACATAGCTTGAGGTGAGCATCTCTTTAGACTTTTAAACAGTAGGAGTGCAAGTTTAATGTAATCATTGCTTCTTTAACACTGAAAATATTATGGATTTATTTTTCTTAAAAAAAACTTAAAAATACTGCACCACTCCATAAACAATGTTTCCATTAAGTAGATTGGAAAATTAGGCTTTATGTCAACATTTGTAAAAATTAGAATCTGATGTAGGTCCCTACAATTTTAAAGTAGGTTACTTATCTGATTTACTTTGTGGTGGGCTGTAGGAATTATACTTCACATTCTTTATAGGGCAGCTGCTGGCACTTGCACTGTCCGTAGCCATTGATGATGATGAAGGGTCCTTCGTGGGTGGGTTCGTACTCGTTATAGGGTCCTTGGTCTGACATATTGGCCATGTGCAGCCGCGTTTGGGATCGGAGCTGCCTGTGGTTTTGAATCATTGAGCACTGCCTAATTCTTCTGAGTGTGGGAGGGCAGCACTTCCTGGAGATGAACACTATAAAAATGATAAAAAAGAAAGAAAACAATAAAGCCATTGTTCCTGTAATTACCCTCTGAGTGAAGATGGCATTGTTTGGCTCTGGGAACTGTTCTTCGGTGGTAACGACCATGCCTGCCGTAGTTGGAATCTCTTTGTCTCCCACATGGAAATGAGAGGAGCTGATTCTTTTAGTGAACTCAGTAGTTGGAGCTGTGTACGACGACGTTGTAGCCACGGGGGTAACCACAGTCGATAAATTCCAGCAAAGCTGAAAACCATACACTGCATCCAGAATATCCTCTCCCTGGGTGTGGTCGGGGCTGTGGCAGAGGATGGAGTGCTCCCACCGACCTTGGAAGCCACTCAACCATGTGGCCAAAGCGCAGATCTTAGGGCTGCATTCCCACAGATTGCCAGAGAGGCCCACGGTGGTGAGGGATGTCAGCGAGCTCAGGATCTTGGAATCCAGAGTGGTGAGCTTGTTGTTATCCATGAGGAGGATTTTAAGGTTAGGCATAGTTTCAAAGACGGTGAGGTCAATGGCTTTGATTTCGTTTCCAGTCAAATCGAGCTTTGCTAAGGTGCCCCAGGTCCACTCCATCCCACATGTCAAGTTGCTAATTTTGTTCCACTGCAAGAAGAGCGTGTGCAGGCTGCTCAGCCGGAGGAAGTGAGCAAAATTAATCTTTGTCAGCTGGTTGTGCTCGAGGTGAAGCTCCCTCAGCTTGATTAATCCCGCAAATCCATTGCGAGCCAAACTTCGCAGGCGGTTTGTGCTCAGATCCAGGAATTCCAGGCTACGACAGTCCCAGAACAGGCGGACCGGGATGGTCCGCAGGGAGTTGGATCGCAAGTGCAAGGTCTGTAGCTTGCGAAGGCCGTAGAAGAGCTCGGGGTGCAGAGAGGATAACTGATTAAAAGAGAGGTCCAAATTCTGCAGGTTAAGCAGCTGGCTAAAAGTTGTGTTTGGCAAATGAAAGATTTTGTTGGAACTTAAGACTAATTCCTTAAGTTTATATAGTCCTTGAAAAGAATCTTCTCTGACTGTTGCAATTTGATTATGATCTAAGTGAAGCCAAGTAAGTTGACTGAAGCTTGCAAATTGATCCCTTTCAAGTTCAGAAATATAATTGTGCCTCAGTGACAAACCTAGCGAGCCCTTTTCAGTGGTGTTTGGCACTGAGTGAAACCCCTGAGAGTCACAGTAAAAGAGCAGCTTCTCACAGCGACATTTTGGTGGACAAGCCATGCCCGAGGCAGGCAGCATTTTTAAAACCATACTCATTGCATATAGTGCTGCCAGCATACGAGCCCCTAATGGCCACTTGAAATGTAAGCCTGCAGAATATAATTTAGGAAAACAACAAGATAGGATAGCCTTATCAGTACACTTGGAACATCACGGTGGAAGATTTCACTGCAGATAACATTGCCATGCATTTCCAACAAGCTAATTCTAAATGCAAGAAACAACTTACTACGACAAAGCGAATACTTGGACATTACACTTAGGAGGAGGCTTTATCTCGATTACGGGGGGTTACAGCGGCACTATCGGAAAACATTTTTTTCATAAGGTTCAGTGCAGAGCAATCAGCTTTAGCATCTTAACTGCTCCTTTAAAGCAGAGCCGTCATTCATTATACAAGGAACAGAGAAACGCAGAACTTACCCATTCTTTTGAGTACATTGGAGGGTGCATTCAGTCGTAGTTTGAGACTCAACGCCGTGAGTCTGTGAAAGGCTCTAATGTGAGACAGCCTTGAATAATTGACTGGGTTTAGTGTCCTTTGATATCAGTGCAAAATCCACGATGTTCTCTTGGAATATTCCTTTTGAAATTGCTGCCTTGATCTCCTCTGACAGGTCTGCAATTTTTAAATCTTAAGACAAGTTTTCGTCCTCCGTGGCTGCTCAGCTGGTTAATTGAAGCTCACGTTTTCCTTTTCCGCAGCTGTGGCTTCCTTTAGTCCGAACTTGTTGATGGCAGATGGGTGGCTTATTGCTGAGAGAAGCTCCTGTAGTAGCATGAGTGCATTTACTGAAAAGCTTTTCAGGGAAGCGGCACAAGAATGGATTTGCTTATGCGCTGCGACCACACAGGGCTCTATATAGGCTGACGTCACCGGGTGACGTTCCTTTTGTTTGGGTTTTCCAGAAGCTTTGCTGTTTTAAAGCACTGTGCTGCATGCTGTGATCGAGTTAAAGACCACTGATAGAGGGGGAAAAATCAGCGGCAGGAGTCCCTCGTCCCCGCAGCAGAAGCAGCAGGAGGGACTGGCAGCACCCTGCTCCCCCCACATCTGCACCAGCTCTGCTCGGCTGGGGTTAAAAGCAGCACAGAGCCGCGGGTAGAAGAGCCCGAGTGCTGCCTGCTCCCACTTCTCTGCTCAGTCTTTCTGCACCAAAGGAACTTTCAGAGGCAAAAGGCCCAGAGTTTGAATAGAGGATGCTGGTCAGCACCGGCTTTATGGAGGTGAGAGGGATTGGGCAGCTCAGAGCTCCGTGTGCCAGCTGTGTGCTACTGTGCTCCCTGCAGAAGTGCAGAGAGCAGTGCTGGAGCTGGAGTGTCAGAAAGTGCAGCCCAGGAGCAGGGCAGAGGAGTGAGAGCTTCAAGCCAGGAGAAATTTCTGGAAAAAGCAAAGCTTGCGTTGGGGCACAGGAAAAATTTAATTGGAATCCAGCTTGACAGCGTGCGGTTATGAAACTAGAAAATCTGTTTTCTCCTCCTAAACGGTGGCTTTTGTACTTGCTTTTTCCTGGGCACTGGAGAGCAGGGAGGAAATGGTGAGATTGGCATTTCCAGTCAGGCTCAGAGCGGTGCCAGGGCTTCCTCGTGGTCACCCACAATGTTCCCCCCAGAGAGGGGGGGGACACCACCTCCAGGAGCCCCTGGCTGCAGGCTGGGTCTGTAGCAGCTGTTCTGTGGGTTTAGGGCTGCAGAGCTGTGCCCCTGCAGAGCTGGGTGTGCTCTCCAGCCTCGCTGGGCTCTGGCCAGAGCGTGCACACACAGCCAGGAGGAGGACAGTGGGCTCTTTGGGCTGTTTGCTTGCTTTAAAGGTTCATTGCCCCATTATTCAGAGCAGCCTTTCCTCTGGGACAGCTGGTGCTGAGACGTAAATGACCAAAGGTTTCATTGACATTTTTATATGTTTTCAGGATGCAGGTAAAGCCTCAGGAGCCATTGCTCTGGTTGTAGCTTGATGTGGGTGCAGCAGGGGGATGTTGGTTTCCTGCTCCAGGCAACTTGGATAAGCTTTTTGTTTTGTTTTGTTTTGTTTTCAGCTTGAGATACAAAGCAATAATGTAGAGGAGGCACTTGAAAATGTTTGCTGTGTAGCAGTGAGGTATCACCTCTAACCTGCAAGATCTGGAATGAGCCAAAAATAACAAATTTCCCATGATGGTGGAGCAAGATGAATTGAATTGTGTCAAAAGAAGGGTTTATAATAAAATGGCTGTTTATCTTTTTTTAAAAGTGTTGGTTCCTTGGAGGTCCTTGCTTAAACCAAGACCTGCTATTCTCTGCCTTCTTCTCTCTTGGCTGTCCTGTGGTGGAATGGTGACACTGCCTCTGGTGCTTCCTTTCTGGGATGGGCAGACTCAAGGGGAGCACTGAGTGGAAAGTAAAGGGATAGAGAAGGTGAACACACAAGAATAAAATCTCAAAAAAAGCTAAAGCAAAACAAATTAACCCTGCCCTGAACCCATCTGGAGACTAACTGTCTTTAATGATTAAGCAAATTAGGAAATGTTAGATAAATTCCTTAAATTGCTCCGCCATAGTAAATGTTTTCACATTTGCTCCAGTGTGAAAGAAATAGATGCAAGGGAATTACATAAACCTATTGAAAGAGAGTCTCCTTGTTTGATGTTCAGTGTAGGAAGAGCTCAGGCTCAGCTCCAGCTGTCCAGTGGAACCACAGCTCTGAAGTTCTTGGAGCAGCTCTGTGCATCACCCTGATCCCAGTTGTTGCTTTGAATTCTAATAACGTTTCAATATGTTACCATAACATTTAACAACAGCATTCCAAAGGGTGTAATTTGAGGTCAACTCTTAGCCCTCCCCAGGGCTCTTCCCCTCTTACCAGGAGACTGAAATTAGGTATTGTTGGAAACATTTTGCTTTTTTGCATCAATATCTGCTGGTAGGTTCCTCCCACGTTAGGATTGTGTAATTTGGCACAGAGTTAAGAGTTAATGTTCAAACACGGTGAGTTGCTCCTTTTCTGAAGCTCTCCATTCTTTGGCCCTTAACCAAACAAGGGCTATTTAGCACCTTGCCAGCGAGTTTCCTGTTTAGGAAACTGTTAACACGAACTTTATGGGCGCTTTTCTTAGCAAAACATGTTTTTATGTGCACTTGCTGTGAAATAACAGTTATTACCACAAGTGTGCATCTCAGTCTCCAAAGTCTGGAACGCCGCAGTGACATTCACATTGTTCCTGGGGAGCTGCCTGGGGTGTCAAGGTGCAACAGGCTGGGAATAAACCCCCAGAAAACTCATGGAAATGCGCTTCTTCTGAGGCTGGAAACTCATTGCCCAGCATGAAAAACCATGTCTGGTGGCACCTGGGTACTTCTGCCCCAGCAGGAGCTTTGTGGCAGCCTGAACCCTCCCAGGCAGCGTGGACAGGGAAACTGGCAGGAATAAGCTTGCTAGGACCAGATAACCCTTTTGGGGGCTTCTCACCTACCCCAGTCCTGGAGCAGCAGCACAACTGGTTTTCCTGCTAAACCCATGTGCTGGCAAAGTAGAACTGCACCCTGAGGCGAGCGTTGTCATTTAGTTAGGCTGACATCTTGTGGAAGCCTTCCTAGTGTATTAAGAACAGCACACAAGCTAATTTTACTGGATGGAGACGTGGGGTCCTGGAAGGTGCAAGCCCTGGAGCTGCAGGTGAGAGTGCAGTAGTTGGGACATGCAGCCCATGTGCACAGCAGCCAGCTCACCCCTCTGCCTGCAGGAAGGGCACTGGGAAGTGTCAGCACCTCAGGGACCACGGGAGGGTTTGTTGGTTTTGGCCGGAAGGTTGTGTTGGTGCTGCGAGGCAGGAGGTGAGCAGGGACGTGTGGCTGGAGTGTCACCGTGTCACTTGGAGTCACTGCCCTGGGAGGGGACA
This sequence comes from Cinclus cinclus, assembly GCF_963662255.1. Taxonomy (NCBI): domain Eukaryota; kingdom Metazoa; phylum Chordata; class Aves; order Passeriformes; family Cinclidae; genus Cinclus; species Cinclus cinclus. The sequence continues at coordinate 1,790,606 of NC_085059.1, forward strand.
CCTGGGCCAGAGGCACGTCAGAGATGTGCCAGGGCTTCAGGCCAGCTGCAGGGAGCTTTGGGGAGGGCGGTGGGAGGGATGAGCACTGGAGGTTGGGTGTCCTTGTCTTCATGGGCAAAGGGCACGTGTGGTGGCACAGCGTGGTGGCTGTCACCTCCCTGCCCAGCAGCTCTCTGCACCTGGCACTGGTTGCACATTGTAATTCCTCCTTGTACCAGGGTGAGTGCAGAGCCACCCTTCCCCTGGCAGTGCTGTGGCACGGCCAGCTGGCCGGGGGACAGTGCAGGCAGCTTCACTGTCATTCAGGTTCTTGCTGGGCCCTGCACCATGCCATGCAGCCCATTTGTGCTGATCTGTGGGCTGGCTGTGGGACACTCCTTCCTGCAGCAAGCCAGGGCACAGTCCTGGATGTGAGAACACTGCTGGAATTGGTGTGGGTCACGGATCAGTGCTCACACTGCCTGGCCTGGAATCAGCCCTGCTTTGTCTGGAATTTGTTGGCAGCCCTGCTGTCACAGTGATGGAGGGCTGTGCATGGCTGTCCTCTGGAATTAGGCTGGGTGGCAAAGCAAAGCCAAGCATGGGACAAAATGCAGCTGAGCACTGCTGTCCCATGTGCCCTGGCAGCAGAGCTGAGAGGTGGCACAGTGACAGCAGTGCCTGCCCAAGGGAGCCGTGCACAGCACTCACCTGTCCCTTACTCAGCCCTGTCATTAACCTGGTGTACTGACAGCCCAGAAGTCAATTCACAGGCACCTGAAGCAGAAACCTCTCTGCCAAGCATCCTTTCTGGGTGGTTGTGGTGGAGGGTGGCAGGTGGGACAGGGTGGCTCTCAACAGTGGCACATCTGGCTCACATCTGGGTGCTGATTTGGGAGGGAGCATGCTGGGCTCTGCAGGGATGGTGTGAGCTGGTGCTGAGCAGGAGGCACTTCTCTCTCAGTACCTCTGTGGGCTCAGCTTAATCCAAACTGATGATGAACCTTTAAGATTAACAGCAGATGTTTGGGATATACAGCTACAAAAACATATCTTTGAGTGGCTGGTTAGAGCACATGCTCTGCTGATCCTGGTGGAATGCACCACCACCACCATGCTCCTGTACCTCTATAAATCAGTCAGGATTTGATTTTAACCTCCACAGCTGTAGGAAAGGCTTGGGTCTGTCTTTTGCTTGTCAGAATTCAGATAGCACACCCACAGCAGGAAGGCTTTGTGACAGAAATGGGGATTCTGTTCCCCTCCCTGCGTACAAATCCCCTTTCTTTGCTTTGAGCATTGAAAAAAGCCCCGCTGGGGATGGTGGTGTGAGCTGGGACTGCAGGGACGTGACAGGGAATGTTTGTGGTGCTCTGCAAGCAGGGCAGCAATGCTGGGGGAGGAGCAGAGATGAGGGGGGTGGGGGAAACGAGCGATTTTTGACATCAATTCTATCCTTTTTGATAAAGATCTGATTTAATTTAAAGTAAATTTGTACCGTGGCTAAATTTATTATCCATGATACCGGTCAGAGTCAGGATATCATGCTGCAGAATGATTGGCATGGTCATCATGACCCTATTAAATCTACTGAATCTATTAGCTGCTCGCTGGCTGCGGGGTTTGTGATTCCCTCAGCAGAGTTTTGTGATGAATATCTAAAAATCCTATTAGAAATCTGAATATTTGGGCTTCACTCCTGTGAGTCCTCCCAGTCCCGTGGATGCAGGAGCTGCTGGCTGGGCTGCCTTGTGCTGCTGGGTCATTAGCTGGCTCCTCAGTGAAGGTTCACACCAGACATGAGGACAAGTTTTTAATGCTCAGGCTAATTGGTTAGTGGAACAAATTACCCAGAAGAGCTAAACTGGCACTTGGAGCCTTTAAAACATGATTTGTTACTTGAGAGAGGGAGCCCAGCTCAAACAGGACTTTGGGATCAGTGGGTAAAATTCCTGAGGTGTGTGTGAGCCTGGCCAAAGTGCCAGTGCTGTGGTTCTGTGTCCTCAGCATGGTTCTGTGCCCAGGAGGGTTTGTGCTGCCACGGGCTGTCCAGGTTTTCATGTGGGGTTTGGTTTGGCCCCACAGTGTTTGTGGGGCAGGGAAACACTGTTTATTATACAGGGAAAAAAGGTCAGGAAACTTCAGTGGGGCAAAACTCGACATAGTTGTGTCCAGGACCTTAGCTGGAATTGGCTGTGATGGTTTAAGGTGTCACTGGCAGCAGGGTGTCTGTAGCCACCGAGGTGTCCTGAGTCTGTCCTGCTCTGCCCCCACTCAGCCCTAATGAAGGGTCCCAATTAGTGACTCTGTGTGCTAAATCACCAGAGCTAAATTAGCAGGGTGCTTTATCCTGCAGCCTTCTGAAGTCAGTTCTGGTCATGCTTTTGACAAGTTGTGCATGCCAGCAAGGTGGAAATAAACTGGAGATGCCTTCCTAAAATCTAGTGGGGTTGGGTTCTGCAGCTCCTTCTGTGCTAGGACGTGGTGTAGTTTCATAGGAACGGATCATCAGTGAGGAATCAGTGCTGCTCAGGCTGTAATATGCTTTTTGGGGTGTTTTGCATAGTGGTCCATTAGTGGAAGCCATCTCTTGGTTTTCCTTTCATCCAAAAGGCATCTGGTGCTGTGCACCGAGGTTGTTGTGGGCTATGAAGGCAGGGACAGCAAAGTGGAATTGATGGGTGGCCTCGCCTCAAATCCGTGCTCCTGCTTCTTGTTAAAATGGTAATGTGGGAGCACCCGAGGAGAAGTGAAATGGCACTTCTTGGAACAGCTGAATGTTTGGCTTTCTGCATAATAGATGAGCACGTATCTTAGATCCAAACATATTCCTGGGAAAAAACCCTGGTGTGTGGGGAGGGTACTGTGGGTTCAGGGAAACGGTCACGTTGCCATGGGTAAAGAAGGGTGAAACATCAGGAGGGGAAGCAGCTGCCCCTGCAGGTTGGTGTCTGGGAGCAGCTTGTGGCTGGGGCAGTGCCTGGTGGCAGATTCTGGGGTCACAGTCCCCCGTCCCCCACAGGTGCCAGCCCTGCCCGCTGCCACCAGCATGCCAGGGACAGAGCCATTGCTCAGGGAGCCTTGTCTGTCACATCCCCTGAGCAAGGCAACAGCAAAGTTTTGGGTAAATCAGTGCATTAATCTTCACTTTATTTAGAGCCTTCAGCTTTGATTTTTGAATGTAGAGCAAAGAAGGGCTGGTGCCAGGGCTGCTGAAGGCTTGGTGGTGTCACAGCGAGCTCCTGGGTCTAGCTTCAGTCACTTTTCAGTTACCTTTTGTGATGAGAATCAAATAACTTGATCATGGCAGTGACAAATCTTCGATAATTCATTACACTCTAATGACATTACAACATCCTGACTCCCTCCTCCCCATTTTTCATTTCTGCTGTAGAGTGGACTTGATGTTTTAGATTCAAGGCTGTTCATCCAGATATTTCACACCAGCCTGTCACCTGGAGAATTGATACCTGGCATACCCTCACTGCAGCACTGCTAAATGGTTTTGCTTCTCAACTGGATAATTATATTGATTGTGGCTTAGGACTTCAGAAATTGGACTGTGGTTGAATAGTGTTTTTTGAAACCCTAATATAAGCTATATTAAAGAGAAAAATCTCCCAGAAAAAACAGACCACCACCACCACTGTTTTCTGTGGCTCTTAATTTGATGGGAAGGAGGATATTTTTGACCCAGTGGAAAAGGAAACCCTGATGGAAAAGTGAAGCTGCCCCTGCTGCCTGGCTCTTTGGCCTCTCTAACAGGGCTCAGGCAAAATGTGCTGGATCAAACCTTGGCAGCTCCCCATGGGTGGGCCTGGAGCCTCACTTGAAATGTTGACTTTCTTATCCAATAAATGGCTTATAAGGATTTGACTTTTGATTCTGGGTTTTTGACTGCCTGCTCAGGAGAAGTGCTATGTGATCCCTGGGGTGGGGTGTGGTGGGAGCAGTGACTGCATTATTGGGGAGGTGGAGACTCTCCTGCCAGCATGCAGAATGACTTCACAAACCTCAAAAACGGAAAAAAAAACGAAAGTTACCATGTACTTGAAATGAATAACAACTGGTTTAACGTGGAGACCCTGTTGACCTGTTTGTGTGCTGTTTCTCAGGCTGGCCGCAAGGAAAGGAGTGATGCCCTGAACTCTGCCATTGATAAAATGACCAAGAAGACCAGAGACCTGCGCAGGCAGGTGAGGAATGGGCACAGACAGACCCCAGAAAAACCAGTCTGGGGATTTGTTTCTACTGGGCACTGGGTTTGCTGGCCTGTCTTCAGTGAATTAAAAGGCAGGAACTTCCAGTGGGAAGCATGGGGTGGGAATGTAATTCCCTGTTAATTCCCTGTGTGGTACAGATGTTGGAGTCTTAATCATCCTCATGGCAAGAGAGATTTAAAAACTCAACCAAACCCTCCCAAAAAACCCAACTTTCACTTTGAAGATAATCAGTGATATTTTATAATTCTGGTGTTGTTCATCTCAATCTGTTTTATTTGAGAGCTATATTTATGTAGCATCAGCCTTTTGTCTGTTTGGTTTTAAAGCAATATATTCCCATTTTTGAGTAAGCAAGAATATAGATCAGGTTTGTTGAAAAATGTTTTTATTCTAGCAGAAAAATAAAACAGTTAAATCAGTGTGTTGTTTAATCAGCTCAGAGAAAGCAGCAAATTTACTCAGACAAAACCAATATGAGCTGCTAAATCAATATTTGTGGCCAAACTGGTGACTTGCACTTCTATAACTAATCCATTTTTTAAGGAGATTTAATTTAAATTGAAGCAAGAAGTGTGTAGACAAGATTTTGTGCAGGGAAAGCCTTGGTCACACAAAGGAAAAAGGATCAATGACAAAAGTAGTTTAAGCTTTACGTATTAATACAGTAAGAGGGAAACAGCAGTGGAACACTACTGAGGAAAAACTCATTCTTTTATTTTTATTTTAGCTCCGCAAAGCTGTTATGGACCATGTTTCAGACTCTTTTCTGGAAACAAATGTTCCTCTTTTAGTATTGATTGAAGCTGCCAAGAATGGGAATGAGAAAGAAGTTAAAGAATATGCCCAGGTTTTCCGTGAACATGCCAACAAATTGATTGAGGTAAGATGGTACAAATTAAAATTTAATTGTTGCTAGTTAAATTAAGGCAAGACTAGGCAAAACAGGTTTTTCAATTCTGTTGAAGCACAAGGCAAATTCTGTAATAAATTCCCTTTTAAATTTTTATTTGAATTAACTTAAACACAGTTTAATACTTAAAAATTGAAAATGTAAGCTTATCAAAAGGAGCTGTTAAATAACCCATGCAGTTGTGGATATTACAAAGTGAGTATATGATGAAGGTTTTGTTACTTGGAGGTGGTCACTTGGAGTAAGGGAGACCAGGGCATGATTGTCCTGCTGGATAGTTTGACACATGGCTTTGAGGCCTGGAGGGTTTTTCTTTCCAGTAAAATCCCACAAATACAAACAGGCATTTTGTGTGAAGGCTTTCAGGATGAAGAGCTGCTCGTGTGTGTAAAGAGCAAACAGAGCACTTGGAGTGACAACACAATTGACCCCTGCCACTCCTCTGTAAGGAAAACACAAAGGCTCTCCAGCTGGTGAACTGCAGAGCTCTGACTGGGGGGACAGCCAGGTTAACTGGGACCAGCCTGTCTGAACTGGAATCAGGGAATCACTGAGGTTGGAAAAGCCCTCCCAGCCCATGGAGTCCCAGCTGTGCCTCATCCCCACCTTGTCCCAGCCCAGAGCACTCAGTGCCACCTCCAGGAGTTCCTGGGACACCCCCAGGGATGGGCACCCCAAACCTCCCTGGGCAGTTCCAATCCCTGAGCACCCTTTCCATGGAGAAATTCCTGCTGCTGTCCACCCTGAGCTCCCCTGACCCAGCCTGAGGCTGTTTCTTGTTACCTGGGAGAAGAGACTGAGCCTCACCTGGCTGTTCCTCTTGTCAGGGAGTTGCTTTCAGGATCATTAGTGCCCTGCTGAGGGGAGCAGATTTCCATGGGGGGTGTGTGCAGCTCCAGAGCCTGCCCCTGTTCATGGACCCACCTTGGGATTCTCAGCCCCTTGCCACCACCTTTGTGAGATGATGCTGAATGGCAAGAAACAAACAGCTGTAGGTGTTGTTGATGAAACATTCCACTAGGAGCAAGCTTTAAAAACTCCTCCTGTGCTCTCCCATGCTTTGAGGCTCTGGCTGGTTGTGTTTGACCTCAGCAGCTCCCAGGGAACTTCATGTGTTTGGTAATGGAGTCCAGGTGTCTCCAAGGCTTGTGGGGAGTACTCACACAGCTGGGCAGATTTAAATTGCTCAAGAATAAGACTGATCAGACATCAGTAAAGGAAGCTTCTGACCTGCACAATGTATTTTTCGTAGGGTTCTGAGTGCACTTTGCAGCTGCTCCACAGTCCAGGGTGCAGGAAGTTTGTCCAGCTCTTTAGAGCTGCTGTCTAAGCAATGAAAATCTTTTAATTCCTTGAAGACATTCATTTTTCTCTCTTGGCTTGTCATGTTTCAGCATCAGTGCTGTCCTCCTAGAGCTGCAAAGTTATTCTAATCTAAATTTTAAGTGACTGACGTTCCACATGCAAAGCAGCATGTGGAAGTAAGGCAGGGCTGCTGTGCCCTGCCTTGGCAGCAGGATACAGCCTTAGGAACACTTTGAAGTGGGTTTGGTCTAAAGCCTCCCCTCTTCATGTTGCAAGCCTGATTTATCTAGAAAATTATTTTTAGGGCTTGTTTACAAGGAGAAGTTGAATCGTGTAACAATAGCAGTGCCTCTTCTGCCAAAGTTCTGCTACCTCCTCTGCAGATGTGTGGAATTTATTGGCATAATTAGGAAGAAGTAATGGTGCTGCTCTGTCCCTGAGCTTCTCCCCAGCCCTTGCCAGGTGAGCCCTTTCCTTCCTTTCCCTTCAGGAGCTGTGTCCCACCAGAGAAGCCACAGTTCCATCCTCACTGGTCCTGGCCCTACCTGGTGTGCAAATGCTAGGCTGCAGAGGAGTTTTCCAGAGCCTTTGTATAGCCACACTCTCTTGTCTTCCAAGGACTATTCCCCTGAAAGTAGACATTCAGCAATATTTTTGACTGACATCAAGAGGTTCTGCTAAAATGATATGCTGCTGCAACAGCTTTTTGAAGGCTTGGTTATTGCTTTTGCTGTCTGAAATGTAACTGTAGTTGTAGAGTTGTAGCATGATGTAGATGGTGTATAAAGCTCTTCCCTGAATGGAGATGGATTCATGTGTATACACTTAGCTTGGACAGAAAGGAATAGTGCTCCTGCAGAGTCCTGTCCTGAGGGGCAGGAGAGCCACCAGAGCTGTATGGGATGTCAGATTCACTGTGCAGGAAGATGGGTTGGGGTGGGTTGCACTTGGAATGTCTTGTGCCTCTGCCAGAATGGAGAAGGATGTTTGCCAGTTCCCTTATGGTCCTGCTCTTGGGCAGCAAACTCAGGAGAAGCAGCAAAAGGTTGGGTAAGAGCAGAGCTGAAGATGTTTTGCCCTGTGAGATGGGCAGTGATTGCTTCAGGGGAATGAGTGTGCAGGGAGTTTACCAGAACTAATACTATCACAGATGCTGCTGGGCAACTCAGGACACCAAATGTGCCCAAACAGCTGCAGCAGAGGGTGGAGCTGTGCTGTAGCATCATGGCCTGGCTTCTCCTCCTCCTCCTCCTCCTCCTTCTCCTCCTTCTCCTTCTCCTTCTCCTTCTCCTTCTCCTTCTCCTTCTCCTTCTCCTTCTCCTTCTCCTTCTCCTTCTCCTTCTCCTTCTCCTTCTCCTTCTCCTTCTCCTTCTCCTTCTCCTTCTCCTTCTCCTTCTCCTTCTCCTTCTCCTCCTTTCCCCTTCCCCTCCCATGCTGAGTGAGGGCAGGACATGTGCAGGAGGTTGTGCTCTGCCCTGGGAGCTCAGCACATCCCCTGTGCATTGCTGCCAGGGTTTGCTCCATGGGTTGATGCCCCTGTGTCTGTGAACTGGAGGAGTCAGCCCCCTATGGATATATAATGACATATCTTTAGTTTATTTTGTTTTTCACACTAAACTGTGGCGGGTGCTGGCCAGACAGGAGTGGCAGTGGTGGTTCTGCCCTGCCTCAGCACAGGGAGTTCTTGCTCCTGCAGTGCAGAGCTGTTTATGGCCCCTCCAAGCACCCATAAAGACATGCAAGCACATGATTTGGGTAATTTCCTTTTGAAGTGTTCCCTTCTTGGCAGCACAACACTGTCTGCTTTTATGGTTCCTAATGTCCAGGCTGCCAAATTTGACCAAAAGGTGCAATAACCACAAAAAGCTGATCTGCCTGCTGGGTCTGTATCTTCTAGAGAACCCATACCAAGAGCATCCCAAAGGGCTCCCATCTAATTTGTTTCCCACGTAGTAAAATCCTAACCCTTTTATCCTGCCTTCTGAAAACTGAGTAACAGTAAAAGAGTAGAATGAGCCTTGTCTCAGTTGAATAATACGTTGCAAAGATAGCTTTCAAAATTGCTCTGTGCTAACAGACCATTAACTCTGGCTAGATTTGGTTAAAGGAGTTTAATTCAGGAATTGAGATGCCAATTTCAATGTTACACACAAGGGAAACAGAAAGGACAGCATTTGGGGAGCCAGCCTAACAAAAAGTGAAATTCACTTGTAAACTACGGGAGTCTTCCCAATTTGCAGGTTGTGAACTGCTGACTCCATTCCAATGGTTTTTGTCCCACTGGGTGAGGTAGCCTTGGCTGTCCAGCCTGACTTTGCTCTTGGGGAAGGACCGCTTGGCACTGGCATCCTTGGAGTGGCTGTTCCTCCCCAGGAGTGCCAGGGCTGTCCTGCAGCATGGTGCCCATCCCAGTAATGTCACTGAGCTGGCTCTTTGTGCCTGCCAGGCTTTGAGCAGTGTTCGTGCTGAGCTGCCTTTGTGCTGCTCGCCAGGGATGCTCTTGCAAAGGGAAAAAGCCAGACATGTTCAACAGAAGCCTTTGCCATGCTGCTGAATGCTTTAGAATAGTGAAAATCAGCTTGTCCATTTGTCACTGGTTACACTGGGAGACACTGTAACTCTGCGTGGTTTTAATGGAAAAGTTTTACAGACTTTAAGAAAATAGGAGGTAAAAGGTGAATAAGGACAGAGTCCAGGTCGAAGTCCTCCAGTTTGCTTGCTGAAGAATATTTTGGAGTTTGTAATTCCTTAAAAAGAACAAATGATCTCTTCTTCCTCTGGAACCCACTGCCCTTGTGTCAAATGTTTTTCTCAACTTAAATTTTATTTATAAGTTGTCTTCTTACCACAAGAAATATTGGTAAGACCAAGGAGGCAAAAGCTCTCAGTGGTGTTTCATAAGCATTGATTTTTTTTCTAATTGCCTTAAGTTATCTGAAAAGACTGCTCTGTGCCTTTTTTTAATGCACTGGGTTGCATCTTGCATATGGAGTGATGATTTTCTCATTTTCAGTGAAACCCATGAACAGATGCAGACGGCAAATTTATTTGCTTGGAAAGAATCACATTTGGGCACTTGCAGCTCCATAAGCTTTCTGTAGCCTCTTGCTCTGACATTTCCCCCTTCTGTTGCCCTCACTGTCCAGCTCAATGTCCTGGAGTCATTCTTCAGTCTAAAATCTAAAAATACCCCACTCCCAAAGCCTGAAGCCTTGCACACTTGCTATGTTTTTCTTGCAATTATCCTGATTTGCTCAGACTTGCAGCCTGTATGTTCTTTGGAGACTCTCAACAGCTGCAGGTTTTTTACATGTGAAAGGATTTTTAAAACGTGAAGTGGATAAAACATAGCTTGGATTTCAGATGAAATCTGGATTTTAGACTGAAGGCACAGTGAAGGTCTTGAAAAGCTGAGGCTTGGCTGTCCCCTGTTCATTGTCACCTGGGCATGGCCAGGTAGCATTTATTGCAAACAAAGCATGGAATGGAAGAATCCAGCAGATCCAGGAGTCAGTCTGCTCTGACAAAATTATCCTTTGTGTCTATCAGCACCCCATGATTTCCAGGGTTTCCACAGAGTTTTCCAAACCTCTTTGGGGGTAGCTTTGCCCATCCTTGCAGTGCTGTCCCCTCCTGCCTGCCAGCACAGGGGTCAGTCAGTGCTGCCAGGCAGGGATGAGTCCTGGGGAACAAGACAAGCACTTGGCACCCAGCTCAGGTATTGACTTGGAGTGTTTTTCTGAATTTTATTAAATCTCAAAACCCAGCATTTTCCAGACTAGGGTCATTACCAAGGTACCTCAGCACCTATTTTTCCAGTACTCTCATTTGCAGAAGGAAAAATATCTGCCAACTCAGGTTTGTCTTTTATTGCTTTTATTTTTAAGGTAATTTTGTAATACAAGGGAAATGTCCTTGCAGTGTGGTCTGGAGAAGAGAGGCAGAGTTATTTCCCGTTTAAAATGGAGACCAAAATGAGCAAAATGTCTCTTCCAAAGCACAAGCACGTTTTCTGTAATTTGTCTATAGATAGCCTTGGCAGCAATTTAAAACTAATGACTCCAATAAATGACCAGTGTAACTCCAATGTGCCCTCTGAAGTCTGACACTCCTCAACAGCCAATGCACTTTCCTTGTAAGTTCATTTTATTAGTCAACTAATTCATAAATAAATGAAATTCTTCTCGTAGAACATGCTTTCCTTACATTCATAATCAGAAAAGCAGGAAAGCCTCAGCAGAAAAATGTTCCTACATTTTTCAACAAAACTGGATATACAAATTTAATACATCATACATAAGTAAAGGCAAGTGACCTTTTAATAGGATAACTTCTGTTCTTGTAGGGTTATTTTTTGAGGCCAATCTTCTAATGCTACACCAAATAATGTATGAAAGGGTCTGTAGGGTGCTGGTAGAGTTTAAAAATTATGTTGGAAGAGAAATAGGAGACTTCAGGGTAATCTTTCTGTCCAGATTTCATTGGGAGTGCACATGGGCAAGCAGGGCCACAACAGTGAAGCTGATGGAAGAGATGAAGGAGTTGAATCCTCACAGATCTGGCAGGGACTGGGCTGCCTGGAGACAATTTTTCTCTTTGGAAATCCTCGTGGTTTGCTGCTGCTCCTGGAGGAGAGGCATTCCTGCCACACTTCAGCCACAGGGACAGTCACCTTGCACCTCTGTGCACACCTGGGCCAAGGCACATGTGGAGGGGGTAGAATTTGGAGGTGAATTAGTTTTGGGGGTTGGAAAATATTAATGTGCTCTTTATTCCACTAGAAACTGCCCTGTGTTTACTCTGTTCCTTTCTCCTTTGGAAACATATGATTTTGTGGAAAGGAAAATGTGTAAAAGAGGTCAGGAAGTGTGAGAACAGTTGGGTATAGGTGCTGTTGGCATGATGTCTTCAGAGGTAGCTGAAAAGCCAATAGAGTTCTTTTATTTTCCAGATATTTAAGTCTTAATTCCAACATCATTTTTAAGTGGCTTTTTGGGTGAAGTTTTTTAATAGATGTGGCATAAACGTTTTAATTCTTGATATTTAAGTAAAAGCCTTGATGTATGTCTGGATTTTCATCTCCTTAGTCATTAGCAATATTGGATTATTAGTCACGTCATGTCATCAAGGAGGTGCCTGGAATCTGTGTGGAGCTCGTTCCTGACACTGTTTTGTCGTCTTGGTGAGGAGCACAGTGTACTGACAATTACAGCTCCACTGCCATGAACACTTGTCTGAATCACCAAAAACTGCTTTAAGCAGCTAATAATAGGCACCAAGTTGGAAGCCTTGAGTCAGATCAGAAGGCAGTGATGAGCAAACTGAGATGGGAGAGAAGAGCAATTTCACAAAATCCCAGACTGGTTTGGGCTGGGAGGGACCTTAAAGCTCATCCAGTTCCAACCCCTGCCATGGCAGGGACACCTTCCACTCTCCCAGGCTGCTCCAAGCCCCAGTGTGGAACAAAAAGATTCCACATTGGTTCTGTTCTAACCAGTTTGGAAACAACTAATGGCACCTGTTCCTTCTGTAACACTTTGGATCATGGAATCCCAGAATGGTTGGGTTTGAAGGGACCTGAAAGCTCATCGAGGGACACCTCCCACTGTCCCAGGCTGCTCCAAGCCCCAATCTCCAAGCTGGCCTTGGGCACTGCCAGGGATCCAGGGGCAGCCACAGCTGCTCCAAGCCCTCTCCACCCTCTCAGGGAACAATTCCTGCCCAAAATCCCATCTAACCATGCCATTCCCTGTGTCCTGTCCCTCTACCCCTTGTCCCCAGTCCCTCTCCAGCTCTCCTGGAGCTCCTGGAAGGGGCTCTGAGGTCTCTCCAGAGCCTTCTCCAGGTGAACACCCTCAGCTCTCGCAGCCTGTCTTCATTTCCACTTTGATAAACAGAGACATTTTTGGATAATTATTTGGGTCCTGTCCAAATACCACTACTAGAAATACTTTTATTTTAAGGGAAGGTATTTGTGTTGCTAAGGAGCATCTCAGCTGAGGGTTTGCTCTGAAGGTTGCAGCTGAAGCTGAGCTCTCCATCACACACCAGTGGTGTCACTGCTGTCATGGCAGCTCAGATAGACTCATGTAACTAACGTGATTTGTGATTATAACAACTTTTTAACACTTTAGCTTGTTTGTCTGAGGGAGGAATAGTTGCTGTGCCAGCAGTTACATCTGCTGCCACAGCTGCACGACGAGGGGCACAGTGCCCATGCCACACACTGGTGTTCCTGTAACAGCCCTGCTTTCCCTCAGAGAGGAAAATCCACCAGGCTGGAAATAAAGATACTGCTGCACTTCCCTGCTCTGGGTATGGGTTATGCTGTAGATATATTGATTGCCTGCAAACACCTTTCTGTCTGACTAAAAACCTTTGCTGTTGGCAAGAGGGAAGTTGGCTCCGTGCACAGTAGATGCAGCCTGGGCTGGTTTGTCCTGATGCACAAATTCTGGGATTGCCCAGCTGGGTGAAAAACTTCTCTTCTCTATGAAACCTTGGCAACACATGAAACCTTGGCTCTCTGTTGGGGAAGAACATTTCCTTCGGGGCATGGAAGGAGCTCACCAATGTGGAGCAGAGCTTTTGCAGGACAGCTGTTCTTGGAATGGCACCAGGGAGCAGGGAGAGGTGTTTGGAGAGAGCTCTGGACAGGGTGAGAGGCAAGTGCAAAGCTGCATTCCTTAAGTAGAATTTTAAACACACGGATGCAGCTTGAAATGTGGAAATAATGAGATGTAATCCCAAGCAAAGGGTGGTTACCCATGGAAATACTGATTGCTTCAGCGTAACAGGGAGGAGAAGGTGCACAATACATTTATTTTTATGCTATTGTGTTACTTACAACAGCATGGAGAGACAGAGACATAGAGAATGGCTTCCCACTGCCAGAGGACAGGGATGGATGGGATATGGGACAGGACTTGTTCCCTGGCAGGGTGGGCAGGGCTGGCACAGGGTGCCCAGAGCAGCTGTGGCTGCCCCTGGATCCCTGGCAGTGCCCAAGGCCAGGCTGGAGCAGCGTGGGACAGTGGGAGGTGTCCCTGCCATGGCAGGGGGTGGCCCTGGGTGAGTTTTAAGGTCCTTTCCACCCCAGACCATTCTGAGATTCTGTGAAATTGTCTCAGATCCCTTTCTCTTGCCATCACTTGCCAGCCTGTTGAGATAACAAACTGTAACCTCCACTCCTCATTGAAACACCAACCTTTGCCTTGCCAGTTTTGTTCCAGCCAGCTGAAACTTTCCCTCCTTGTGTTTATAAACAGGCTTGGGATGAAAACTGCTCCGATCTTTGCGTGAGAGCTCTGGAAATAGCAGTTCAGTCCTTCCTTCTCCCCGGTGCTTTATGTCTGCAGTTTGTCTGCCTGTGCCTTGTTTTATTTAAAGACTTTTACTATTTTCAGTTAATACACTGGGATTCTGTTGCCCACAACAAGCTCTTGCAAGGTACCTTCTGTGGAGCTGCAGCCACATGCAGCTACTTAAGTCATATAAAATCACCAAGCAGTTGACAGCACGACTCTGGTAGCTCTGCACAGTCCCAGTGGATTTGATCCCTGGTCCTCCTGCATTAAAGAAGTGGGGCTGGTTTGTGGAATTCCCAGTTGGCTCTGCCTCTGCAGGATGAGGAGTTTGTAGGGTTAGACTCAACACATCTATAGCTGTAACACCTCTCCCTCCTGCAGCACCTCTAAGGGCTGGATGTTAAAATGCTCAGATTCATCTTGAATATTGAGTGTGGTGTACAGGTGAATAAATAAATGTATGTACTTAGTGAATAATGAAAGCCTTTCTGGAGAGGGATGGGGATTACATAATCAACACATCTCTTCTGAGAGCCCTCAGTTGCCATTAGTTTTGCCAGAACAGTTGTTTCTGCAGATAAATTAATTTCCTGAGCTTTGACCAGCATGAAGGGAATCAGGACAAGTTTTTTTTTTTAAGATGGAGAAGGAAGAAATTAGCTGTGCTCTGTTTGAATTTTGTGAGAATATCAGATACACTTTTCTTTAGCAAATCCCTAGGATGAAAATGTTCAATGGCTGCCTGTCCATTCTTTCAATTTTTTTGCTTTTAAAATGGGAGATTTTTAAAAGCTGCTTAAAAGTTGGAATTTGCATTCCCAGAGAAACTGTAAAATGTAATGCAAAAAAAAAAAAAAAAACTAAAGAGAACAAGCTACTGAAGTCTTGAAGTTTAATCAGAAATAAAAACGCCAGGAACACCACCTTTGATAAGCTTGGTTTCCGTGGCATTGAAATTCCCCAAGTATCTGTGTACACATGGATGTAGGTTTGTTAATTTTGTGTGAGAGTTGTTGAGCACCAGTTACAAGAGGATTCTGCTCAATGTTAAAATGAAAAGCTTCTCAGTGCAGGACAGTCAGAAAACTTCTTTTTGCACTGCTGTTTTTTCGGCTGCAGGTTCAAACGAGAGTGCCCAGACTCTGAGAATTCAATTAGTGAGTGTTTGGCTCCTGCAGAGCCATGTGTAATCCTGGGCTGTAGCAGGGATGGGTGGCAGGGCCTGCTCTGACAACATCCAATTATGCAACAAATAACACATTGCATAGCCATTTTTGGGTTACAGTAGCTCCACTTTGGAGATTTGGCCTTCCTGAAGAAGCTGTCCTGAAAACTTCACTGCAGACAAGGAGGAAAACCTGGGTGGTGTTTCTGTGTCTGTGAAGTCAGTCCAGAGGCTTTACCAGATTTATTGTCAGCCTTTGAAATCCTTGATTGTTTCAAGTGTTAGAGATTATAATTCCTTTATTTTTTTTTAGTATTGCATGTTTTGTTGAAAAAGCAATTGGCCAGTCCTCCCATAAAGAGTTCCCTGTAATGTAACCCCTGTGCCTAAGCCAGGGAGTCTGGGCAGAGAGAAGGTTGAACAAGGACAAAGCTGGAGCATTGTTCCACAGAATCCAGAATGTTCTGAGCTCCAAGGGACCCACAAGGATCATCAAATTCAGCTTTACAGTGATGGGGGGTCAGACCCACAACCTCAGTGTTATTATTGGCATTGCTGTGTTATGTTCAATAGTGTCATTTAAGTAGTTTAACACCGACCCCAAACTTGAGGCTGCTGCAATTTTTTAATTGCTGGAAGATTTAACTTCTTAGTCACCATCTGAACCCAAAAAATGTATTTCATGTGGAAAAGGTACAACCTGTCAAGGGAGGCGGTTCTCTGCCACAAATTGTTACTAATGGTAGAAAGAGCAGCTTTAGAAATGTCAAGTTTTTCTTGATTTAAATATTAGTAAATCCTGAAGAGTCAAAGTTAACTAGAATTTGAGATGGAATCACTCTGTGACAGATGGTACAATTTTTTTTTAATATTGGAGGTACATCTTCTTACTAATAACCTTTTCCCAGCTGACCCTTTGCCCTGAGAGCATCTGCCTCTCAAAAGGAGCCACTTAAGTTATGCCTCCTGCAAAGGCACAGAACCTTGGAATCACTGAGGCTGGAAAAGCCTCTGAGACCCTCAAGTCCAGCTGTTCCCCCAGCACTGCCAAGGCCACCACGAGGTCACCATCCACATGGCTTTTAAATCCCTCCAGGAATGGTGACTCCAGCACTGCTCTGGGCAGCTCTTGCAGGGTTTGACATCACTTCCAGTGAAGAAATTTTCCCAATTTCCACCCTGAGCTCCCCTGGCCCAGCCTGAGGCTGTTCCCTCTCCTCCTGTCCCTGTTCCCTGGAGCAGATCCCAAATTGCCCCTGGCTGTCCCTTCCTGTCAGGGAGTTGTGCAGAGCCACAAGGTCCCCCCTGAGCCTTCTTTTCTCCAGTCTGAGCCCCTTCCCAGTTCCCTCAGCCTCTCCTGGGGCTCCAGACCCTTCCCCACCTCCGTTCCCTTCCCTGGACACACCCCAGCCCCTCCAGGTCTCTCTGGCCATGAGGGACCAGAACGGGACACAGCCCTCGAGGTCCCCCAGCAGTGCCAGCACAGGGGACAGGCTCTGCCTTGCTCCTGCAGCCAGCCCAGGGCTAAGCACAGCCTGGGGGCCTTTGGCCTCTTGCCCCCCTGGGCACCTCTGGGCTCGTGTCCAGCTGCTGTCTCCAGCACCCCCAGGCATTTCCCACTGGACACTTCCCAGCCCCTCCTCCCCAGCCCGGAGCATCCATGGGGTTATTGTGATCCCAGGGCAGGACCCAGCACCTGGCCTGGTTGAACCCCACACAGCTGGTCTCATCCCATGGATCCAGCCTGTGCAGACCCCCCTGCAGAGTCCTCCTGCCCTCCAGCAGATCCACACTCCTTCCCAGTGTGGTGCTCTCTGTGCAGTTCCTGAGGGTGCCCTCATCCCCTCACCCAGTCACCAACAGAGACATCAAACAGGGCTGGCCCCAGTGCTGGGCACAGGGAACCCCACTGGGAACTGCTCCAGCTCATGTGGGGCCATTCACCTCCTGGATTGTGCCAGCACCAGAGCCACTCACCTCAAGTCATCTTAACACATTTAATCTTCTTTTCCTGCTTTACATATATTACTGCATCCCCAAACTTGTAAGTTTTCCACCGTGTGATATTACATACTTCTATTCAAACTACACACCCGTGATCCTAGTTTTGTCATTCCATTTTGGAAGCATTCTCCATGGCCTCAGGTCAAAAGCTGTGTTTTCCTGGGGGTCAGTGCTTGTCAGTACAGAAAATCTGAAACACTCATTTTCCTGGGTTCCACCAGCAGTGTGCTGATGTCAGCATTAAAAACAGTGAGATTTGAGGTTCAAAACCTGCTCAGTGCATGGCAGCCCCTTTCCAGATGAGCCTGTCCAGCTGTTCCACTTGGCACTGTCCGTTCCCTGCTGGAATGGCTGGGGCTGTGCTGTGCACTTGTCACTGGGGGGAAATTGAAGCTCATTCCTCTAAATACCAGCAGCTGCTTGGGGTCTGCCCTGCCTTTTGGGGTCTGAGAAGCCATGGCTGTGGGCTCTGAGCAGAGAGAGCCTTGAAATGCACTTTTCAATCAGCGTGTCAGCAGAGCTGTGTCTGAGCCGCTCTCAGGGCTGTCTTCATTCCCAGTGTATTTTTAACTTTTTTCAAGAGATTGCTCGTTGTGCTGATTACATTATTTGCAGTGGTTTTGTCTCCTTTGATGCCTGTGCCAGTAGTGCTTATGTAAAGGGACTTGATGATACTGAATGGTAAGAATGAACAAATGCAGCGGGAATTCAATTGCTATTTTGCTCTCAAGCACAAGTGTTCTTCTTTCTAAATCAAGTCTGACCACTTACTATGTCAGTCAGCTGCTTTGTTGGAGACATGGAGAAACTATTTAATTCACATTTGATTTAAAGGAAATTTTTGTTCCCTTGAGGTACATTATTTAATTTAGAAGTTTTGGAAATGTATGATTTCCAAGCACTCTGTGGGCTTTGAATGAGTTGATCTTCATCTCAGCTACAAAATCCAGTGTATTATGGGAACGTGCCAAATAACTGGCCAGCAGTACCCTCTTCCCTCTGAAGAGAGAGGGAGTTTGAAGTTATTTGTCAGATCACCCAGAAATTATTGAAGATGGGTCCTTTTAGGTATTTCTAAAATTAAATTTCTTGATCCTGCAGCTGTCCACCTCAGCTGGTACATGCAACTTCAAAATTCATGTTCTAAGAGCATCTGATAATTGCTGCCAGTTTAGAATACCTCACTGCTATGTCATTTACAACTTGATTAATTAGTAGACACAGCTCTTCTTAATTTCCAAATTTTAAGAGGCTTGTGAGTGTTTTCCAGCAGTTTGACAGAGCAGTCCCACGGGTGCAGTAAACGCTGCACTGCTGTGAATTTACAGCCCTGTCTGCAGCACTCTGAAGTCATCTCAGCTGCTGCCACGTCTGTGCCTGGCTGGGATGTTCAGCAGAGTTTGCTGGGAAGTTTGTGTGCTGATCTGGCACTGCCAGCCCAGCAGAGCAGGGAGCTGGCTGCTGGGTGAGCGTGCTGAAATGAAGTGTTGAGCTCTGGAGCTGCAGTGCTGGGATGGGATGTGGCAGCCAACAGTTGGATTGTCTTCAGCTGCCAAAGAGCCTCAGTCAGGGCAGCACACACGCTCCTTTCATCAGGGTTGGCAGTGCCAGGCGGGCGCTTTCTAAAGAAGAATTGCCATCAGTTGGGTATTCAGGAGAAAAATGACTGCTCAAAAATGACTGTGCAAAAAAAGCAAATTTTCATTCTACCACGGTGGGGACACTCCATTATGAACTTCTTTGCCTCTGTGCTCAGACAGAGTAGGGTTTCTGTGTGCTTGATTCATCACACTTGGCTTGAGAGACAGCACAACATCTCCAGATAGCGGAGAGGCTGATTTTGTGGTGCTTCAATGTCCCTTTTATTCTGCCCCTACTCAATAGGGCTTTGTGTTCTCCTCGCTCCTGGAGGTTGTGATGCTGCTGTGGAGGCAGGAATGACAGGGAAATATGGGCCATAAAAAAATATTGGCAAACTGGCGTTCCTCAAAAATATGACCCATGCTTAAACCAACAGCAAAATCTTTATTTGACTTTTAAATCACGACATGTGATTGTCTTTTGATTCTTGTGAGCCTCTAAACAAAAGCATGATGTACTTTAGCATCATCCCAGCAGCTCATTGGGAACCAGAGATTCAAGGTATGGCAAATCCCTGATGTTCAAACACAAGCCCTATGTGAGAGGGAGTTCCAGCTGTTTACTGGGGTGGCTGCAGAGGGGCTGGGCTGGAGCTGTGGTGGCAGAGAGGAGGAGCACAGAGCCCTGGCTCAGCACTGCACAAAGCTGGGGACACCCTGCAATTCACCCCTGCCTGGGTAGGACTCCAATCCAAACGCGAGTGGAAGAGAAACTTGAGGAGCAGGACACAAATATTGCTGAGAGCTGGCAGGAATTCCTCTGTGTTGTTGATGCTGCACAGTCTTTCTCTCAACTCCAGTTTGTTTTCCTCCAAATCTGTGCTGTCACATCTGTTTGCTTGCTTGTTCTGTGCTGGAAACACCTCTCCTCTTGACACCTTGCTTTCCATCCTCTGTAACTTGGCTTGGAGCTGGAGGGAGGAAGCGGCCGTGTGCTTTGCAGTGGGAACTTGATTTTGCTCCCCAGATTGATCATGGGATTGATGAAAAATGCTGTTCAAGTGCAATGGCACGTGCTTGATGATTTGCAGGACAGTAATGTATTCTGTGTGGGAACATCTGCCGTGAGGGAAGGGCTTGGGGAGGGGGAAAAGCATGTGGTAGAGCAGCAGATACTACTTCAAAATTACTTACATGACTGCAAAGAATAGTATAATTAAAGGCAGAATGGAAATTCCCCAGCTTATAGAGAAAAGTATCTGGAGAAATCGGGTTCAGGTGTTGTTAGTGAGTGTCTGCAGGCTTGAGGTGATGCTTTTATGGCACATTTACAGGGGGCTTTGCAGGTTGTTCATCCTCTGGAAGGACAGTACTCAGTGTTCGTCTCAGTTCACTTGCTGCTATTTTTACAGCTTTCTGTGTTCAAATGGCTCAGAATAACATGCTTGTCATTCACCTGTCAGCTGAGAAATGTAACTTATTTCAGACTTCCTTCCCCTGAGAGTAGCTCTGGGATGAGGAATATCTTCAATTACCAAAAAATTGTGTGCTGTCCCCATCCTCCCTGCTCTCACGAGGCAGGTGTTTACAGAGGTCAGGCTGGCCTAGTTAAGGGTGATGCTGTGCAGCAGGTCAAGGTTGTGAAGATTTTAGCATCACAAGAGATCCTGTTCAAATTTTGGAGGCCTGTGGATGCATCTTGAAGATCTGTACTGGTTTGATGTGCTGAGTTGCAGCACAGAGGGAGAGCTGGAGGAACTGAGAGTTGGACCTGCCCCAGCAGCCAGAACTCCTGAGCCCTGAGCTGATCCCACACCAGGGGATGGGGGATTCTGTCCCTGTGCCCTGCAGGTGAGACCCCACCTGCAGAGCTGCCCCAGCACAGGGAGGAGCTGGAGCTGCTGGAGCCAGAGGAGGCTCCAGGATGAGCAGAGGATAGAGCAGCATTGCTGGGAGGAAAGGCTGGGAGAGCTGGGATTGTTCACCTGGACAGGAGAAGCTTTGGGGTGACCTTGAAGGAGCTGCAGGGAACATGGAGAGAGATGATTTACAGGGGATAAAGGGACAGGACACAGGGAATGGCTTCCCACTGCCAGAGGGCAGGGCTGGATGGGATATTGGGATGAAATTCCTCTCTGGCAGGGTGGGCAGGGCTGGCACAGGGTGCCCAGAGCAGCTGTGGCTGCCCCTGGATCCCTGGCAGTGCCCAAGGCCAGCTTGGAGATTGGGGCTTGGAGCAGCCTGGGACAGTGGGAGGTGTCCCTCGATGAGCTTTCAGGTCCCTTCAAACCCAACCATTCTGGGATTTCATGATCCAAAGTGTTACAGAAGGAACAGGTGCCATTAGTTGTTTCCAAACTGGTTAGAACAGAACCAATGTGGAATCTTTTTGTTCCACAATGGGTTACTGGTTACTGGTCACTGTTGGGATTAGGCAAAAGTTTTCTACAGAAGGAAAGAACCCCCAGTTCTAACAGTTGTGTTTTGTTTCCTCCCCCCTCTGACACAGGTTGCCAACTTGGCCTGCTCCATCTCCAACAACGAGGAAGGTGTGAAATTGGTTCGTATGTCAGCCAGCCAGCTGGAGGCCCTGTGTCCCCAGGTAAGAAAAGGTGTCACTACAGGCAACAGTCCCCAGCTGTGTCCCCAGGTAAGGAAGGGCACAGGGGACAATCCCCAGCTGTGTCCCCAGGTAATTTAGGGCACAGGGGACAGTCCTCAACCAGATGGGCACCTGGTGCTGCTTAAGATATGCTCTGGTCTCAGTGGCTGGTTCTGACTTGCTGCAGAACTTGATTTTTTCCTTTAGTACACATAGAGGATGAAATGCAGCATAGGCATCAAGATTTAGGAAGTTTAAAATCCATGGCAAAGGAATCACTGATGTGAAGGGGTCGTTTTTGTGTCATAGCTCCAATTCCATTTGGCCAGGACATTCCAGTAACCTGCAGTTGGTAAATGTGGGGAACTTCAGTGGTTTCTTGTGCACATCTGTTCTGCAGGAAGGTACCTTGTGAAGGTGCTAGCACTGCTCCTGGGCATGCTGTAAGATGAATTATAAAATACTATTTTTGCCTGAGTAGAATATAAATATGCCAAATAATCTTCCCAGTGGAGTAGGATGAGAGGAAGTTGGCTGTGTGTGAACAGTGTGAGCCTGGCTCAGACTACCTTTTAATTAATAACTTTTTAATGGAAACAAGGAAATTAAGTTTATATAAGCACTAGACTATCCTCTTCCTTTTTGACAGCCTGGTGTTTTAAATGTCAACAGCTAGATACTTGGATGAACCCCTGAAGACTGCAGGGTGCTGTTGGTTTGTGTAATTTACATTTTTTAAAGCAACAGGAAATTCAGATCTAAAACATCTAAATAAGCTGTTGTTGGTAAAGAGGAACTGACAGAAAATAGGTAGTCAGAAACATTGGCAAAACAGCATTTCATGAAAATAAAGTGTATTGTCTCAGGATTACTTGCAGTTTCTCCAGGTTTTTCCATCTGTATTGGTCTTTTTTAAAAACAGTCAAAAGGAAGAGAGGTATTCACCTGTACCCACCCCAGCAGAAAGAGATTTGGAGGGAATAGGTGAAGGCAGTATGAGGATCAGGACTGTTCTGCCTTTTGTGTGACCTGCAGGTAACTGTGCTGTGAAACAGGTGAAGGCAGGCCCATGAATATAAAGCATTACATCCTAAAGGAGACCTTTGGGCATCCCAGGATATCTCTCTGTGTTCCCAGGGTATCTCTCTGTGCTCCCAGGACATCTCTCCGTGCTCCCAGGGTACCTCTCTGGGCTCCCAGGGTATCTGTGTTCCCAGGGTGTCTTTCTGTGCTCCCACTCCTGCCTTTTGCTGAGCAGTTCTCTGCCCCCACCCTGGGCATGGCTTTGTTGAAACCAAAGGTCAAGTTTTGCAGCTGGAACAAAGCAGGTGGAAGAAAAAGCTTTTAGAAATCCATCTTCCCTGATATAAGGGCTTGCTCTTTCCTGAAGGAGCCAGCTAGGCTGATGTAAGGTGTTTTTTTAGTTATCTCCCAGAATATGGGTGTCTAACACAGGGTGTTCCAAACAAATGCTCCTGCTTTTGAAAATAATCATCTGAAGAAAGTTAGGTTCTCTTTGAATCTAAATGTTTCTGGTGGTTGTCCAAGTCTGTGGGGGTGTTTTCCTCTCCCCATTGCTGAAATTGTGTTGTATTTCAGACTCTTCTATCTTCGCTTTTCCAACAACTAACTGCATATTTAAATAAAACTACTCCTGGATAAAATATGCACCATGGTAGTCAGCATGAAGTAATGACCCAGCTGTAGTCACCAGTGCAGCCACATCTCCTGAAGTGCAGCTGGTAACCTTTGACTTCAGGGATTGTGGACAATATATTTAACACACGTTGGAACCTCTGAGTATCTATAAATGCACAAGGGCTTTAACTGATGGATTTTGGCTTTGCAGAGGTCACATCTCTGAACTTCCAAGCCTACAGTTTAGATGCTCCACTGCATAGTCTTGCCTTAATTTCAGGGTCGTCACCAAGAGATTAGTAAATGACACTGTAGATGTTCAGAGCAGCTGAAAGAGTGCTTTTATATTACATTACATGCTCTCCGGTTGATTCTTTAATGCTCTAAGAGTATTTAAACATGTTGTGAATCCTGAGAGATAATTAGGGGCACTTGTCTTAAGCTGTTTTACAAATGGCATCTGTGTTTTCTGGTAACAATAGCTCATCTTGTGCCAGTGCAAGCAGCACAGCTCTGCATCCTCCTCCTCCTCAGCTGCTTCCCTCAGCTTGTCCCCAAACCTTGAGTATTCCCCACAACCTCTAAAAGATTCTCAGTATCAAGAACAGAAGAGTGAGATTTAATTTCCATTTTTTAGACAATTACCTATTTATTTTGCAGTTTATTCCTGATGAGATTCACAGCTGCTTCTTCCATCCTCTAGGGTGGCTGTGCTGAACAAATGTGTGAATTAGGCATAAGATACAGGTGAAACCAAACATTATATGCCCTATATGCTTTTGGAGGGGTTTTTTTGGGCTCAGGTGGTATTTTTCCAGGAAGATGTTGCATTCAGAATGAGTCATATCAATCAGTAATTACAATAGTGTCAGAAACTTCAAGATATCAGTAGCACACAGAAATACAGTGTACAAAATGTAATTCAAAGTATTGCTGTGCTTGAAAGATGAAACTGAAATTTAATGCACTTGAATCCCAGGTAACCTCTTAAATAGTTTAACTGAGTAGAGGCCATTCTGGGAGTAGGGAATTCCTGGTTAAAGAATGATTTCTGTAGAAATCAATCTGTAGAGTTAATTATAAAAGCTGTAGCTCAGATAGAGCTGTAATTCACTCCCTTGCCATCAGGAGCCATTGAACTGGCAGCAGGAGGAAGGAACATGCAACTCTTCAAACTGGCTGGGGAAAACCTGGAAGTTTTGTTGGTATTGACAAGCAGTCCTTGCCATTGTCACCTCTGGGTTCAGACCTCATCAGGTTTGAAATTTTCGTTGAGGGAAAAGAAAATGCAGAGAATTTTTCATCAAAAGGTCTCTACAGAAACAAGCAGTCAATTTATTTAGCGTGGTTTTGTTACTGGAAATCAGCTCTTCCTCAGGAGTAACATCATCCTTCCTGTTTGTGGGTCCCCAGCCAATTAGCACAGAAATTAATGTGAAGTTGAAGCCTTAATGGGGTATTTAGAACTCACTTTTGAGGGTGCAGGAGGAGCTGTTGGGATGAGCTATGCTGGAGCAGCTGGGTGATTTTAGTCTGGCTTTTTGCAGGGCAGAGATAAGGCAGCTTCAGTAGGTCACTGTGTTTTCTTCCTCAAGCCCTGACTTACAAGCCTGCCTGAATTCTTTGTGTGGAGAATTGCTGGAATTCTGTGTGTGAAGGAAGCAGCTTTGTCCAGCACCTGGCAGGAGTTCCCTCAGCCCTGCCTTGCCGGGTGCTGGGAAACAGGCTGGGCTGGAGGGGGTTAAGGTGAAGGAGCAAAGTTCTCCATCAATGCAGTTAAATTAAAATTTAAAAAAAAATGCTTAAACTGTCTTTGTTAATGGAAATGGAAGATGAGAGCTGTGAGATGCTTGGAATAGCTGCCTGTGCCTGCCTTTGGGAAGTTTTCTTTTCCTTCTCACTGAACGCAGAGCTTGCAATGGTGAATTAGGGAAAGATTTTGTTTATCTCGACTCAGAAACCTGGATCCTCTCTGCCAGCTCTTGTGTCTGTGCTCTGTTTGCAGGAAGGACTTGCTTTGGGAGCCTGCAAAGGCTGTTTTGTAACAGCATTTTGCATTAAAGATGCCTGGGAAGATAGCTGAACCATCAGAGTGTTCCTGCTCATGCAAGCTGTAGGTGTTAGACACCAACAGTGAGAATGGCCCAGCCCAGCTCTCGAGAGCAGGAATTGCTGCAGCCTTTTGATGTGACAGTCTGCTGTCACTGGAGCTCCTTTACCAGCTGTACATTGACTTTCTTGGTTTTTGCAGCCTCCATGAAGTCCATCTGTAGACTCCTACCCAAACTGCAGTCGGGCTGAGAGCTGTAAGGAAGGACTGTGGCGTGCAGTTCCCAGCAGCTTGGGTCTTTGCTTCTGCCAGCCAAAGCTGGAGCCCACTGCCCTGCAGCCTGAGCAGCTTCTGGGATCAGGAAATTTCATTTTAAAAGTACCTAAAAGGACTCATGTTCGATAATTCCTGGGTGATTTGACAAATAACTTCAAACTCCCTCTCTCTTCAGAGGGAAGAGGGTACTGCTGGCCAGTTATTTGGCACATTCCCATAACACAGAGGACAGACCTGCCCCAGGGCACACAGGACCTGTTCCCCATGAAAGGCAGGGCTGGCTGTGTTTTTCCACCACATCCCAAAGATCTCATCCTCCAACAAAACTTTGGGAGCACCAGGTCCTTCCCAAACCCCTCCATACCTGCTGGAGTGTGGGAATTGCTTGCCACGCACACGCCTCGCCCATCAAACTGACTCCAGAGAATTCTTGGATTAAATTATATTTTTAATAAAAATAAATTGGCTCTTCTCGTATTAACATCTTGTTTTAATAACTGCTTGTTCACATCCTTCTATTCCAATTTTGAGCTGCTTGAAAAGCCATTTGCTGCTTATAGATTTTTGATGAGGCAGATGGCTCATATGTGATCACACCTACTGACACAGAGACAAAATACCAAAGCAGAAGGAATCCCATGGAGACTTCCAGAAACTTTTGTTTAAAAGTTGGAGTATCTTAGAGAAATAAAAGAACCCTGCAGGCCACCCCTCAAATTAACCAAACCCAAGTGTGACCAGCAGACTTAGTTCTCCTTGAGTCCCCAGTCACCACCAGTTCTCTGGTGGCTGTTGGAGAAGGAGAGAACTTCATTTTTCTTGCAGTAAAGATTTAACATCAAACAATTGTCCCCTTTTTTCATCGCTTTGAAAGACTGTCAGATTTTTTGAATGTTCTAACGAGCAGATCTGTCTCCAGACTGTTTAATTACAGGTGCTTGAAACATTTTATTGGCATTGAGTAGAAATGCTTCTATTAAAAACTTAACACTTGGGTTGCAGATTTGCATCACCCAAGCTCACTGGGAAGAGCTGCCAGCACAGGCCAAGGCTGACCAGAAAAGCAACAATTTTAGAAATTCAAACAGTTACTGGTGCATAAAAATAAGCAAAGAGCAGGAAAAGGATTCAGTTCTCTAGAAAGAAGCATGTCAGTGAGTAAGGGTCCTTTGTTTCATCACAGGATTTGGGGAGCACAGTGGTGGAACAGCTTCCAGGAGAGACACAAAGTCCCTGAGACCCCCAAAGTTTCAGCATTTGAAGCCAGTGAAATGCAAAATGAAGCAAGATAAATGTCACCAAAATTCTTGCAGCTTCTACGTGGACTGAAAAATCCAGAAAAAGGGGACTACAAAATCACCCCTCAGCTCCAAAAGAAAATGCTTTCTTCATGGAAGGGGAATTTGATAGGATAATTATCTATACCCAGCACACAAATAGTGTTTATAGCAAATACCAAACACTGCTGTGATAGAGAAGGGCTCTGTGCTCAGGGGACTGCAGCACCTCCCCTGTGGAGCCAGGCTGGGGGTGCTCACCTGGAGAAGGGAAAGTTGTGTGGAGACCTCAGAGCCCCTCCAGTGTCTGGAGAGGCTGCAAGGGACCTGGAGAGGGACTCTGCATCAGGAACTGGACCCCCAGTGCCAGAGGGCAGGGCTGAATGGGATATTGGGCAGGACTTGTTCCCTGGCAGGGTGGGCAGGGCTGGCACAGGGTGGAATTCCCAGAGCAGCTGTGGCTGCCCCTGGATCCCTGGCAGTGCCCAAGGCCAGGTTGGACACTGGGGCTGGGAGCAGCCTGGTCTAATTAAAGGTGTCCTTGCCATTGGATGAAATGAGCTTTAGGGTCCTTTCCAGCCCAGCCCATTGTGTGGTTCTAAGCCACTCAGCACAAGTGTGGATCTGTGGGTCGTTCCTGCACAAGATGAGTAAACAAGCACTGCCACAAGATGAGTAAACACCTCTGCAGAGATCCCTGCAGTCACTCTGTGTGTAACTCCCAGGAAAGCAAAGTGCTCAAAGTGCCTTTTATACATGGGAACAAAGTATTGGAAATCAAAGGAAACTTTTCCTTCCTCTTTGGGTGCATCAGCCTCTGTTCATTGCTGGTCACTGCCATTAGAGCTTCTGAGAGTGTAAAACAATCTGCTGTGTGTTTTGCTTGCAGGCATTTCAGCTCATCAGAGCCTGCAGAGTGCTTTTTGCTGTACTGCAGGACGTGGAGGGCTGGCACACACACTCGTGGGCATGCAAAGCTGGCCTGGGATGTAACTGGTAGTGACTTCAATGCCCTCCTCATAAACCACATTTAAAACTCAGAGCAAAATGCATTGAGGAGCAGGGAAGGGGTACGAGCAGGGTGAGCACTGAAGGCAGCTCTGGCATCTTGTGTATGTAAAGTTAAATTATGAGCAGCCTCTTATGAACTGCCAGGAAGCAAGCCATGCTTGCTTTATTACAGGGAAATATGGGATTAAAATCCACCTGGGCAGGGGCAGGGAGGCTTGGTGGGCTGCTTCTCACATCCTCCTGTGTAAAACTGATTTCACATCCCCACTGGGGCACTGTCCTGCCCCTGAGATGAGAGCTGATAGGTGAGCTTTATTTTATTTGCTTTTTCTTTGTTACAAATGCAAAGTGTCCTGGATCTGCAGGACACAGAGCTACTTTCCAACTCATTATCCAAATGCCACAAGAAATCTGGTGAGTCAAGATCTTTATATAAACCCCAAGCCCAAGTGAGTTACTTAGGAACTGCAGATGTTTGGTGTCTAGTGAGGGGAGAGGACTGGGGATTCACCTCAGAGCTTCTGAAACTGAAAATCTGCTCCTTGTTGGGGCACAGTAACATCCTAAAATCAATACTACAGGAATCAAGGAAAAACTAAAGCAGCTGCAGGAAGGACATTCTCCTGGCAGGAGCAAAAGCTTCTTATCAAAAGGACTGAGGCAAAAATCAAGAAATGCTTAAAGCCACTGAAATGGGTGTGGGTCAGACATGGTGTGCACTGAGGAAGATACCACAGGTTGGGACTGCAGTGCAAATAGCTGGAGGGGGAGTTTTCCTCTCCCAGGTGGTGTTTCTTCCTTTGGCCATGCCAGCCAAGTATTCAAAATTGTTCTTTGTAAGAAATGCTTTCTTCTGGCCTCTCTGGTTTCAGCTGGGTTGCTATAAAGCTGAGGCTGGAAGCCATCCTAAATTTAGCCTAAAAGAATTAATTCTGCCTGACCCAGTGGCTGTGATCTACCCACAGGTTTATCTGAGGTTTGGGTGTTTTCTGGCCAGAATAGCTGAGCTTTTTGAGAGGGCTGCTGGAGTGTTATAACCCAGGCAGGAGTCACTGCAGGGAAGCCTTGGAGAGCTTTCCAAAGGGGAAAGGGCACAACCAGCTCTGACATCTCTGCTTTCAACAGAGAATGTAGAAACAAGGAAAAGCAGCAGCTCCTTCCCATGGAAGGGCTGAGGACTCTGAGGTGCAGATGGAGACATCCATTCCAATCTCTGCAGTGCTGAGCCTGTGAGGTGCAGGGCAGAGCTCCAAGGAGCTGGATGGAAGCAGGACAGGGAGCGTGGAGCGTTCTGACTCCAACACTGCAATTGCTACATGAAACAAAATGCTGATAAAAATAGTGTGTGTTCTTGCCATGCTTCATTTCCTTCTGGATAGGCTCAAAATGTCCCTGTTTGATTCTTTCCTTTGTACAACTTCAGTGAGTCATTGTGATCACAGTGCTCTGGCAGCATCTTGAAAAGCTCTGAAATACAAAATATTTCCCTGAAATCACCAAACGGTTTTTTGGTTTTTTTTTTTTTTTTTTGTTTTGTTTTGTTTTTTTTTGTTTTTTTTTTTTGGTTTTGTTTTGTTTTGTTATTTTTTTTGTTATTTTTTTTTTACATGGAAGTGTCTGCGTTTCAGATAGACTGGTCATGATCTTCCTGGGGTTTTAACTCCGACTATCTCCATCCTGTGAGAGTTACTGGTATTTTAAAGTAATTGCCCAAAATGCTTGACGTGTTTCAGAGAAGTAAACATGTATTGTGGTCCATCCCTTCCCCCAAAAAAGTGTTTCCTCCTCCCCCTGAAAGTGTTTATTTTTAGATAATAAAGGGATTGTAGTCCTGCTATTTAATTTAAGATGCAGCATCCCTGTCATTTTCCCATGTCTCCCTGAGCATCTGTTGGAAAATAAATCAGTGGCTCTGTGCTGGATACCGGAGTATTTTCCCTGGGATAGATCACATGCAGAGTGTTGTCAGTGTTCCCTGGGATCACATTTCCTCAGGCACAGGTGTGAGACTTGCCCACTTGAATGCTAAACTCTCCTCAGAGTGAAGGCTTTTATCACCCCTGCTAAAGCTGCCTGTTGTGGCCACTTTGCACGTGGAGATGTGGAGCATGTGCTATAAAAAGGGATTGCTGAGCTCTGTGTGCTGCCCTGAATTTCTCCCTGAGCACACTCACACCTGTGAGGCTCTCCTGTGCTGTAGCACCATGGATAACCTTTGATATCCCCACCAGGTTTCCCTATCTCCAGCACTGCTGGCTGCTTCCCTACTGCAGCAATGTCTGCAAGGGAGACCAACACTGCTTTTGCTTGACCATTTTTATAGAATACATTTCACTTTGGCCATACATTTTTGCTGTAATGTGTAACAAAACACACTTTTCCCAGTTGAGCAAGCTGCCTGTTCAGAGGAGGGTGGTTCAGCCTGTGCGTCCTGTGCTTGGGTTTGGTGAGGACACACAGGCTGAGGTTGTGAGCAGTTGCAGAGCCCTGTGTGTGTGACAGCTCTGCCATTACCTGTGACGAGGTGCTCAACGTGGGCATCTGGGCTTCACATGCGCTGTTGGCCAAGATGAATTGTGCAGACAGCTGCTGTGTCCAGACAAACATCTCCCAGGAACCCAGGCCATATGTTCCTGCAGCATTAATGCTGCCCTGTCTCAGTGCTTACAGGACATTTTATATCTGAGATGGGCCAAGGCAGGTTGAGAAAAGCAGAGAAAATGTCCTGACCCTTGGTATCACCTCGTCGCCATCTCTGGCTCTGTAGTGACAGTTCCTGGCAGGATAAAAGTGAGAGCAGATTTCTGGAGCATTGTCTGGTTTATCTCTCTTGTTTCCAGGAACCTGTTTGTTCAGATTCATCTTCATGAAACCTTGGATATCTAGATTTTGATTGATAGGTGGGTAATTCATTACACCCCTCAGCCTGGGGTGAGAGGTGGCAGTGGCTGGACTGCAAATCAGGGCTCTCGAGCAGAGGACAGGTTTGCCTCCCTAAAACCTCTCATTCTGTTTGATTTTAAAATTCAAAACATCATTTCCTTGGGTGTTGCAAGGCTTTTTGGGGATTTCAGGACTTTCAGTTCCATGAGTGCAGCAGGGACATTCCAAAGGGACATCCCAAGTCCTGTAGGTGCCACACGGGCGTGAGCCTGGGCTGGCTGGGGGAAGGGGAGCAGCAGAGGAGCCCTTGGTGGTGGTGGGGATAGGGACAGTGCTGTTCCTTCAGAGGTGTTCATCCCCACAGAGCCATGAGCAGGTGCTGCTTCTTGAGTTGGTCACTGTCACCAATGCCAGGGGGCTGGGCTGGGTTTGTGACCCAGCCCTTCCATGGATTTTCCTGTCACTGCTGACTCCTGGCACCCCTCGGGTGCAGCTGCCCCCTCCTCCTGCCTGATTCACTCAGTGCAGTCCCAGAACATTTAACACCACCATCATTCCCATGTTTAGTGAGTTAGATATTTTTTTAAATGCTTTGTGACACTCGTAAATGAAGCAGGTACAGAAAGTAGATTTTGGAAAAACGGGAACATCTGGTGCTTGCATGTTTTGGTCGACAAGTTTGTGAAATTAATACAGTCCGAAAGTAGAGAAGAAAAATGACACCTTGGAGTTGTGAGTTAATTAGCTCTGACTCTCCAGGCTTGGGAACAGGGCTGGGATTGTCACACTCTGGCTGGGGATGGTTCCTCTCTCCTGGCACCTTTCCAGGTCACTCTGCTGCAGCAAGAGCAGGACCAGGCTGTTGAGGTTGGTTTGTCCCCACATTCAAAGAGGCTTTTGTGGTTGTTTAAATGACCAGTTAGTGGACACCGCATAAGCTCTGTGACCCAGCAGCACCTGGAGCTTTTTTTCTGCTAAGAAAAACTAGGATCTGGTGTAAATTCTGCTACTGGGGTTTGAAGAAAGTTAGGAGAGGGTATTCAGAAGGACAATCTCCTGTTCCCTGGCTAGTGTGACTCATTCACATCCACAGTAGAAATCTGAAGTCATTACAACAATTACTGGCAAAATCCAGAGTGAAGCTTCAAGGAAAAGTGAAAAGTCAGAATTTATCTTTGTATTTCATGTATTTAATTTTTTGTTTGCATATTGTTCCTGCTTCAGTCTGTATAAGATTAATCCTTTTTTGACCTTTTTCCTGAGGTTTCGTTAAGTACCAAGTGCAGCCTTGAGTGTACTAAATGTCATCCTGTCTAAAATAGTTAGCACAGACTGCACTGGGAAAGCAACACCTTTTACCACGAGCTGCTAAAGACAGGTGAAACCAGCTCTTGTGAAAACTTGCCAAGTGATTTTTACTTCTAATAACTATCCATAATAACTGTGGAAGCAGCTATGAGCTGGATGTGAGAGCAACAAAATTAAACCCTTCTGTGTTTAAACATCAAGTTCTTCAAAACTTATTAAACTTGATTTGTCTGCTGCTGAGTTCATTGGATAAACACACAGGAGGTAATTGTTCCATCGGGTATGTTTTAAAGGAGGTGTTTTACAGGTCATCAACGCTGCACTGGCTCTGGCTGCTAAACCCCAAAGCAAACTGGCTCAAGAAAACATGGATCTGTTCAAGGAGCAGTGGGAGAGGCAAGTCCGTGTGCTGACGGATGCCGTGGATGACATCACCTCCATCGATGACTTCCTGGCTGTGTCAGGTAATCGGGGCTCCAGGCTGAGGAATAATCATCCTCCCGAGAGCCTGGTCCTGCATAGGGGTGGTTTGAACACGTGTTCTGGTGTCTAGGGGGCTTTTGGAGGGATGGTGTTGGCACACCTCACCTGTAGGGTCACCCTGTGCCCAGCCAGGTGGGAAGGTGCAGCAGGAGCTATGTCTCAAGGAGAAGACACTTTATGTCCCAAGTTTGGAATTGCTGGCTGAGCTAAGGATGAATTACCATTTAGGTGCTGTGGACAAGCCTCACCAGTAACTCTGGGGGAAATAGAACATGTTTATGTCCGAGGTAGGAGCTAGCAGGAAAAATGATCCCTCAGGTCACTTTAGACTCTGCCATGTAAACAAAACTGAATATCAAACCGTGGTTGCACAAGTTAATTAAAATAAAAATGTTCTTACCATGTCAGCTTTAGTAACGTTATAAGGGGTTTTAAAAGAGATTGGATCATTATAATAGATTGATAATTACATTTGGCAAAGTGCTTGCCAAGATAATCCCTTTTATCAGCATCTTGATAAAGACCCACTATCAGCTCCTGTGACCTAAAAATAATGGGGGCATTTTTATTTCCACATCCTTTAATTGTGCTCTATTCAGAGGACATGGAGATATAACCATGTGAATTGTGTCTGCAGTAGTGTTCACAAATCACTGCAAACTGGGATTCTAATTTCTGTGGTGCAAGCAGGTCTGGGCATCTCAAGTGACCTAAAACCACCAGTTGTAAGGAGAGATTTCACAGGAGAATGTGTGCAGTCAGAACCAGGTGAACATAGTTAGAAAATGTAGATGAAAAATTAAGGTCCTGAATTCAGAGACCATGGGGTTTTTTTTAGTATGAAGAAAAGAAAAACCAAACAAAAATTGGGGAATGGCAGCTCTGCTCTGGGAGCTCTGCTCCTCAGCTCGTGCTTTGGGCCCAGTGTTGGGCTGCTCTCAAGAGCTCTGAGCTGCTTTTTAAGACTGAAGTCACCACAAGCATCACTCAGTAAAATCACTTTCCTTCCCTTGTGGCAGTCCAGGTTTAGCAGCACAAGATTGAAGTGAGTTGTGGGCAGGACAACCTGCCCCATCTTCTGCAGGGATGCAGGTTAGAACAGAGCTGGGATTTTTGGTTAAATAACCAAATCTGTTGCATGGCTGTGCTCTCAGGAGCTTGGCAGTAAGCAGAGAAGGTTTTTTCCTGGGGTGGGGGCAGGTTGACTCAGGAGAGTTCACCTCAAGTGAGTGCTCACCACCCAAAATGGAGCCAAGGAAATGTAGTTTGAGACAATTCCAGACATTCAAGTGCATTCAGTAATTATTTATATGTGTTTGTTATCAAAGAGATGGTAGGAAAATATTAAAGCAATAAATACTCCTTTAAATATTATTTGTTTGAACTTCGATAAATATTTTCCATATAAATGCCACGACTCCAGTTCATCTGCTAGAAGTCTGAACTTCTCTGTGGATAGAGTCGTGGTGGGTATGATTTATATCAAGTGCTTTTTGGGGTTATTAGGATGTTTGTATCAGTTACTAACTGGGATGTAAGCAGAATTGAAAGGAGTTCTTGTGAGTGCATGAGTGTGTGCATATATAAATATGTGTGTAAGCCATCCCACATCCCCACTGTGTGCTGTGCTGAAGTAAAGGCTTCACCATTCAGCTCATGCCACAGATTGTTTCAGTTATCCACAAGTAAAGGGATGCTGGGTTTAGGTAACAGCAGAACACCACAGGAGAAGGATCCTTCCGTGCACAGTGCTGCAGGTGAGCTTGCAGGTGACAGCATTTTCACAGGTACAGCAGCAGAAGGGCCCTGGTGAGCTGGGGGAGGCTCCCTGTCAGGACAGGGGACGGATGGATGGATGGATGGATGGATGGATGGATGGATGGATGGATGGATGGATGGAAGGATGGATGGATGGATGGATGGATGGAAGGAAGGAAGGAACCCTGTAGCCTTGAGATGTCTCTGTGCTTCCATCCATGCGTGATGTGCAGCTCAGGGAGCTCCAGCATCAGGGGTGCTATCTCATGAACAGTCCTTGACAGATTTTTCTCATTTAAGCTGGTGCTAGTTGTTCTTTGGACCATTTTAAAGTGCTGGCACCTCCACCATCCTGTGCAAAATTCACAGCTGAAGTGTGCTCTGTGTGAAGAGCCTCCTTCTTCTGCACTGTCACCTGTTTGCTTCATTTGGTGCTCCTGCTTGTACTAAAGATGGAGAAGAGGTTTTTTTCCCCTTCTCTCTCTTCATGCTGTTTGCAAACAGAATTCTGCCATGCACTTTGTCAGTCAGAGCTTCCCTGACTGCCCAGTCTTTGCCTGTTTCATTATTCCTCATTTCAAAGCTCTGCTGTACCTTCTGCAATTCTTATCCCTGTTATCAATGCCTTCCTGAAGCACTCTGGGTGTGTTGGTGTGCCCACTATCTCTGTTCTTCAGAGCAGTTGCTGATAGCACCATGTAATTGTCAAATTCAATGTTCTGAAATTACCTGGATCTCCTCTGAAACCCTCTTAAAAAACCATTCCATTTGCTGCCTTCTGTTCCTCTGCTACTGACAGAGGTTTGTGCCACAGATTGCCCATCTCAGTGGAACTGTTTTTTCTGAAGAGCCTCCGTGTGAACATTGCCAGGATGAGCCCTGTATTTTACAAGAGTGTGAGCTCCCCAGTGTTTGCTCCACGTGCTGCCTGTCCTGGCTCCTGCAGTGCCCCTTGGAGCAGAGGTTCAGCACAGAGATGGTTGTGAGCCCTTCCCCAGGAGGTGCAGCAGGGAAGCACAGTTGTATTTATCAATCTGTGCCTTCATCTCCCCACTGTTGCTCTTTGATTTTGATCTGGAGCCCTCAGAGTCCCTCACAGGCTGCTGGGGTTGTCTGGAAAATCATTGCTTAATCCCTTTAATGTGGGGGTAGGTGGAGGTGGAAGGTGTTTGGTGGGCGTGGATTGAGGCTTGACAGTCGTGGGTGACTTTTTATTCTGTAGCTTTTCACAGTTTAATGTATTTCCTTGTTTGGTCTAAAAACCATTCCTATGGAAAAAATACCTTTCCTTTTCCCTTGTTGCCCAACCCCACCATTTTCCCTGTAGCTGTTTGGGTGGGACAAGAAGCCTTTGCTGTTGCCTGTGCTGTGTTCTGTTGCTTTGGGATGTTTCTCCTGCTCAGCTCAGGGGGGTTTGGATGTGGGTTCTCCCCCAGCCTTCTCCCATCCCCAGAGGTGCTCTGTGTGCCAGTAGGATGGGGGGCACTGGGTGTATTTACAGCAGCTCAGCCCAGTGTCAGATCTTGGCTGTTATCATCCAGCTGGAGAGTATCAGCAGAGCAGATAGACCTGACAGTCCTGCACTTCCCTTTGCAAGCTGCCCTGTGGCTTATCTCCCTGTAGAAGGGCCTTTCTGGCCACTTCACATCTGCAGAAGGCATTAAATGATCAGCAGACATTTAAATATTCGCCTTCATTTTCTCCATGTCTTTTATTAAAGTTCAGATAATCCAGAGAGTCTTTTAAATGGTCTGTGGCTTAATTTATTCATTTAGGAATTGAAGCAATAAACAGTCTGTGTTTTGGCCTGGCGCCAAGGCATTTTTTGGGCTCTTGCAGCTCCCAGGGCTGTCTCTCCTTTAATTCCCCTGCGTGCTCACCATGGCTCCTGTGCCTGCTCACTGACTTGTCAAATCACTAATGAACCTGCTCTTGGTTCTCTCAGGGCCTCATCCTGCCCTCAGCTGAACCTGCTCAAGCTCAGTTGCTTCAGAGGGATTTCACAAGTGTCATTTTTGTCCAGGTTACGTACAGAAGTCTCGCAATATTGCACCTGGCTGTGTTAATTTTATGTAAATCAGGTGTAACTTCCCGCAGCAATTCTTTCAGGCAGTTCCTCCAGATCCTCTCCCAGCCAACACTGTGAGCTTCTCATCTCTACCAGCTCTTGCAAAATGGCTCTTTTAGTACCTGCAGAGGGAATAAAAGTCACTTGCATGGTTTGGCAGTGTAGAATGATTAAGTCAATGGTAATTAACGCTGGAAACTATTTTAAGTGACAGAGCAGAAATGTTTCCAAGTTGGTTTCTTACCAAGCAGCCCAAATGCTGGTGTTGGATGGTGATACTGAAACATTAGTCTTGGTACATTAAAGAGTTCTCTAACAGAGTTTGGAAGTGTCTAATAACAGCTTGGGAGATCTTTAGGGTAGGTCCCCCCAGATAAGGATCCCAGTTTCTTTAGGCATCTTCAGAAATCCCCTTAGAGGTTTTACCCATTTAGGGCTTCTTGGACTCGATGAATGGGGAAAATATCTCTTTACAAAACCAGAAAATGTGGATTTAAGAAGCTAATTGCAAACTCGGGTCTTGCCTACGTGTTTTTTGTTTGTTTTCTGAACAGTCAGTGAGTGCTGTGTGGCTGGAATGCTTTCCACATTATTCACTGCATACATTATGTGTCTCAGATGGGAATGGG
This sequence comes from Cinclus cinclus, assembly GCF_963662255.1. Lineage (NCBI taxonomy): Eukaryota > Metazoa > Chordata > Aves > Passeriformes > Cinclidae > Cinclus > Cinclus cinclus. The sequence goes on from NC_085059.1 coordinate 1,827,062, forward strand.
CAACTGACAGTGTAATGTGCTGTGATGGAATGTGTGTGCCTGTAGGAAAACATTCTGGAAGAAGCTGGATATGTGCACCAAGTGTCTGTTGGAGTGTCGAGGGGAGTGGGGGTGGTGCTGGGGAGGTGCCCATCCCCTGCACTGCCAGGGGAGTGGTTTGCTGGTGTTTGAAATAAAGGCTGGGGCAGCCCAGGAATAAGGCAGGAATATGGAAAGAAACCAGAGGAGAACTCAGCAGAACTGAGCTTTCCTGTTGGTAAAATCGAGTACAAACAGGGGCAGGACATGTGGAGGCGAGTTGGTGGATGGGCTGATGTTTTTTTGACACCTCCTGTGAAAGGGCAGCTCTTTGCTGGTTGTAGTGACCTTCACGTTAACGCTTGACAGCATCTCCGTGGAGCTTCTGTAGAGCAGGTCCCACCCTGAGCAATTACCATGCTGGTGACGGTGACAGAAAAGACATCAGCAACTAAATCCTCCTTCTTTTACCTCCAGAGAATCACATTTTAGAAGATGTGAACAAATGTGTCATTGCTCTCCAAGAAAAGGATGTGGATGGCTTAGACCGCACGGCCGGAGCCATCCGGGGCCGCGCCGCCCGCGTCATCCACGTGGTCACCTCGGAGATGGACAACTATGAACCTGGAGTGTACACTGAGAAGGTGCTGGAAGCCACCAAGTTACTGTCCAACACAGGTAAGGGTCACTTAAACCCAGCAGCCCTGAGCTGCTGCTGCTCGGGAGCTTGTGGCCAGCTGGGTACCAGTGAAATCTGGTCAAGACTCAAATTGCTGCAGTGCAAATTAGTGGGAGTTGTTTGCAAAGTGAGAAGTGTGATTTTTGATGTGTTGGCTGTGCACGAGGTGTCCCTAAGTGTGCTTCTGTCATGGACTGGGCTGTGGAAAGTAAAAATGAGTCCCAGATGCGAGTGAAGGCTTGAAAGTTGTGCTGTGTTTATCTTGGAATGTTGCACCAGGTTCTGCAGCTGCTCAGGGTCCAGCAGAATAAATTTAGGGTAATAATTAGCGTAAATTTTGTGAAGCATCTTTACAGCTGCTGTAGGTTGCAGTGCCCTACACATAAACACCAAATCAGGATGTTCCCTGTGAACTGCTGCTGACATCCATAAGGGTAAGGGGTGATTCTGGCTGCTGCACTGCCAGCCACTCGTTGTTGGTTTTGCTTTAATTACTTTGATGAAGAATCAAGGGTGACACTGAAGAAACAGCAGACTCTAACTGGTTCTGGCATGTTCTTCCTGGGGCACCATGAGTCACTGAAATGCAGCAGTGCAACCTGCCCCCTTCCAGTGCCTCTTCCACTTCAGCTTCCTGATGGTAGCATGACTTTTTTTTCCAAGGAAAAAAAAAAGTAAAAAAAAAAAAGAAAAAAGTACATCTGCAGGGAACATCAAACAATATTTTGTCCCATAGTTTCTATGGGCTTCCCCAGGTGTTTTCTCCTTGTCCATTAGCAGGGTGTGATAAACCTTTCCCTCTCCAAGGGACAGCAGTGAAAGCAGAAAGGGAGCTGGATTAAAAGATCACCTCCTATAGCAAATGTGATTTCAGTGGAAGGAGGGCACAACTTCCAGGATAGTTAAGAGCAGGATGGGGAGCAGAGTGGCTGGGGTGGGACTGACCGGCTCTGTGCTCTGGGTTCAAGTCATGCCCCGATTCACGGAGCAAGTGGAAGCTGCGGTGGAAGCGCTGAGCTCCGACCCTGCCCAGCCCATGGATGAGAACGAGTTCATCGACGCCTCCCGCCTGGTGTACGACGGCATCAGGGACATCAGGAAAGCCGTGCTGATGATCCGGGTGAGCACGGTCCCCCCAAAATCTCTCCTGCCTCTCCTGAGCTGCTGGGATAATGGGGAGCAGGCAGATTTTCATTTAGCTCCTGTTAACATTCCGAGTGTTAAAAGGTGTTAGTAGCACTTGAGCAGGAGTTTGAATTGAGATTCATTAAGCAGATCTGAGCATCGATGATGGCCCGAGTTGTGATGCTAAATACCCTTCACGAATCTTTTGTAATCTCATGGTAGTGCCTGGCATCAGTGACCTTTCAGTTAACAACAGCAAATTAATTTGGAACTATAGATGCTTGTTGATGCTTTGAGAGCTTAGAAATAAAACCTAATGGCTCTTCATTAAGTAAATTTTGATAATTAATGTTAGTTAGTCAAAAGGAAGCTGAGATGAGTTTGGTCTGTAGTTCCTAGAGCATGTAATTTGTTAATTGGCTAACCTGGGTAAACAGGGGCAGCTCACCAAGGCTTTGACTCCTGTGTGCTTGCAGTGGGTGTGACTTGGAAGCCCTAAAATTTCTGGTAGGCCAGACACAGAAGGGTGCAGTTGGTTGAAGGGGTGCAGAAAAGGAAGTTCTGGTTGAAGCTGATCTATGGACCTGTTTCTTGGATCTTACTGGGGCAAAAATGGGCAGGAGCCAGACATAGCAAAGATAAAATAGGGGTTTTATTCCTTTTTTCTTCTTTTCCTTGTATTCCTTTGACTCTGAGAAACTGCCCTGGTCTTCCAGAGTGGTGACCATGGCAGGTGCAGCTTGGTGGTCAGTAAATCAAGAACAATATGTGATTACCCATTGCAATGGCATCTTCCATGTCTGCTGCTTAAAGCAAAGGATCAGATGAGAAACCAGGGGAAAAGCTGACAGCCACATCTGTGCTCCCCATGGAATTTTTTTCAGACCAGCTCAGGATTTGTAGCCAGTAGTAGATGAAGATATCAGTGCCTTGCTGCTGTGCAGGCAAACAGATGTGATTCCCCCCTGCTGAAACCCTTGTTATGTTATTCAGCACAGGGAGCTCTGCTGCCAGTCCCAGTGGGCAGCAATTACCCAGGCTGGCAGTGCCAGGTTTGTCCCTGGCCACACAGCAGCCACCTAGAAAGAATTCAAAATATTAGCACTTGTCGTCCTGAGAGTTTATTTTGGGAAAAAAGAGCCATCCAAATGGGGATTCCAGGGCTTGGTGTAACCCTGCTCCCAGGGGCTCATTCACTTCAGCACTGTCCAGGGGTTCTTGCTCTTCACAGGGACCAGCAGGAAAAGCCACTGCCACACCTCATTTCTGTGTTTGTGCAGGGTATTTTCAAAACTACCATCTCACTGTAATTATATTTATTGAATTTAAGCTCTTCCCCCCCCCTCCCTGATGCCCAGGCTCATCACCCCAGAGAAATTTCTGCCCTTGGTGCACTGGAAGGGCAGAGTTACACTTCGTGTGTCCCTGGGCTTTGGGAAGAGGAGAGTCCCAGACAGAATCATGTACAGCAGAACTGTTCTCTTCATGTTTTTTCATTTTTTAAAAAATATTGATACACTGAACTACTTCTCAGTGTGTGTGTCCCTCTGTGGATTTTGTGGAGGAGGCTGGAATACCCAAAATTTTGATTGTCACCCAACTCACCTTTGCTTTTTGGCAATTATTTTGCATGTCCATCTCTGTTTTCACTGTATCACAAAGTGTCTGTGGTGGAAGACAAATAGTAGGAAATTCAAATCATAGGAGGAAAAAATCTGAAGAACAGGGACTTTATTTGCATCTTATCTGTTAATCACAATTTATTGTATTTATCAGTGAAGCTCTTTGCTGACCCAGCTCTGGAGAGTCGTCATGAAGTGGCACTTTAGCAAAGATGTAGTATTTTGACAAACATGCTGTTTAAACTTGATAGGCTTTATAAAAAGTTTGCCAGCTACAGACTGGCAGTAGCAAAAATAAATCCTAGGCAAGCAGGAACTAGGTCAAATGTGTTTAGCCTACAGCATAAAAGCTGGCCCTTACTAGTTGAAATTTTTCAGCTTCTCCGGAGGGATGAGGATAAATTTTGATATATTTTATCTGTTGTTAATTTAGTCAATGCTTTGATTCATAATTGTGCTGAAGACACTGTCTGTGCTTCTGAACCAGCCCTTAGAGCTGTGTGTAATTCCAGCTCCAGAATCTCGAGTGAGGCTTTTACATTTAATCAACTTGCAAAAGCACTGTTCATTTTGCAAGAACTTCTTTTCTGTCTTTCAGATGCTGAGTGCATTAATGTCCTGACAAATCTCAGCTGTTTAGTTACTGCTGTGTGATTCTGGGGATCCCTATGGTGTTTAACAGGAGCAGTCAAGCACATAAAATCACACGTGTTCAGAGCTGGATACAGTCCCTGTATTTACCTTTTTGTTGAAAACATGGAATAATTTTTACCTCTGCTGATTTCCATTCTCTCTGCTTGAAAAACAATATTCTTGCTGATTTTCAGAGCCATGAAATCTGTAGTTTGACTCTGCCTGAATGCTTTTTCCTCAGACTCCTGAAGAGTTGGATGATTCTGACTTTGAGACCGAGGATTTCGATGTCCGAAGCAGAACCAGTATCCAGACTGAGGATGATCAGCTCATTGCTGGGCAGAGTGCAAGGGTAAGGCACAAAAAAAGTCTGACCTTGCCTTCAAGGAGCACTTCAGCTCGATTTGAAAGCCCAGGTGAAATTTGGGGGGGTGGTGGCTGGATCAGAAGAGTGGCATTGCTTGTTTCCAGCATTTTCTGTTTCCGGCATTCTTCTGAAAAGGAGGTTGAGTGAAATGCAGTTGGTCTGATGGATGTGAGAAACATCTGTGGTTTTATTTGGGTATTCTTAAAGGTCAAAATCCTTTTAGTACCAATAAACTACATATCACAGACATTGCAGTTGGGTGAGCTTTTGCAGGGAGGTACAGGGCACATCACTCCATTGGATTAATGTTATTTCCAACAGATTAACATTAATTTCATGAGCAAAAAAATCTTCCCAAAATGTCTCCTCAAACATGTGCTGGTGTGTGTTTGGTCACTGAGCATTTATCAAGACAACATTGAAAGGAACTCAGAAATGAAATCATTTCAACCCACTGCATTTCCTGTGGCTCAAAAATGAAAGCATTGATAGGCAATATATAATCATTAAGAGGTGAAACCCTAAAATCAGTGCACTGAAGGAAAAGCAGCCTTACCTATTGCTTTTATTTGACATGGCCCCTCTGGATCGATAACAATTTACACTCTTGGGAAAGTGCCATGGCAGATTTTTTTTTTTTTTTTTTTTTTTTTTTTTTTTTTTTTTTTTTTTTTGGTGGAAGTTCTTCCTGCCAGGGAAGAAGTAGCCAGACCTTATTTATCAAACTTCTGCCACATTGGCTGGGGAATTCCACTAACTGGGAGGATTTTTATGCTCCCCTCTCTTGCACAAGCACTTTCTGTGCCTGGACCCTCACCCGTTTCTATTTAAATGCAGACATTGCTCATTTACCCCTTAGCACAGCTGCTGCCAGAAGATCTTTAGTACCAAAGGCTCATTTTTGCCTTCTCCTGGAGGTGTCTGTGTTCCCAGTATTTATGAAGGCAAGGCCATGGAGTCTTACACAGGCTGTAAACCCAGTCTGAGAGATTTTATTTGGGAGTAAGCACATACTCTCTATTTTCACTTACTCTTTCCTCAGCAGGCATGTTTCAAATGAGCACAGCTAGCTTTTTGCAGGGAAGAGACTGGTAATATTTCTTATTATCCTCAATACCCAAGTGGAACTTAATTATAAAACGTTGACATTTTCTAGAAAAGACAAGTCCTCCTTCTTCATGCAGTTTTATTTTGAGGGATGGTAATATGTGGCAAATTTGTTTGGAGTCTTAACAGCTTTATCATGCAAAGGCCCATATTTTAAGTGTCAACTTGTCTTTCTGGGCACTTTTTCTTCAAAAAAAGAGTATAAACTTTGATTCAAAATGGAAGCAAATGGCTCTGTAAAGCCTCTAGGTAGAGGATTGCTATTAAAGTTTTATCCCCCATCTACATGACTGAAATTGGTTATTAGTGAAATGTTCCAAAAAGCCTCTACAAGGCAGCAGGAGGCCATGTGAGAAAACTCTTCTCTTGCAGGCTATCATGGCTCAGCTCCCTCAGGAGCAGAAAGCCAAGATTGCTGAGCAGGTCGCCAGCTTCCAGGAGGAGAAGAGTAAATTGGATGCTGAGGTGTCAAAGTGGGATGACAGTGGCAATGACATCATTGTCCTGGCCAAACAGATGTGTATGATTATGATGGAAATGACAGACTTCACCAGGTGAGCCTTTGGAATTTGTGCCCGCTCCGAGCTGCCTGGGCTGCTGAACTTTCAGTGAGACACGCTGCAAATTCTCCTAAGAATCTCACTTCTTACCATTTCCCTTAAATGGTTAAATGTTCCAGGTGCTTATGAACTGGGGAGATGCATTATTGTGCAGTGGTTGGGTGGTAATAACTGCTTAAATTGATCTACAGATACACAGCAGTTATTGCCTGTCTTTCTTTCTTAAGGGTGATTCTTGTCCCCAGGAATATATAAATATATGTATATATATTTGCTCAGTTCTTTGCAGCATTAAATTCTATGGGCTTCTCAATATTGCCATACTGCAGAAATAGTTCCTAGTGCAGTTATTTGCAGAGGAAAGAGAGGATATTTGATGCCTTTTGAAATTAATTTACCAGATTTTATATAACACTGTTTTTTAAACTTCGTGTTCCATTCCATAAAAATTGCAAATCCGTCTTCTAAAATGTTACCTCTTATCATCATTAAGCTGCTCAAAGCAGTAAAATTTAAGATGTTTTTATTCCTAGATTTAAGCTAAATGTGGGGAAGAGCTGAAGGGGGGTAGCTCTGGAAAATGAAGGTGCTGTAATGGCTGCTCCTGCCTTTTGCTGCCCTTTGGGTGTGGAGTCACTGCCAGCGCTGTGTGGAACAGAATGAGAAAAGGACACAGAATTCACTGCTCTGGTTTTCTGGTGCTAGGGGGGAACCTGTGATCTGTTTTGCAGGGGCAAAGGTCCACTGAAGAACACATCAGATGTGATCAGTGCAGCCAAGAAGATTGCAGAGGCTGGGTCCAGGATGGACAAGCTGGGCAGGACCATTGCTGACCACGTAAGTCACATGCTATGAGCAAGAGCAGCTCTTTCAGTGCTGCAGCCATGATGGACACATGAGAATGTGTTTGCTTTTGGGATGTTTTAACTGATTTCCCAGATCTGCTGCTAGAAAATTCTGTGTGTGCAGTGACACAGCAGCTCCTTGGCTGGATTCAGGCTCCTGGCATCCTGTGCCAGCCCTGCCTGAGCTCACGTAGAGCCAGGGCAGTGCCAGTGCTGAGCAGGACCCAGGCTGGGCTGGGGCACACCCAGAGCCCTCCTGGTGCTTCCCAAGGCACAGACTGCAGGGACAGCACCTGCACAATGGCACCTGGCCCTATTGCACAACCTTTAATATTGGGTTTGAGGCAGCTTTTTAGGATGAACAATTTTCAGGTGCCCCACAGACTGAGTGGGAGGGTGTCAGAACTCTCTGGGGGTTTTTTCACTGGCCAGTCAGAGCTGATGAACACTTGGAGAAAGGCCTGCAGTGACCTGAGTGTGGCTGTTCTGTCCCAGTGTTTGGAAGGAATTCTTACAGGATGGAGCATGGCCAGCTCAGGGATTTATTTATGCAATGCCTGTCCTGGACCACTTAGAAACTGGGCCAAGCAAGAGCACCTTTGGCCTCAGTCCACACCCAAATAGCAGGGAAACATCAACATTGGTAATAATATTCCACCTTCAAGAGAAACTCTGAAATGCAGGGAGGTGAAGTCTGAGATCATGGATTAAACTTTGTTTTCTCCAGTTGTCTCTTGCTTTCCAGGCTTTCTCAGGATGGAAATTGGTACTGCAAAGTTTTAACTGAACCAGTGTCACGTTGAAAGTAAATTCTTGCAGTGCAGGACTCTCTCTTAATGTTGCATTCAGAGGTGCTTGTCTACACCCTCCTTTATTAATGATGCAGTGAGAAATGTTCAATGGGGAGATAAATTTGAGAAGTGTTTTTTCAAATGGCTCTCCTTGCTACAGCACTTTGACAGCCTTGTTCCTGCAAGAACCAGGTGTGCTGCTGATGTAGGTAAATGAAGCAAGGAGCAGTTTATGTTCAGGGTCTCAGGGGAGCTTGGGCTGAAGGCTTACAATGCTTTTTTTTTTGTTTTAATTCACATGTTTTATGCAAAGTTGGTATATGATTTTCTGTACTGAGTCATTTCAAAATACAAAAGAAAACTACTTTTAGCAGCAGTAAGGTCCTTAAAAATGTAACAGATTAAGCACATGTTTGAAGATAAATATGAGCAGCCCTGTACAGTTAGTCATTTTGACAAGAATATAGCTTTTTTTCCTGACTCCATACTCTGCTAATACTTTAAGCCTGCATATTTCATTAGGTGTGTTTCCATACTCTTTAGAAGCTTGTTAATGTGGAGCAGTGTGACAGCTACAGAGCAGGAACAGCTCTGGGAACTGGTGCTGCTGTCCTGTGTGCTGGCTGGGTGGAACCAGAGCTGTGACCCCCTCTGCCATCAGCTCTGCCACCAGGCACTTGTGCAGCACATTGCTCTGAAACTCCAAGAGCTGCTATCCCAGGAATTCCCTGGCTCTTGGGAAGAGTCCTGCAGGTTCTCCTGAGGTTTCCATCCCTCATCCAAGCAGCTGCTGCTTGCTGGGAGCAGGGGAATATGAAGCAGTTCTGAGCACAACACAGATGACAATGATTTGCAGCAAGACAAGGGTTCTCTCTATTATTTATTTCTCCAGTGTTGAAACACCTACAAAGCCAAAGGAAATTTCTGTTCCTTTCCTTCCATAGCACTGGGAGGCCAAGGTTACATCATCAGTTCTGATCACTGAGTTACATCAGTTCTGATCATTGAGTTACATCAGTTCTGATCATCCATTTACATTTTTGGGCATTCCTGGTGCAACAGGGCCCATTCCCAAAGGGAGAAGCAGTGGAAGGAAGAAGCTCTGGGGTTGCTGGCTCTCTCCTGCAGCCACTGGGGATGGACTGTGTCCATCAGCACACACCACCAGGGCTTTGCTGTCTTCCCCTGTCCCTTTGCTCTGCAGAAAGAGACAAAAGGGTGATTCTCCTTCTCTGCAGGCTCAGCTGGGGCAGCAGGATGTGGGGGGTGTTTGCTGTGTCCAGGATAGAGCCTGGATTTGACCTGGATCACCAGCTTAGCTTTTGCCAGTCACCTTCCCTGAGTGTGTGGCACAGCTCAGTTTGGGGGGTTTGGGAGGGGGGGGTGTCTCCCAGCACCTTCATTTCCATCTACACTGCTGTCCCTGCTGGGCTGTGCTGTGGGGATCCTCCCATGGCAGCTCTGCAGATGAGGGTTGTAGCTGTGGGTTAATCCAATAATGTCATCACTCTTATCAGCGTTCAAATCGTTGCCTTTTGGGTTTTTTGATTTTTTTTTTTATCCGTGTGCTCCTGCCTAGGAAAGGACAGGGCTCCTGCAGGTACCTACAGTGCCTTTTGTTGATGCTCTTTTTTATCTCATGTTACATCTCCATTTAAAGCTCATCTGTCTTTGAGCTGAGTCCTCGATCCTGCCTGCAGAAATAGCACACACAGGAGAGGAAGTGGGTTTCCATCTCACACCTTATTGATGTGCACAGCCCAGCAATGATTCCCGTTCCACAAAGGTCTTGCTGCTTTCCTCATCTCTTGGTGATGGTGCAGCAGCCTCCTGCCTTGAGAGCCTTTCCTTGTAGGGTTTCACAGCCCCACAGAGCAGCTGGAATTGTTGAGCCATCCCCTTGATGTGCTGTGCTGGGCATTTGTCAGCCCTCAAGCCCTCACTGCTGTGCTACTCACTCGCTGTGGTAGATGAGCTCTTTGGGAGATGGAGAGCAATTTCCAGAATGGTAATTTGAGCTTTTCATTAGCTCCTTGGCCAGGGCTATTTGTGGACTTGCTCTAAAACATCTTACACTGCTGACTAATATTGATTATGTTAAAAAATTAACCTGCAAGTTTTGCTGCTTCGTTAGGCAGGGCTTCACTGCACTGATGGAAGCCACATGCCCTCGTTGAGAGTTGCGATTACTTTGGGTGTTCCATCATGTTTCTTGGGACTGGGAAGGTGGTTTTATGTTTGTTGGTGGGGTCAGACTCCCACAAAGCCATGCAGATCTCCCACTGCAGTGCCCCTGTGTGTGAGAGAGCTCTGTGTGCACATCACTGCAGCTCCTGAGTTACCTCTGCTCAGCACAGAGACCTCTTTGCCTTACAAAAGGCACTTGTTCTGGGCCTGGAAAAAACCAAATGTATGTGTTTGCTGCACTCACCTTCACAGGTGAGGGAAATGCCTGTTCTGGCAGATCAGGTGTCAGGTGCTGTTGGGAAGGAAATGCTCTGTGTGAGTGGGACCCTGTTTGCACATCCCTGTGTGTGCACCACCGTCTGCTCCTCTGTTACACAAAAAGTTTCTGCTTCCATCCCCTAGCTAAAGAGAGAAGGTCTGCAAGGAGAATCAGGGCTCAGAGCCTGCTGCTCAAAGACAGGAGATTTTTACCTTGCCCTCAAAGGGGAGGAGAGGCTCCATGGCAGTGCAACAACCCTCAGCTGGAGTGAAGCATGAAGTAATGGAGGGGTGCCATGTCAAGCCATGTCCATTCTGAACCTTCATCAGATAGTCCATTGCACAGGATCAGGGTCTTAGGTGAAATGGGATTTTGCTGTGAACAGGGGTGTGTGAAAAAGAGCTCTTAAATCACTCTGGATGGGGTGCAGCTGTCTGGAAGGCTGGAGATCCCTGCAGGGTGTGTCTGTAGTCCTGTCCCTGGGTAATACCAGGTGAATTCCACTGCTACAGCTGAAATAATGCTGGGCATGGCACAGCCTGCCTTGGAGTAGAAAATAAGGATTGGTGGGAGTCTGATGGTGGTTTTGTCCAGGAGGTCTGTGGATGCTGGGTGGGAAGATACGATGATGAGTGGCCATTTCCCAGGAACAAAGAGCAGGAGCTCTCTGTGGGGTACAAGTGATGTTTCTCTGGGGCTCAGAGCAGGGCTGTGACCCAGTGAGATGTAAATCACATGGATGTGAAGCTGTAGGTGTTGTGGGGTGCTCCTGCTGCTGGCACCCCATTGCTGCTGCTCCTAAAGGGGCTGCAGGGCTGGTGTGGGCAGCAGAACCTTTCCAAAGCCTTTGTGTCTGTCTGGGCTGTGGCTGTTCCTCAGCTGGGCTCCCCTCTGCTCTGAAATCCAGCCTGAGTCTGGCTCATTCAGGGCTCTATTCTTCAGTTCTGTCCCAGAAAATGCCACCTCTCCAAACTGCACAGAGGGACTCCTGCAGAGCCTTTTGTGCAAAACTGGAAAAGCTAACTTTCTCTTACGGATGAGTGCTGCAGCAAGCACCTTAAAAATGTCATTTTGTGCCTGGTGAGGAACCTGCTTTCCCCACTGCTACAAAACGGGAGCAGAAGTCAGGAAAATCTCTGTTTGCTGCATGTCATTGAGTCACTGCTGGCTTTATCATTGTCGAGCTGGGAATACTGAGGATTGAGGATTTGAGGGAGGAATTGGTAGCATCTGCTAGTTAGAGATCTAGTCAGACCATTGCTTCTGTGTCCTGTGCAGTACAGGAAGGACTTTTCACAGCTGACCGACCTGCTCTGGGGAGGGTGAATAGTCCTTCTCTTCCTCTTCCTCCTCCCTGGGAGGGCTGCTGAAGGGCAGCTGGAAGGAAGGGAACCTGTCCAGTGCTGCCCCTGCCCATAGCTCCTGAGTTCAGGTGCCTTTCCTGCTGCTCAGCTGTCTGAAAGTGAGCACTGGGCAGGGAGGGCAGTGCTCTGCCAGCCCACCCCTGCCGCAGGGGAGGTGCCCAGTCTGTGGGTCTGTGAGTCTGGGTCTGGCTCTGTGATTCTGGCTCTGGCTGTGGCTCTGTGGCTCTGGCTGTGGCTCTGTAGCTCTGGCTATGTGGCTGTGGCTCTCTGGCTCTGTGGCTCTGGCTCTGTGGCTCTGGCTGTGGCTCTGTGGGTCCTGCCCCTGCCCAGCTGGGTGCTGCAGAGCAGACGTGTCCTGTGTCCCCTGCAGTGCCCGGACTCAGCGTGCAAGCAGGACCTGCTGGCGTACCTGCAGCGCATCGCGCTCTACTGCCACCAGCTCAACATCTGCAGCAAGGTGAAGGCTGAGGTGCAGAACCTGGGCGGGGAGCTCGTCGTCTCTGGGGTACGTATGGCACAGCCCTGCCTGCCCCAGGCAGCTTTGATCCCACAGGGAATGGAAATTCCGAGCCGAGCTTTGTGTTGAACACCACGGAATGCAGACAGGAGATGCTGGAGCGTGCAGAGTTTGTGTTGCTGCCTCGTTGTTCTGGGGAGGAACTCTTGCTGGGAAAATACAGACTTGACATTTCCTTACTCAACAATGTTTGTAGACACATTCACTTCACCTCTGTGCAATCTGTTTTCCAGACTGCTTTTCACCCTTAGTGAGGTTAAATCACTTCATCAGCACAGCTAAACCTGCCCCACGTCTCTGCACAGCCTTGGAACATGCTGGGGTCCTGGAGTGCTCCAGAGATGTTAATATTTCAGGATGGCTGTGCCCTGAAGAGTGCAGGGATTCTTAGTGGCTGCTCTGGTTTCTGACAGCTGGAAGCTGCCCCAGGCCAGCTTGCTTCCTTATTCCAGCCATTACTTTGCAAATAATTTTTTTACTGTAGTTCATGAAATGCTTCCTCCTAAGAGGATTCTGTATGACAGATTTTTGGGGGGAGGGAAGTGGAGCTAAATTCTTAATTTCTTCTGGCATACTCTTCCTTGCCCTGCACAGGCACGTTTGGTCACTGGTGCTTTTGCCCAGCCATGTCAGGACTAAGGAAGGAGGTTGGAAGAAGGGACAGAACTGGCTGATAGTCCAGAATTGCTCCCTGAATCCTGATCAGCAAAGGGAAAAAACTCCCCACATTCTGCTATTTTGATACCACAGAATCACAGAACAGTTTGGGTTGGAAGGGACCCAAAAGCTCAGCCTGGCCTTGGACACTGCCAGGGATCCAGGGGCAGCCACAGCTTCTCTGGGAATCCTGTGCCACTGCCATTTTCCAGTGAAATCCTGTTTGCTATTTCAATTGCTTAAACTTAGTAGAACAGATTTCCCCCAAAAACCAGGGAGAACTGTGGAAGGAGAGCTTTGGGGCAGCAACAGCAATAGATATCCCTTCATGAGCTAAGCCCATCTGGGGAGGATGGGGCTGTGCTGCCCCTCCTACTGCTGCCACCCTCCCTGCTCCCTTTCCAGCCCCCTGAGCAGCTCCAGGGGCTGTGCTGGGATGTGCTGCTCTTCATGTCCTGGGAGCCGGGAGGCTGAAGCTGTCAAAGCAGGAGGTGTGTTACTGTGCAGCAAAACTTACTCCAGGGCTTCAGTGCAGTTAGTCAGTGCCTCCAGGATTTACATCCCCTCTGCCATAAATTAGTGATGGAACCTCCTGGCATCTGTAGTTTGATCTCCTGCTTTGGTCCCTTCCCCTCGTGCCTGTTCACTGGGGCTCAGGGTTGACAGCAGCAGTGTTAAGCTCAACGAGATAATCAGATGAAGACCTCAGCCAGAGCAGAGGCATCACCTCTCTGAAAGGAAAATTCTGTCCAGTGCTGATGCCCTGCCTGTGCAGCAGAGAGCAGAGCCAGGACCCAGGAGGACAGAGCTGGCACCTTCTGAGTCTGACACTTCATTGAGAAAATCGCCTCCCTGCCCTTCTGGTTTAATGATTGTTCCTGCTGGGAGGGCTCTGGAAACACTCCAGGGCAGGGGCTCCAGCCTCAGGAGGAGGAGGAGGGCAGAGCACAGGGGATTGCCAGGGGATCTCAGGTGCCATGGTGGCACCTGGGGCACAGTGGGGTAGAAGGGAGGGGACACTGCCCCAGGAAAGTCACCAGAGCCAAACCCTGCCCTGAGCCAAACCCTGCCCTGATCCAAACCCTGTCCCGAGCCAAACCCTGCCCAGAGCCAAACCCTGTCCCGAGCCAAACCCTGCCCAGAACCAAACCCTGTCCCGAGCCAAACCCTGCCCTCAGCCAAACCCTGCCCCGAGCCAAACCCTGCCCCGAGCCAAACCTTGCCCAGAACCAAACCCTGCCCTCAGCCAAACCCTGCCCTCAGCCAAACCCTGTCCAGAACCAAACCCTGCCCTCAGCCAAACCCTGTCCTGAGCCAAACCCTGCCTAGAACCAAACCTTGCCCTCCACCAAACCCTGTCCTGAGCTAAACACGCCTTGGATCAAACCCCTGTCCCAGCCCATTTGGCCCTGACAAGCTGGGCATCCCACCCAGAGCAGGACACTGGCCCCTGGGGGAAGGGTGTCCCAGCTGAGGTCACCACAGTGCTCCTGCCTCTCTCCTCCACCCAGCCTTGGTCTCAGCTCTTTGTCCTCTCTGTGCCCTACAGCTTTGACATATTCATGTTTTTCCTTGTTTTGGTGCTCCTGTAAATCAGGAGTCAACTGGGAAAGAGCTCTATGCCTGGCTGGTGATGCAGTTGCGTTCCTTCCTTCCCAGTACAACTTAGTATTCTAGGGCGATTCAAATATTTATTATCGGTGATTAAGATATTAGTAGAGATTAATTAATTCCATTAGAGAATAAGCAACTGTTAAAGCTTAGTCACAAAAGCAAAGGGCAGAATACAAATGGTTCCCATTGCCATTGATACGGAAAATGCAGACAGGGGGCAAACACTGCACAAGTCAGGTTTGTCACCACTGAGCATCCAAAGGAAAATTCTGCCTCAAACCAGGAGCCTCAGGTTTCAAAGGAAAAACACAGATGAGTTTTCAAGTGGTTTTACCCACAGGGCCGTGGTGTTCTCAGTGTGTTTGGGGGTTCTATGGCGTGTAACTGTGTGTCCCTTGGCAGGTGGACAGTGCCATGTCCCTGATCCAGGCAGCCAAGAACCTGATGAACGCCGTGGTGCAGACGGTCAAGGCTTCCTACGTGGCATCCACCAAGTACCAGAAGTCCCAGGGCATGGCCTCCCTCAACCTCCCGGCCGTCTCCTGGAAGATGAAGGCTCCAGAGAAGAAACCCCTGGTCAAGAGGGAGAAACAGGACGAGACCCAGACAAAAATCAAGAGGGCATCCCAGAAGAAGCACGTGAACCCTGTGCAGGCCCTCAGCGAGTTCAAGGCCATGGAGAGTATCTAGAGGAGAGCTCTGGCTCAGGGGTGTTTTTCTCTAGCCCACTACTGCTACTTCCAGAACTGTACTTTTAATACCCTAAGGATTTTTGCAAAAAATTGCTATTCCTCCAAATGTATTTACTTAATATAATTTTGGTAACTTTGTTTAGATTACCTGGGGAGATACTCAGATTTCTAAGTCCTATCAGTATATCTTCAGCCTGCAGAAGTGTGGTAATTTAGATGGCTTTTAGGTTACAGGGGTGGATTTCTAGTTGAAAACTTTTTTATAATCTTGCTTTAAATGAAATATCCTATAACCAAAGAGGATTTTACAGTAACACTAATGGTTAACACTAATACTGGATCATGCTACTCAGAGACTCAGTTTATCATGGTGATCAAGAGAGAAAAATTAGATTTTTTTTTTTTTGCTCAAAAAAATTTAATGAAAATATTGTGTGTGATAGTGGGGGTGGAGAGGGAGCAAGCTCAGAGGAGTTTGAAATTGCAGCAGGCTGTTTGAGCACAACTGGAAAACAGCTGGAAAAACGCTCCAGCCGTGTCTGGGCTGGGCTTTGCTGGGGATGGTGTTTGGAGCTGGGCTGGGCTTGCCCTGGGGCTGTGATGCTGCTTTTCCCGGTGCTCCCGGCACTGCTCCCTGCCAGGGGCTGCCCTGCCCGCGGAGCTCCCGAGCCCCATCCCTGCGGAAACCTCCGGGTGTGGGCGGCCGATCCTTCCTTCTGCGTGCGACGGACGGGAATTGTAATGCCTGGTTACAAATTACTAATGTATTTTGCTGCGGGACACTAATAAAGTTGCTTTTCCCAGCTGGTGCATTGTGATGCTGTGAATGGAGCGGTCCAAGCCCGCCCCTCGCCCCCCCCCTCTTCACCATTCAGATGCAAATCAGCTTTGTGCTCATTCCTCATAATTGCTCTGCATCCCGCCTTGGGCTTCCAGAGGCACCCAGGAAATCGTGTTTGCTCAGGCTGCAATTTAGACTGTACATTATTTGTGATAACTATAGCTACAAGGTATAATTTCGCTGTCTTATTTAAATTTTATGAATTTCAGTGTGTTCCACACGTCCCAGTCAAGTCGGGTGCAGGGAAGCGGTGCTGGTTCCTGTGGAGCTGGAAAAGCCTGGGCTGAGCTCAGTGTCTAAAGTGCAGCTCCATTGGAGAGCTGAGCCTTGGCACTGACATGTTGTAATTTTATTTATCTCAATCTGCTCATAATTTACTGTATTAAGGTTATTGTTGTCATGTTACTGTAATGCTGATCGGAATTAAGCTAAATAGTTTTTGAGTTATTTTTGCCAAATGTATTGTGTTTTCAAGCATTTTAGCCTCTTGAGTACGGCTATTAAAAATGGAATTATAGGCTATTTTCATACACTTTAACATGTAAACAGGCTCGGAGAGAGAGCTGTGCTTCACTGCCATTTGGGGGTTAACAGGCTGTAGTTCTTCTTTTGGAGATAATTATTAACAGAATTTATACAGTATGTTTTTTTTTTTTTCCCGTCCTGGTATTGTCTTAAAGGTGACATTCCCTGGGTTGTTTAGGGACTACATCCAGTGCCTCTCCCCAATACAATCTATTAATGAGCTTTAACAAACAACATATATGAAGATGTATGGGCGAATTTACACATATTTAGCTTTCAAATAGATGTTAGTTTAATTTATGCTACGAACATTGAGCATCAAGAAATTAAAATGTGGTTCCCCTGGTGAGAGCTTCAGCCCCAGGGGGTGCAGGAGCAGCAGGAACACGATGGGGTAATGAGGCCAAAAAACCTCAACTCACACTTCTCGTGTACCCCAGAACTGCTCTTCTGGGAATTGTGTTTGGGGCAGAGAAGGACATCGAGGTGAATCATTATTGGTGTGACATTAATTGCTCCATTCAGGAGTGCAGCAGCAGCGGTGGAGGGGAGAAAATTCCTGTACCCTTAGAAAAAGGGGATTTTGTGTCATGGAAGGGCCATGCCAGCACTTGGGGACATGGCGGTGACAGCGGGGGTCCTGGGGCAGGGCAGTTCCTCATCCCAGAGTGAATCCAGCCCCACTCCTGGCACCTCGGGGCTGTTCTGCACCAGCCCCAGACCCAGGTGGGGCAGGAGTTCAGGAACCCCCAAGCTCTGATCCAGCCCTGCCAGAACATTCCAGCTGTGGCAAGGAATTCCAGCTGTGCCAGGGAATTCCAGCCCTGCCAGGCGATTCCAGCTGTGCCAAGGCATTCCAGCTGTGCCAGGGAATTCCAGTGGTGCCAGGGAATTGCAACCATGCCAGGGAATTCCAGCTGTGCCAGGGAATTCCAGCCTTTCAGGGAATTCCAGCTGTGCCCGGACTCCCAGCCCTGACAGGGAATTCCAGCTGTGCCAGGGAATTACAGCCCTGCTGGAGCAGTGTCTCAGCGAGGGGCTCCGGCCGCCAGCGAAGCCGTGACTTTATTAGAGAGCCAATTGAAGAGAATTACAGTAATTACTGCTCTGTGTAATTAAGCGCTGGGGAAGGGCTGGTGCCGTCGCTGTCGCTGCCGGAGGACGATGCTGGGCTCCGGGAGAGCTCCGGGGGTGCTTCAGCCCCCACCAAACCCAACCAAACCTCACTTTCCCCATTCCCAGCCCTCCCTGGGCACGGGGGACCCGCGGTGGCTTTGGGCAGGGAAGGGCTCTGGGATTTCCCTGCCACCTTTCCTCAGGGCTGCTCCCCAGGCACTGCCTGGAACACGCCAGAGTTCCACTTGCTGGAGGGCTTTGGGGGTTTTTGCAGTGATTTGAAGAGACTTTTGAAGAGGGTTTTTCTTGCAGTGCAGTGGGACAGCAGCTCTGCTGAGGCCTTGCCAGAGCCCAGCAGACCTGGCAGTGCAGGGATCTCAGGAAGATGAACCCATTATCTTCTAAAGTGTATTAGTGAAACTACATTAAATCCTCAGGAGATAAGTCTTATTCCAGATTTCAAGTGCTCTTAATTCAATTCCGCGGTGAATGGAGCCACGTTGAATTGATGCTGCTTTAATTGTGTGTGAAGTTTCCGTGCCACGATTTAATGCTCGTTAATGAGCGGCTTTCCCACCCTTTCTGAGCAGTCCCTGCTCCCACTGCCTTTGGGATGTGTTGGAGAGAGGCACCCCGAGCTCTGTTTGCTTTCATGGGTGCTGGCTCCAAACCTCAAACACACAACTATTGAGGAGAGAGCAG
This sequence comes from Cinclus cinclus, assembly GCF_963662255.1. NCBI lineage: Eukaryota > Metazoa > Chordata > Aves > Passeriformes > Cinclidae > Cinclus > Cinclus cinclus. The sequence continues at coordinate 1,845,283 of NC_085059.1, forward strand.
AGAGGGTGGAGAGGGGCGAGTGCCTTCAAAACCCCAACAAATGGGTGAGAAAAGGAAAAATCCATTAAGTGACATCAGCTGCTCCAGTGCTGGAGGATGAGGAGTGTCCCAGAGACACAGCCTCGGTGTCTAAAAGGTGCCAGGATTTGGGGAGCTCAGGTGGAGCCACATGACCCCCCTGATGCTCTTGTGGGTGCAAGGGGAAGGAGCAGGAGCTGTTCCTGGCCTGGCCACCTCTGTGACTCCAGCCTTTAACACTTGACCCCCCTCTTGAAGGTGGAGGAGTGGGGGGGACCCTGTTAGCTCCAAAATGAAACTGGAAGTGCCCATCCCACCTCCCAGACCTGCACTGGGAGGGGTTCTGCTGAGCCCTACCCAAGGTTTCCATTTGCCCCAGGACCCCCAACCCCTGGGGTCCCTCCAGCCCTGCCTTGCTCTGTGCCAGGGGGAGGCTGCAGGAATTTGGCAGATTCGCAGCACAGCAGGGCTGGCTCTGCACGGGGACTAGCCCTGTCCCTGTTCCCTGTCCCTTGTCCCTGCTGGGGGAGGCCCAGGCAGTATCAGAAGCCCTGTCATTACCCCAGGCTGTGGACCTGCAGCACCCTGGTGGTGGCAGAGCCCTGCAAGGGCTGAGGGGTGAAGGGGACCAGCTGGGCTCTGGCAGGCCTGGAGGGAGTGCAGGGATTCAAACATCCCCTCCTGGGAGTGATACAAATGCTTGTTCCCTTTCTGCAAATCCCAATTCCCCCAGCTTGTTCCCTCCACTGTACGCCTGTTTTTCCAGCAGTATCCCATGAAAACAGGACACTCACCACGCCCCAATGTGTTTTAATAACAAAGCTGTTGGCACACAGTGCTGGGTTCTCGTTTAGTCCAGCAGTTTATTTCAAAGTGCACCTACACTGGTGCCATCCAAACTTGCTTTCACCCTGAATTCCCTGGAACTGGATTGCACCCACGGCTTCACCTCAGTTCCTGGATGATGGTGTTTATAGAGCCCAGGAGCTCTCTGAAGTAGCCATCCTTGTCCCCCTCCCTCTGCTCCTCATCTGCCAGCTCCTCATACTCGCTGCGCAGGAGGCTGAGGGTGGTGCCCAGGGCGGGGTCCCCCCGGTAGTGCTCCCTGCAGAAGGCCACCAGGACCCCCACCAGCTTGAGGACCTTCTCCCGGGTGTCGTGCTCAGGCATGGCCAGCAGGTTGGGCACCAGGGCACACCAGCCCTGCTCCACCACCGCCGGCACCAGCCTGACCTGCCTGTACTGCTGGACTTTCTCCTCCATCTGCTCTCCGTGCTGGGAGTCCTCAAGCAGCATCTGTGGGAAGTGGTGGAACACAGATTAATGTCCCTGTCAGAGAGGAACTGCTCCCAGGAGGTGACACAGTAGAGGAGGATGTGTGTCCTCTACCACCTGCCATGGATGGGGACTTGCCACAGAAGATCACACCGAGGTGGTGTCCTGGCTCCCTGCCACAGGGGCTGCTCATCCACCCTGGAAAACTCCCAGGGACTGGGGATTTCTGTGTCACACAGCCTGGGAGGGGACTCAGGGGCAGGAAGTCCAGCAGGACTTGTAAAGTCTCTGGTCTGATGCTTTTTGCTGCTGACAGTGCCTACAGCACCTAATGAACATCATCACCTGGCTCTGTGCTTCTCCTCCCAGAGATGGGAATCTCAGTCTCCTCCAGCCACAGCCAGACCTTCCCCTCCCAGCCGGGTCCAGAAAAGCCCAGTACTGAGATTCTGCAGGGGGCTGGGACCCTGACAGTGAGAAATACCAGCCCAGAGCAGCACCGGGGCCAAGGGGAGGAAGGGAAACTTCCCCACATCACCCTGTGAGCCCTCTGGGGCTCAGGTCGTGGAGAAGTTGTTGATAGCATGAAATTTCCAGACACGGACATGGAAGGACAGCACCAAGGACATCTCCCCTCTCCTGGTCCTCTTGAGAGCTGCCTGCTGAAGTGCAGGCAGGATTTGGGGTGAAAAGGAAGGAATGTGACCAGAGGAGCAGTTCAGAGCTCCAGTGACTCCTGTTCCCCATTGAGAGCTGCCAGGGTGGTTTATGATTCCAACCCAACCCATTTGAAAGCCACCCAGCCCATTCCAAACCTGCTACCCCAGCTCAGAGCAACCGCCCAGCACCCCGACTACAGCATTTCCAATCCAAAGAGCAGCTGAAAATGGTTGTTTTAACATAAACCCGAAAATCTGCCAGGCTGTGCCTGCCCCAGACCCATGGAGGCAGGAACAGATGGGGCTGCTGGAGGGGGCAGTGGGAAAAGCAGGATCAAGTGGGAATGGTTTGAGTCAAAAAATACCCTTGTCTGCTCCTTTCACACAGAGCTGACAGGATCATGTTAGAGTCAGCACCTGATAAGATTTCAGATCTGCTAAAATAATTTGCACCTTTACAAAGTCTCCTGGAAAATAACTGATTTAACAGAGAGGTGCTGCTCTGCTGTGTCTGCTACCCAGGTATTAGAGCAGCCATAATCCGCAGGGCAAATTGGCCATAAACCGAGCCAGAGTGGATTTAATTCCCATTCTCTGGAGCCAGGGAAACGCACAGACTGAACAACAACCCATGGCAAGGAAAAGACAGGCTTTAAACTGACACTTACAGCAGTAATCCAGGGTATTTGAAAATCTAACACAGAACGTGGCGGGCTGGGCTCCAGCAAGGGACGTGCAGCAGGCAAAGGGACAGGCAGGGACACAGCAGTGCTGGCCTGTCCCCAGCCTTGGCTGGACACCACAGCCCAGGGCCAGCATTCCCTATTCATGGCCTGGGTGTCCTGCTGTTTAAACACCCTTGGGAGGAAATGGTGGCAGTGGCTTGAAGGCAAACAAAGGTTTCAGCTCCTCTGGGCTCCCCCAGACACTGGTGTGGTGTTGGCCAAGGGGCTGCAGGGGACTCATCCCCACTGATGCTGGGCTGGCTCCTCCTCATCCTCATCCTGGGAGGATGTTCAGGCCTGGCTGGGTTTGGGGGGCAAGGGGGGAAGTGCCTGGCCAGTGCCATCCCAGCTCTCACCTTCTCCATGATGAGGTCATAGAGCAGTGTCACCACACGGACACGGAGCAGCTCCATCCCCTTCTGCTGGAAGAGGCTCCTGAGCACCTGGAGGCCACCCAGCTTGAGGAACTGCTGCTGAGCATAAGGGAAGTGCCTCAGCATGGAGGACAGAGCAAAGAGAGCCTGGGGGAAACAGAGAGGGCAATCAGCACAATGGCCACGGCCTCCCCATGTGTCATGGCCCCTCTTCATGGCACCCCATTCGGATAGCAGAAACACACTCCAGCCGATCTGGGAAATACATCCCAGTCTCTTCCTGCTGAGGGACATCTCCAGCAGCTCTGTTTGCAATCCCAATCCTCCCCAGCACTGTCAAGCTGCCAAATCTTGGGTACTTCTATCCAAACTCCAGTCTGGGCTGGCACTGAGTGGCCTGTGGCCACCCCCTGACAGACCCAACCCCATCACTTTTCTCTGTGAAGCACACAGAGCCCAGCCATGGCATGGGGTGAGGAGTGTCCAGCACCACTCAGCACAGCCTGATCCCTTCGAGGTGATTTAGATGCCAGGGGTGCAGCCCCACAGCCAGAGGACAAGGCCATGATGTCCCACAGCCTCACAACCAAAAGACAAGGCCATGATGTCCACCAGCCCAAGCACCAGTCAGGGTGCATCCCCACAGTCCCACAGCCAGAGCCCAGCACACAGTGGTGCCCCAGGGCCTTGGCATGGATCTGAGGAGTCAGTGAGGGGCCAGCCCAGCCCTGCTGCCTGTCAGACTGGCTGGCTGTGATACAGGGACAGCCTGGGGCAGGGGACACGCTGCTCATCAGGGGCCCTGCCAGGGCAGCTCCTCACACAGCGCTGGGCCCGCTCCGCACGCACAGATCCGAGCTGACAGCCATGTCCTGCCCGCCCCCGTTTGTTTCTATTCCCCATTTTCCGCCTTGCTGCTGGTGAATTTGAGATGCTGCTGTCTCCCTTTCCAGTCGCAGGACAGTGGAAGGAAGAAATGCACTTTTGGCCTCGCTGCCATGCCGGGCTGTGAGCACCGGGGTGGAAAACCCATCGGAGCTGGAGCCCGGGGCTGTGCAGGAAGGGCTGGGGCACTGGCCTGGCTTTAGGATCCAGTCTGGACACACAGGAACTGCACACAGCTCGGGAACTGGAAATTAAAACCTCTGGAAAGAGGGTTCAGCATTGCAGGGTCTTGTGCAGCTGTGTGGACAATGCTGAGCCCACCCCTCTCGTTTCTCCAGTGCATCCCAGCACCATGAACTCAGGTTCACTGGGAAGAATTACTCTGGTTCACAGCGATGCTGTGAGAGCCCTGCATGCCCAGCCATCCCTCCCCACCCCAAAAAGAGCTCTGGGTTGAGCCACAGGCACTCCTGGCAGGAGTTTCTGAGCGTGGAGCATCCTGTGGCATCTCCATGGCCAAATGCAACAGGGTTCTACAGCCTCTCCTGTGCCTTTCACTGGCTGGAGGACTCTAACCAGGGTTAAAGGGTATTATCTGATTATATTTTAGGGAGCTCGTTACAGGCAAATGGGAGAGCCAGTGGTCCCCCACCCTGCTGGACCCCTCCTGCAGGAGGTCCCTGTGGAAACAGGGCTGGGGGTTTGGGAGCAGCCAGGTGATGTTACAGAGGTGGCATCACACGCTGAACTGAGGGTAATGGGATCTCATGCTCCAGGGAATACAGCAGGGAGGGAGGCAGAGAGCCAGGGAGGGGGCGAGGGAGCTCCTGTCCGATGGACAGCACTGCACATTTGGCTGGGGGCTCTTGGTGCTGCTCCATCTCCAAAGCCTCTGCCAAAGGCAGGACACGGGGCTGGCTGCAGCAATTAGCTCCTGCAAACGTCAGCAGCCATGGTTGTCAGCTTGTGATGGCTGTGCTGCCACGGCCACCCTCCCCTGTGCCCCCCAGCAGCTGCGGCACTGTGCCCTGTCCCCATGGGCTGGCAGAGCCACTCGTGTGCCACTGCTGGCACTGGGGGGACACCCACAGAGCCAGGGGAATGCGGGCACCAGCCAGTGCTGCTGGGGTGGTCTGGCATCCAGGGCCCCCCTCCTGAACCTCTGGGAGTGAAGCCCACCCAGTGTGGGGAGCAGCAGGCGTCCCACACTGTGCAGATGTTTGGGATGTCCTGAGGGTGTTTACACAGAGCTCAGCACAAAGCCAGCTGTGCCCAGAGGTGCAGCCCCACTCCTCACCTTCTTCCTGACAGCCAGGGGTTGTTCTGTGGCCAGGATAACCAGGAGCTTCTGCAGGGCACCCCCCTCGATGGCTTCGATCTGCACTTTGGGGTTGCTGCAGGGATGAAAGCAAAAGACAGGTCACCAATAGAGTGGGGCAGGGCAAGGTGGGAGGGACACTGGTCTGGCTTGTACCAGCACTGGTGCGGCAGCAGGACCAGAACAGTGACTGTCCCCTGTGCTGGCACTGCTGAGGCCACACTTGGGGGCCGTGTCCAGTTCTGGGCTCTCATGGCAAGAAGGGCATTGAGGGGCTTGGGTGTGTCCAGGGCAGGGAATGGAGATGGGAAGGGGCTGGAGCCCCAGGAGAGGATGAAGGAGCTGGGAAAGGAGCTCTGCCTGGAGAAAAGGAGGCTCTCATTCATCTCCAGCCAAACCTGCAGCCACAGCCGTGGCCCCCAACAGCATGTGGTTGAAAAATCTAATCCCATTTATTGTGGAAGTCCCTCTGGGCAATGGAGACCGGAGCAACTGCAGAAGCAGCTTGCAGGAAGGCACTTTGCTAAGTAGAAGTGCACTGAAAAGATTTTCCTGGGCTGGAGATCACCTGGTACCATTCAAGGAGAATGGCACGTTTGGGATATCCGAGCTCTTTTGTCACTTCTCTCTAAAATAAATAATAAAAACTCTTACAGCAAGAGACACAACTGAGAAATTGGTATGCCTTTAATGCTTGGCTGGTCACCTGGAGGATTTGATCTAATTAAAATCTCTGAACTGTGGAGCTTTTGCCAAGGAGCACCTCTGGAGGTGAGGGAGCCTTCCTGTCTGGTGGGTGTGCTGCTCGCTCCTCAATGCTCCTGTTGCTCTGTCTCTGCTATCAATGGTCCTGGCTTCAAGCTAACAAGAAAAAAGCTTGTTTGAAGGTTTGGAAAACTCAGCAGAGATCTGTACAAATTACACTGTCAAGCCCAGGGAAAAGCAGCCTGAACAAAATAAACACAATGAGGCAGACTGTGGAGCACTCGCTTGGGAAATTCAACCGTGCTAATCTGCTAATGGAGACAGGATGGTGGCACCTGCAACAAAATTCACTGAAAAGGGAGTCTGAGGCTGGGACAGGCCTGGGCCAGCCTATGGTGACATCCCATAATGCTGCAGTGGCATAATGGCACAGATCCGGCTGTGCTGCACTGATGAGGTTAACCAGTCCTGGGTGAGGAGCAGCCACAGGCTGCAGAACTCAACACAAACCCCATGCAGCTTCCCAAAAGAGACCCCTGTGTGCTAAACAGCCCCAGTTTGCCCTGGGGGGGCCCAGCCTGGCTGTGGGGTCACAGCTCAGCCCTTCCAGATGTGCACATCTGAGCTCCTGGTGCCTCCCAGCCATGCTGCCCACATTCTGTGCCATTTTCACTGGCAACTCCTGGCACGGAAGCAGCTCCCACTTTGCAGATGAAGGGGTTTGTGAGGAGTGCTCTCTGCTAAGAGATACCCTTGTTCCACTCCCCCTAGGCTGACCCCAAGTGCACAAATTTAGGAGAGACTTCTGGAAGTTTTTGCAGCCTGCACATGAGAAGGATGTGGGAAGACTGAAAAGCAGCAACACAGCCCTGAGGCGACAGCAGCTCTGGAGTTAGGTGGGAACTTACAATAAGGCAGCAAAATTAGATTCAAATTAAAAAAAAAAAAAGAAAAGAAAAAGAAAGCAAACCAAGTGGTGCAGAGGGACCTGGGGACTTGGAGGTGCAGGGCAGGCAGGCAGGCAAATGCCCTCATCTCTACTGCTCTGACAAGGACACACACAGAATATTTATTTCATGGCCTGCTTGTCGCAGAAACTGCTTGAGACCTTGGGAAAGAAAGGGTCACCTCCTCTCCTGGGCATCCTGCTGAAGCCAGCTGGGGAAGGACCGAGCAGGGAGTAGGATGGAGGGGCTGCTCCGGCCTGGGTGCTGGCAAAGCTTCTCCTGCCCTGGCATCTCCCCAGGCACAGGGAGCGAGGCTGCAGAGCTGAGCTCTGATGAAAGCCCCAGTGCTGGTGCAAAGGAATGATAATCACCGGGCTAGACAGGGCTTAATGGGTCTCAGCCCAGAACCAGAGCTCTGCGGGGCTTCCTGGGAAATCAAAGCCAGGGATCAAAGTCTCTAAGTCTGTGAAGCAGCCTAAAAAATTTAGTGTAGTCTATTTAGCTTGTGCTGTAACCTGAGGATCAGAACCAGGCAGCATCGTTTTTACCTTGGCCTCCCCCTCTTCCCCTCCCTGGTTTTCAGTCCAAAGTCTGTTAATGGAGAAAACAAGAGTGAACCAACAGGACTGAAATGTGCCTTGTCTGGCTCCTGGGGCTCTCAAACCCTCACACCTGGGTCACAATTTGACAGGCAATGGAAAAGGTCATTCTTGTGAGCCCTGGAAACAAAGCAACACAACCAGGGTCACACTTGGAAAGGCCAATGATTTCTTCATCCTTCTCGGTGTTTGGAGCATTTCTGACAGCTCTTGTAAGCACATTCACATTAAAATTATTTGACAAATAGATAGAGGGATAAAACAGACCACCACAGTGTCAGTAATTCCAGCCTGAACTAGAGCTGTAAATCTGAGATTTTGAACAAGGGCAGAAAAGAGAGGCAGGGTGATCAGCAGATTGTTAATATGGCAGAATTTCAGATTGCAGGTTTAAGAAGAAAAAAATAAAAGCATTAAAGCAGTTCAAGTGAGAAGCGACACATAAGGAGAACAGTTTCCTCCTGCACTCCAAGCTCTGGCTGTGAACTATCCCTGTGGGAAATGACCATGGAGCAGCTGCAGTGAGCCAGATGGCTCTGAATCCGTGACTTCCCAGGTACCCACATCTCCTCCCAAACTTCCTGTCTTCCTTCTCCAGAGGAGAATAACTGGGACAACTCAATATCAACAGCTCTGCAGCCTCCTTATGCTCCAAAATTACCCCCCTGGCTCTGCTACTTAAGCACAGGATGGGTGAATCCCTTACAAAACACACATTTAACTGAGGTTTTCCACAGTCCCAAGCCATGGAAAAGGACATTTGCATGCACAATATGAGATACAGGATAATAATAAAATATCCCCAACGCCACCAAGGCTGCCTGTGACTACTGGAGGGAGAAGGAGGAGGGATGAGGCACAGTCACCCCCAAAACCTCCCCCAAGGGCTGCATGCAGCAGAACTGGCCTAAAAATCCTCTTCTCCAAGCACCAGCTCAGACCTGAGTTTATCACAGACAAATGCCTTCAGAGCTACGACTTAAGGAGATTAAAAACCACCCAGAAAAATGGAGCCCTAAGTAGTTACACCGATCAAAATACAGTGCAGAAGAAAGCAGGGGTGAGGGGGGAAAACCTGACAAAAGGAAAACTAGGTTTCAATAGGCAACACAATACAACAATTTCATATGAAAGATGTGAAGCATGAAAGAGATGTTAGATGTTCAAAAGCCCAGAATATAGGAGAGATATAAAAAAAATCCCCCAGAAGATGAAAATCTCCACTTCAATGCAATGCTGCCTTCTCACTTTCTACCAAGCCAGGCGCTCACCGCCGTGGCAGGGGAGCAGCAGTGTCCCTGGGAGAGCAGCACGGCTGCCTGTGACATCCTGGATTACAGGGACACAGCATGGCCTCTAATGAGCAATTAGGTTATGGAGTATTTGTTGCTAAGAGGAGAACAGAACTGCAGAGAATAAATTGGAGCTGAGTGTGATTCTGATGGGCTGATGTGATACTGAAACCTGGGAGCATGAATCATGCCAGAGAGGCAGGAACAGCATGGAAGGCACCTGGGAAAAGCTAGGGGAACCTTGGCTTGGCTTCCAACCATATACCTGTGTCCCAGATAGGGAGAGGAGAGCTCCTCCAGCATCCCCTCTGAAAGCAGGAGGGCTGTGACATCCCATTAGAGAACCCCAAGCTCCCTGGGGACACAGTGACATGGGGTTTAACTGGGAACACTGCTCCCAGCCACACCATGGAAGTGGAATTACCTCATCCTGGCCCTTTGCAGTCACAACACTGAGCTGGAAGTGCAGGGCTTGATGTGGCCAGGAGCCACTGTGAGCCCTGGAGCCTCTGGGAGCCCTGGATGGAGGAGACCCAGCTCACCTGAGCCCAGGCAGGGCAAGTTTAGTGTTTAGAACAGGATAAAATCCGAGGAGCTGCGGTGCCCTAACGAAGCCTAACAGATGGATAATTAGATTTATGCAAAGAGCTGTAAAAGTAAGTAATTAAATAAAAATACAGAATAACAAATCTGCTGCAGCAAGACACCTTGCAGGGCTGCAGAAAGCCCCTGCAACTGGGACTCAGAATTCCAGGTGTGGGATGCAGGAACTGGGGCACTTGTGTGAGTCAACAGAATCCGGGAGTTGGCCAGAGCACAGAGAAAGCAATGGGAACACAGGGACTGAGTTGAGTCCTTTCCTCTTCCTCACCTCTCTAGGGAGCAGAGCAGAGTGAATACCGACTCTGGCAGTAAAATCTCAGGTGCCAGAACAAAACCAATCACACAAGATTATTCTGCTGAACACACACAAACAACAAACTGACTGGTTCTATTTATAGCTGGAGGAAAAAATGCTCCCACAACTACAGATCACACACAGCCCCAAAGCCAGGCCAGGCAGGAATCTCACTGCCCCAGCAGTGACAGGAGACAAGGACACCCCTAGAGCCCTTCTTTTCTCCTGACCCTTGGCTTTGCCAGCTTTGAGCTGGATTTCAGCGCCAGCACAAACCCCTGGCTCCAAGGACAGCACTGAGCCTTCCCTGGACTGCTCCAGAGGGAATTTGCACCTGGAGATCCCACAGACACCAGGGCAAGTGGGGGCTGCAGCTTCAAGAGTCTGAGATGACAACTCAGCTTCTGTGGGTTTAATCAACAGCCCACAGACTATTTTATGATAAAATGCAAAGTTTTGGGGATTTTCAGATGATTGCCATCCCCGTGTCAGCACCGCCAAGGTCAGCCTGATTGCTCTGTTCTGAAGGATGAGCTGTGCAGGTCACTCTGGGGGTTTGTCACCCCTCTGCAACACAAGGGCTGGACTGGGTGACTCGTGTCCCACCTGCAGTGGTCACAGGAGCTCTTGCAGCTCAGCTTGGTGAATGATTGATCTTTCCAGGTACGTACAGGCAAGTGCTCCACCGTGCACTGAGAAAAGCATCCCAGGAAATCCCCCCAGTGCTCCATCACCCAAACTGATGCTTTGTTTCTGAGGGTAAATCAACCTTATGGCTCTGTGTGCCACACTTACAAAACACTCCCCACGGATTCCTGAAAGCCTGGTATTTACTGTAGGTCAGACATGGATCGGTGCCGAGGGATGGGCTGTGTTTCATCAGGGGCTACATTAATAAAAACGAGGAGATGTTCTCCAAGTGTGAGCAGAACTTATTTATTTCTGTGCTGTTTTAGCCAGAGCCTGCAAAAACTGTTGATTTCTTTTTTAAAAAAAATCCTAACACAGCAAGAAACAAGAACAATAGTGCAGGATTAATACCATGGCCTCGAGCTCATCCCGTGTTGTTCATCACAGAGCCTTCAAAGCAGCCCCTGATTTATGGACAGCAAGACTGAAGTGTTCCCAGGATCATCGGCATCACTCAGGGTGCGAGTGTGAGAGCTGGCTCCTGCCTCCCTGCTCCTCCTTTCCCTCACATTCTCGATCTCTGCACGCCTCCACCCTCCCGGCTCCAGACGTGAGGTGGCCCAGGATGTGGCAGAACAGCCAAAGTCCTTCCCAGCCCTTTTCTGCTGCTGCAAGAACCCCCGAGGAGCCCCTCGGACCCCACAGTGGAGCGGCTTTGCCCAGAATTCTCCCCCGGAGCCTGCTGAATTCACTCTGGGCATCATTCCAGGCACGCCAAGTCACTCGGATATTTCAACAAAACCCATTCGCACGCCTTAGGTGAGATGAAAACACTGCAAAAAGCTGTCGGGAAGCACCACAAGAGCAGCCTGGGCTCGGAACGCTCCCGCTCCCCGGTGCCGATGTGACACATCCCACTAATCATCCTGAGAGATGCTAAAGGGGGCCCGAGGCTGAGCCCTTCCATTGTTACTCGCTTTATTTGTTTGCTTGCTCATTTGAGCTGATTTTTTCTTTAAGACGAGTGCTAATAATATCAGAAAGGCGAGGAAGGCTTCGCCTGGCGCGTTCCCGCTGGGGATGCCAGCGGAGCGCAGGCACTCCGCAGCTCTTCCCCGAGACACAAAGAGAAGTGTGAGAACAGGCATTTCACTCCTCTCCCTTGCAGCAGCAGCAGCTCGGAGCAGCTCTGTCCTATTTTAACCCTGCCATCTGCTCGCAGCTCCTCCCGTCCCCGGGAGCCTTCCATCCGCTGCCACCCGCCCGGCTGCAGCCCCGGGTACCACGGCGGGAGGGGAGGGGATGCTCCTTGAACTCCCACCCATCCCTCCCGAGCCGCATCCCGACCTTCCCAGTCCTTGGCAGGCCAGGGGGGATGCTGGATCCCCCGCCCACTGCAGTGTCACTCTGGTCCTTTCCCGGTCCCAGCGGGTTTAATGGTGCTATTAGAATCGTTTTAGTCGATAAAAGTAGATTTGTTTCACTGAGTCATGACTCAAAACCAAGACTTTGCTCCATTTACAAAAGCAAATCACCATCTTGCAAATGCCAAGCACAGATTCCAGCTCTGACAGCAAAGCCTGGGGAATGTTTCCAGCCGGAGAGAGAATGGAAAAAGCTGCATCTGCAAAAGCTAGGAAACCTTTTTTCTTCATTTATCTTGTTTTGATAAACAGAGAGGATATCCTGTGGAATTCCAGCTCCTGAAGAAACCTGATGAAGTAATTCTACATCAAGTGACTGAATCATGGATTAATAGAGGGGAGAGCAACAGCAGGAGATGCCACCGGGACCAGGGACTGCAACACAACCCACGGACAACTCCAGCCAGTTCCTGGGTGGGAAGCCCTCGAGGAAAACTTGGGAGTCACAGAAAGCACCAGCAATTCTTTTTACTTTCTGATTCATCCCTACTCACCCACCCACATGCCACGGCAGAGGAGGCTGTAACTGCTACATTTAGGATGACATTTAAAAATCAAGGTTGTGCTGCTGATGGTCATTAAAAATCCCACAACGTTTTTCAGAAACAAGTGGGTACTCACATCAATGTCTCTGCCAAGTATCAGCACAGCAGTCATTTTTTCTAGCAACTTCAGTTAAAAGATAAAAGAAAATTGTGCCCACCTACAATTACTGTTATTACTGTTGCTGTTGGTTTTTAAACATTCGCTGTATACCTCTACATTTCCTAAATATGAATTAAGAAGAAAACATTTCCCCAAACCTTTCCAAGTGCCAGATTCATCTCTGTTAACATCAGACAGCTACAATTAAGATGTCCAGCCCATAAAAGCTGCCTGGGCTCCCTCAGTAACATGTCCTGACCTGTGGCCTGCATGTCCCTGTGTCTGTTTTTCCTTGGGACTTGTCCTGGCTCACCAGAGAGGCAAATCCACTGCCTGGAGCTTTAGGGTCACTCTAAAGGGGGCTGCATCTGTTCTGAAAAGCATCTGAGGGATTCAAGGTCAGCAGCAGCAAGCAGAAAAGATGCTTTGTCTCATGGGAGATGGGGCTGCCTTTGACTCCTGCCTTAGATGGAATGATATGCCAGTTGCAGAATTCCCTGTCCCTGGCTGGAGAAGGAGCCTGGATAACCAGAGAGAGAAGCCTGGAAAACCAGCTCAGGTGGACACTCATGTAGGAGCACTGAAGCTGGGTGACACAGATCCCATACTCAGAGAGAGGGTGAAGGAAATGCCTACAAATGCCTGAATCAAGCTCTCAAAGCATCAAAATGATCAAGGTAATTAATAAAACACAGGAATAACACAAATAATTCATATGCAGGTGTGAGAAATAAAGCCATGGCAGGTACCAGAGCTTAATTGGGTGCTCAGAAAGAATGGGAGCAGGGAGAGGAGCACTTCCAGAAGGAAAAATTCTGCATAAAAGATGCAGTGGAATAAGATAATTATGCAGGAAGAAGAGAATGTCAGCAGTGTGCCCTACATCACTGATGGATGGAGAGAGCGATACCTTGACAAAGAAAGCCAAGGTGCTTATTAAGATTTAATGACCCTGAAGGCAAAGACAAAGAACCCTCTTTTGCCACAGTGGAGGAGGGAGTGGACAGAGAGCCTCAGCCTAGAAAGGAAGGGGTTAGGAAAAGCCCAAAACAGCATGAGATGAACATCTCCGCAAGGGAGAGCACGCAGGCAGGTTGTGGCAGGCAAGAAGGAGGGCTCCATCCCCAGGGCAGAAGGAAGCTTGGAGAGCTGAGCATGGCTGTGGGAGCTGAGCTGCCTGCACCCAGGAACAGCTTGGATGGGAAGGTGAAGGAGGGAGCGGGTTCAATTCATTCCACGCTCTGCAACTGTGGAAAGACACACGCCAGGCAAATGTGAGTTGTGATGATCACTTCCCACTGCTAGACTCTGCGAGGAGAGGACGGGGAGGTGACACCACCAGGAGCTCACACATGTGCTGCGAAGGCGCAGGAGGAGCCAAGGCTTGCCAGGAATTGCTGGGATGTGAAAGCCCGGCCGGCTGCAGCCTCATAAACAAATCTGGCTGTGCCTCCCCATGGCTCTGCTGCCCACAGGGTCTGCCGGGGGCACGGTGCCCACCACGGGTCTGCCAGCCCTGGGGGCACTGGGTGATGCCTCTACACTCAGGAGCTTCAGGAAATCACTTCAGAAATCACTGGTCATGCACCAGTGCTTCCTGCCCAGATGGATGTCGATGACTGCAAGTGGGAGCAGCCTGTGCCGGGCTGGGGCAGAGCATCTCTGTGCTGAGCTCCACCCAGGACTCAGATCCTGGGCTGGGGCAGAGCATCTCTGTGCTGAGCTCCACCCAGGACTCAGATCCTGGGCTGGGGCAGAGCATCTCTGTGCTGAGCTCCACCCAGGACTCAGATCCTGGGCTGGGGCAGAGCATCTCTGTGCTGAGCTTCACCCACGACTCAAATCCTAGGCTGAGCTCCACCCAGGACTCAGACTGATCCTGGACTGGGCACACCAGGTAGGCCGTGGCCCCCAGCTGACTACGCAAACCCTGCAGGAGGGGGCTGAGAAGGCACCTGCTGTGTGATGAGCGAGGACATGAGTGCATCATGCTCCTCTGGCCAGTCCCTGGGGTGTGACACGCTGGCCTCCACTGACAACATCCACGACTGATTTGTGACAATGACATCAGTGTCCACAAACATCCTGCCTGCTCCTGCCCTTACTCACATCCTGCCCTTCCTGCTCCCCCAGCAGCAAGAACACCAGCCTGCAACCAGGCCAGGGAGGATGAGCACAGCTCCTCACCCTCCCTCATGCTGGGCTGGCTCCCCACCTCACCCCACGGCTGATGGCACCCAGTGGCACCAGCACAGCACAGTGACACCTTCCCCACACTGGCAATGCAGAGTCCAGGTCACAGCAGCTGTGGGTGATGTCTGGAAAGCATCACCCCATGGAGAATGGCCAGCACACTGACCTACCTCCTTCCCATTCCTCTGCCTGTTGTGTAAAAGCAAGAAAAAAAATCCTCTGTTTGAGCTCAACCAGCCATTTTTGAATTCCACGATGGATAGCAGCTATTCCGTGGATTCACCTCTGCTCTGGAGATAGGCTGAAAGAGGTGGGGTGGAGAGTACAATTCTGCATTCCAGTACCTAGAGGGCTCCAGGAGAACTGGAGAGGGACTTTGGACAAGGGATGGAGGGACAAGAGAAGGGGGAATGGCGTCACACTGACAGGGACAGGGTTAGATGGGATATTGTGAAGAAAATGAGACCCTGGCACAGGGTGCCCAGAGCAGCTGTGGCTGCCCCTGGATCCCTGGCAGTGCCCAAGGCCAGGCTGGAGCAGCCTGGGACAGTGGGAGGTGTCCCTGCCGTGGCAGGGGGTGGGATGGGATGGGATGGGATGGGATGGGATGGGATGGGATGGGATGGGATGGGATGGGATGGGATGGGATGGGATGGGATTTAAGGTCCATTCTGGGATTCTTCTCTCCCAGGAGGGATGACTGGACAGCAGGAGCTGGACACAGACCAGTTCTCATGTTGGGAAACAGGACTTGGACAGGCTTTGTTTAAGTCCATCTTGCAGAATCGTTCTGTTCAGTTCCAGTTCCCTCTCTTTCCTGTGTGTTGACTGTGAATTCCCCAAATGCAGCACAGTCCTTCAGCATTCCATGGGAAGAATCTGGCAGGTTCCCAGGCCTCACACACTGCTCCCTGTTTATGTCCTTCACGCCGTGCTGTGACAGCCTGTGTCACACCATGCCTTGGACAATCTGGGCCACACATTCCTGGCCGTGCACCTCTGTGTTCACCACACAAATTTGGGAACCCCCAGCTGACCCTGGACATATCACTCATTCTTGAAATGTAGGCCGAAAAGCTACTTTGGTTCTGCTTTTGCTTGTAAATCAAGGGCTTACATATGTAATTGGCCCAACCTTAAGAGCAAACAACAGCAGTGGTAGCACTGTGCCAGCAATTATTCATGCCTATAATAAATGGCTGTAAAACTGAAAGCCAGCCTTTAAAAATCTGGCTCCTCACTGCACAAACAACAAAAACTCATTTGCAAGGCTTTGCCAGGCAAGTTTTTAATTCTGGGGGAGAGATTGAGGTGGGTGAGGATTTATTTTGTCTCTTTTCATTCTGTGAAAACACCACTCATGCCCACATTTACGTCACAGATTAGCCTGGCTGTGTTTCAGCACGGTGGAATAAACCCGGTGAGAGGCACAGGGGACAAATCTGCCCTCTGCATTCCAAGAGTAGAGCCCTGGGAACAGGCACAGCTGATCCCCATCCCCTGGCACGTGGGAAACAGCCAATTGTCTGCAGTCCCTCCTGCCTCCACACTGAGCCAGCAGCAAGCCCACAGATGAACCAGCATCCCGCCCCAGGCAAACCCCACACTGCTGTTCCACACCAGGACAGGGATGCTGAGCCTTGCACAGCTCCTACCAGTTATCAGGAGGTTATTATTTATCCTGGCTGATAGATCACTCCTCAGGGTGGAGCAGCAAGCACCCCCCTCTGCCTCTTGTGCCCTCTTTAACCAACCGTGGCCACATGGCAGCCGCTCCTGGGCTCGCAGGGGGAAAAGATGTGATGAGATCATTCCTTCTGCTGCACATTTCCCACCCACAACGTCAGAGCAGACCTGCAAAACTCTTCTAGCACATGGTTCCAAGCAATGGCACCAGAGGAATGAGCAGGAACTGATCCCTGCTTCCTCAGCACTCACCAGGCAGGAGCAGATTTCTCCCATTCCAGCAGCAAGTGGCAGTAGCTGGGACCTTCCACCTGCTCTGGACCCCCGAGTTTAGGAGGTCAGAGGCACTGACAGACTTCTTTAACGAGGAATCAACCATTTTACACCCTCCTCTGGCATTTCTGGTCGGCTCCCTCCAGCTTTAAGCAGTGGCAGAGCATGAATGGAAGAGCTCTGCAAGGACCGCTCTGCCTCTGCTGTGCAAAGCTTCCCTCGTCAGAGATCTCTAACTACCAACTTTTAGCATCTTCTGAAGGAAACCGCATTCACCACAGTTCAGAAGGGACCTTTTGGCCTAATCCCTACTGGAAAAACTGCCAAAGTGATCCTCCCATCTCACAATTAGCAGCCACGGAGACTTGGCTGTGCTGGGCGATGCGATGCGGCGCTGCTATGACAACAGGAACGGGAGACTGGTCCAGGGTCTCCTGGAGAGGGATAACGAGCAATCCCTGCTCAGAGGAGGCAGGAATCCATGGGTTGAATCCATTCTGCATGGATCCAGCCAGGTATTCCTAGGGAGCACTGGAGGGTTTGACTCGCATTGTTACGGACTGCTAGTACAACTTGTGAGGACAGGCAGATTCCTGGGGAGTAGAGATGAATATTCATGAAGGAGCTCAGTTTGGGAGAGGAAATGAATCAAGTGTGACAAATGCTGCCTATTAGGAAAAGAGGGTGGCGTCTATTTTTGGTGGAGTTAAGCAAACATTAAAGCTCACTCTCTAAGAACTCCAAATAATACTACTCCCTATCGGCAGATAAGAATTTAGCAGCACGTTCCCACCAGCCAAAACCTGCTTGCCTCAACAGAACTTTTCCGATTTAGCCCCCGTGAGTGTTTTATAAAAATACAAGTTTTAATCTCTTATCTGCATAGGAAGATGTAACGGCTTCCACCAGGATTTATTTCCCTTCCCTCCCCTTCTCCAGCATCATAAGGCTTGAAGGAACCTTTGTAAGATGGAAGAAAATGCTGCATTGAAATCTCCTAAAAGAGCACTCACGCAGAGCTGTAATCACTTCAGATGCACAGAATTATCAGGAGGAGAAAATTCATCTCACTTAGAATCAAGCCCCAATTTGAAGCAGAAAGGAAGAGGCTTGGTTTGCCACCGTGCCAAGCACTCAGACTTTTCACTGAAGTCAAAGAAGCTACAGCTGCTCTGAGCCATTGAAAATCATGCCCAGAATCTCTAGCAAAACTTGTTTGCAGAGATAGCAGCAGGCTGATAAGGATGTTGGCTATTCCAAACAGGCCCACGTTATTTTATATATTTAGAGATACTTAGTCTGCCCATTATTATTATTATTATTATTATTATTATTATTATTTATTCTTATTAAGCAGAGGTGGAGTATTTATTGCCCTTTTCTCAGAAATCTGTACAAATGCTGCTTTTCAGAAGGCTCCTCTTTTCTTCTGGGGAATTTTTCAGTCCCCCAGAACTTTTTACTTTTTAGGCTTACAAATGTCTAATAAAGTAAGACAACAGTGAGAGAATAGTGCCTAACAAAAACACCACCATGCCCACAAAGCTGCTTGAGAGGCCTTCATCCCATATAAGATAAACCAAGATGATGACCAGAGCATTTGGAGAGCAGTGGGACATGGGTGGTCCTAACAGTGAGCAATTGGAAGACCCCCAGGCAAGGGGAGAGCAGGAGCCAGGGATGAAGGACCCTTGACCCAACTCTCCAGGCTCACTCCAGGCTCTGCTGGCTCCTGCCATGCACCAAGGGCCAACTCTTCAAGGCAAATGCTCAAACTCCACCCTGTGGCCTCTGTCACCTCTCCTGTAGAACATCAAACACAGTCTCAGAGTTGGTTTAAAAAGAAGCTGCTCTGGAATTAGACATGTCAAGTGTTTGTTATCCATACCAGTCTTTGGCACCACCAGCAGAGGCACACAGCCTTTCCCAGAGCATCCAAACCCTGGGAAATCCTCTATGGCTTTGGGATCTCAGGTGGTGTCCCTCCCTGAGGTCCCTTCCTTGGCCTTTCCTTCCTCATGATTCCTCTTCAGCTCTCAGGTTACGAGCTCTCCTTCCATCTGGAGGGGAAGATGCCCACGATTAACACAATGTCACTTGTAACTGGGTCCACTGGGGCAGCCTGGGACCCCACCAGGAGGACAGCCAGCATGCAGAGCTGTGTGTACATCACTCCTGGTGCTCTGCAGTGCCATTTGTCAGGGAAGTTGGGCCCGAGTCCTTTGGAGATGTGAGAGCACATCTCCGTCCCTTGCCACGCCAGCCCTCAGCAACTGTTGCCATGGTTATTTCACTGGAGTGCTTTTCATCAAGGAGATGCTGCAACTGCTGAATTGTCTCTTGCAAGAGTTATATAGGAATAACTAGCTGATAAGTAGGAATAACGGGTTCAGGCTGCCCATGGAAGCCAGCGATCCCAATTATTTTTGTTTTCATCCTGCCTTTCTTTTGGTCTCCGCCAGGCTCAGGTTTAAAGCGGGGGTTAGAGATAAGCAGCAGAGAAGGAACGCTTCCTGATGGGAAACACACTTGGCTCTGCCAGGAGATTAAAGGTCTCTCCTCACACAAAGCCTCTGCTTTTCAATCAACCCTAAATAGGCTCTAACAAGGCTCAGCAATCAACCAGGCAACATATATCCATCTATATCCATCCTCACCTGTTGGCTTGGGGCGAGGAACGAGACCCATTTCCCGCTTCCATCATGTTAATTGTTAATCAAGATATTATAGGCACAGCCCCAAACCCGTCCATCAGTCACGGCAGTGATGGATGTCCTGGCTCTGCTCTGCCAGCAGGGGCTGGCCCACGGCTCTGCCGGGGTTCTGCTGAGAGATCCCTGCCTTTCAGACCCACCTGCAGCATCCCAGAGCGCAGGAATAAAGCCTGCTCTGGAAAGGCAGGGCCGTTTTGTTTAGTCCTCATTGAAAGCTCAGAGGAGTGACTGGGTAATGATGGATGTGCTCTTCCCCCGCCGCCGGGGTCCCACAGCGCAGCCATCAGGCTTTGAACCACACAAATGAAATGCTTTTTGCTGCTCTCTGCTGTCCCTGGCACAGCTTTTGGGTAGGGAGGTGCTACCTCAGACCTGGAGAATGGTGCAGCTGGAGGAGAGACACGTGGAGCTCACTGCAGCCTGCACAGCCACTAGCATCCCCCAAATGCCAGCCTGTGACAGTGGAAGGGATGCCCAAGGAACCAGGACCCTGCCCATAGAGGGATGCAATAAAGATCTATTCGATTTTTCTTTCCTCCTTTTTGGGGGGCATCAGGCCCAGCATCACCAGCCAGGCCAGGGAGGGATTGTCCGGCTCTGCTTGGGGTTGGGGCAGCCTCACCTTGAGTTCTGAGACAATTTTGGGTGCCACAACATCAGAGAGACCCAGAGCTGTTCCAGAGTGTGTGGACGGCGCTCCAGGGATGCACAGGGGAAATTGCTGGGGGGTCTGGGCAGGGCCAGGAGCTGCATCCATGATGCCAGTGAGTCCCCTAAACTCGGTATATTCTCTTTGCAGATGTAAGCCAAGCACACCTCGCACCTGGAGCTGGGCAAACACCCTGTGCTGTGCCATGGAGGCACTGGGCAGAGCCACAGTGCTGGGCTGGACAGGTAGAGACACCTGAGTTGCTACCAGTGGAGTCAGACTCCCAAACTGGAGCCCCCAGGCTGCTGCCAGCCCTGCTCCCTGGGGCTGAGCTTCCCTCCTTGCACCGGCATAGCCACAAGGGATGGGCTCTTCCTGGAGAGCGCTCTGCACCTCTGCAACAGCCACAGGCTACAGACAAAGAAGTGATTGTAGATGGTGTGACCCCGGAGAGATCAGCATTCAGCCATTCTCAAGGTACCAGAAGAGATAGAGAATGACTTTGCCAATTCCAGCTGAAATAGCTGGATTTAAAATTAAATTTGTCAGTTCATTAGTGTGCAACACAAGAATGAAAAATTCATTTCTAATTCCTGATCCGTTAATCCACAATCCGCTGGTCTGCAATTCCCAGAGTCCCCAGGGAATGAAAAGAAAATCCACAGCAGCCCTACAGCATCTCTCCACGACTTGTGGCCAGGTCCTGTAGAGAGAGCTCAGCTACAGGAGCTTTCCTCCCTGTACAAAATCCACCTCAGCAAACCTGCTGCCATCCTAGGGGGGCTCAGGGATAACAAAAATCAAACTGCACTTGGCAGAGTGAGTGAACACTGGATGTTTGGGGAGGTGCTGGGTATGATGTCCCAGGAGTCAGCTCAGATCTGCAGGGTGAGCTCATTTCCAGCAGCGCTTGCACTCATCAGGACAATTAGCAAGGTCCCAGTCACCTTTCTAACTGGGAGGGCTGCTACTGCACCACAGGAAGGGGTGCTGGTGCCTGTGAGCAGACTGCCCTGGTTGCATCTGTACCTTTTTCCCAGCTGAGGGACCCATGGATGCTGTTTGTTACCCAATTTGCCCCAGCCAGACCAGTTCAGTGCACACACACCTGCCCAGCACACACAATCG
Organism: Cinclus cinclus; assembly: GCF_963662255.1. Lineage (NCBI taxonomy): Eukaryota > Metazoa > Chordata > Aves > Passeriformes > Cinclidae > Cinclus > Cinclus cinclus. The sequence goes on from NC_085059.1 coordinate 1,866,320, forward strand.
TGGGCCCCCGGCCACGTGCACACCTTAAACCTTGATGTCCACAATTTCAACTTCCCATGCCAGATCCTTTCTTAAATTGTTCTCAACACTCAGCCCCACTCAGCTGCCTCAGGGGGAGGCACCCACAGCCCTCTCTTAGGCACAACCTGGGCCAGACCAGCAGTGAGCACCAGCTGAGAAACTGGGAATCCTCTGGGGCTCCCAGAACTGCCCCTGACCATCCCCCTCATGCCCTCTCCAAACAGGAATACTGACATAGCTGCAGAACAGATCTGGATTTGCCTTTTCAAAGAAAATCAAAAACAAAAACAAAAACAAAAACAAAAACAAAAACAAAAACAAACATAACAAAACCAACTTTGCCTTCACTTGTTGCATTTCCCCAGCTCCAGAGCTGTTCAGGACTTGCTGACCATGAAAGCACCACGAGCAGTAAAGCCAGTTTGCACATGCTCCCAAAACATGATGGGGAACTCTCCTTTCTGCAACACCTTTTCCTCCTCCTATCCAGCAGAAAATGCTGCAAATGCTGGTGGCTGCAGACCCCAGGAATACCCACTGATGCTGAAGCCACCACACATAACGCCACTGGTGTTTCTTCATTACTCCCTTCCCTCTCACAGGCAAGGACAGGAAACCTGAGCAAACTGTGCAGGTCACACATGGAGCAGGATCCCAGAGCAGAGCCCAAACCCCACACCATTCCCACATTTCCACATTCCCAAGCTTTTTGGAGCATTCTTCAGAGTGTTCCCCTCCTCCCTGCTCAGCTCTCAGAGCAGGGACATAAGAGTTATCAAAATAGCAGCTCATTACCCAAACACATCATCCCAGCAAGGACCTTGACATTGCCACCATCCCTCCCTCACCCCAACCACACCTGGGCCACCCCAGCCACAGGTTCCACCAAGAGGGCACAGCTCGGGGCTGGCACTGCCAGGTGACATCTGTGTGCGTCCCCCTGGGCTCTTCATGCCAGTTGAATTGATCCCCAGGTGCTGCCAGGGTAGGACCAAGCCCTGACTCCAGTGCACTCTTGAAGGTTTCAATTAATCATAAAGCAAATTCCATTTTGGGCTCCATCTGTCTTTATTCCTTCAGGGACTAATAATGCCTCACCGTGTGTTTTCACACACTAGATGAACTGAAATTAAGACAGATTTCAATATGAAGTACCTGAGAAGAAAGTGCATTTTTAAAAAAATCTCAGAGTCGTTACTGTTCTCAGCTTGGAAAAACATCTTGTTGAGAAAAACCAGCGGGGTATTAATTTGGAAAACAACTCGTGTGAGTTCCTGCTCGTTGCAAGACACACAAACAAGCTAAAATCATATTTAGGGGCTTTTATGAGAGAGAATGTATGGAAATATGACACAAGCTGCTTCCACAAGGAGAGGAGGAACGTGCAGAGCAGCTCACACAGGCTCCCGTGGGCAGCCTCTGAGCACAGAGATGCAACCTGTGGCTTCAGAATCCAGAAACCCTCTCCAGCCCTCCCTGTTGCACTGACAGAAACAGATAAAACCCAAGAACCCTTGTGGTTCATCGGGTATGGCAGGCTGGAGCCACTTAAGGCTTAGAGAAACCTCATTTACATGTCAGCACCTGGGTTTTGTGTTCCTTCCTCTGCAATCCTGTCCACTCCAATAAGGCAATTCCCATGTTGATCTGATGGGTTATACAAAACAGCAGCCCTAATTATTGATCTCGGCAGATGCAGCTAAGGATTAATGACCTGTCCCTTAGAGCTGCCACTGCAGGGCTGTGCCCATTGACCCCTGGCTGTCAGTCTGGAATCATCCCCTCCCTCCTCACCCACATGGAGGTGGTGACAGCCAAGGCTGGGATGCCCAAAGCCAGCTTTAGGATGATTAACAGAAGGGAACAGTTATGGTGAGCACCAGGAGGGAATAACTGAGGGAGTTGTGCCTGTGGAGAGCAGTGACAGGAAGTTCTGCATGACCCACATTTCTCCCGGGCTCCAGCTGACACCACCTCACTGCAGGAAAAGCCCTTCCCCTGTGCTCAAGACATTCAGAGAAAAAAAAGGAGAGACAGACTGGAAAGGATGGTTGCAAGAAATTATACAATGTGCTCTGTCTTGAATTCATAAGAGACATGTGAGATGTGAGAAGAGCAGAGTGCTGAGGGACACAAGGCTTCTGATGGAAGCCAAGATCCTTTGATGGCAGCCTTCTGGAACTGGCTGCAGTACCTTGGAAACTCATTAAATGCTGCAGAAAGGACAAGTGACGTACATCTATTGATGCTCTGAGCAGCAAATTAGTTTTCAAATCTATTCAGGGCTCCCGCAGTGGCACGGCTCAGTGGGGCTCAGCCTTGGTGGGAAGCTTTCTCCAGCTCCTGTGGGGACTCCCAGCTGCCCTTAGGAAGGGGCTGCCACTGGCCCAGCTCCCCAGGGACATCAGGGTGGCCACAGACAGCTGCCCTGAGCATGAGAGCTCAGAGGGCTGCAGGGCTGCCCTCCCAAAACATGCCAGGCTGTTCCCAGGGCTTCTGCTGGACATCTCCTTCCAAGCAGGAAAAAGATCATCTGAAACAAATGGACATCAAAACCCAGCTCACAAGAAGAATGTCAGCTCCTGAGGGAAGAGCAAGTAGTTAACAGTGATGAGGAGTTTCTTCAAAAAGAGGTAATTTCCAGTAAGCTGTTGTTTTCTCTCCAACACCTGGAGAGCCTGGAAGCAGCTGAGGTTGGCAGCAATCTGGTGGAAGGCCTGAGGAACTGTCTGCATGGATGAATAATCACCTGTTTCAATGAATCTTTAAGCACATGAACAGATAAGAGAAAACTTATCAAAGCACTGTGTGAAGAGAACAGGTAGGCTGGAAGATGCCAGCCTGGAAACGAGGTTGATCCCTCTTCAGTCAGGACAGCCAAGGGCTATTCTTGGGTGCCATGGGAGCCTGCAGTTGCTGGTTTGTGTGATTTTACCTCCTATGAAAGCTCTGCTGCCCTCTCCTCAGCACAAGGAGAGGAGTGGGGGAGAAAATATGGCTGAATTCAGAAGAGAGGCCACAAGAGGCAAGGGCAGCCCAATATCCCTCTGACAACCCAGTTCTGCCAGCTGGCAATGAAATCCAACAAAAGGCACCATCAGGAAGGGGCAGGAGGGTGCAGACAGAAGGACCTACAAAGGAAGAGATTGGATCTGCATCCTCCCATAGGGGCTCAGACAATGGCTGCAATCATAAGGGTCCCCCCCCCCAAACTCTGCTGGGAGCACTCACTGAGGCTGGACCCTGCATTTCCCACTCCTGTTGGTCATCTCCCACTCTCCCATCCTTCCCTTCTTTGATCCACTCAATGCACTTTGTCCACCTCCCCTCTGAAACATGACCATGGGCTGCCACAGCCTCCTGCACACCCTGAGCCAAGGACAGATGCAGAGGCCTCCTCTTGGTGAATATTTTCACTTTTTGCTTGGAGGGAATGCGGAGAACATGCCAAGGCCTGGGAAAGTCACAGCAGATCAGGAAAATAATGTAGGTGGTTAGGGAGGAAAATCCCGTGAAGCCATTAGCAGAGTGTACAGGCTGTAGTAAAAAGGACAAATAGAAAACAGGACCAAAGAGTCATTTAGGCTGCAAAAGACATCCAAGATCATCAAGTCCAACCACTAATCTCACACACCGTGTTCACTGATACACCATGTCCCTAAGTGCCAAATCTGCACAGCTTTTCAACCCCTCCAGGCTTGCTCCAGTACTTCACAACCCTTTCAGTGAAAAAATATCCCTAATCTAAACCTCCCCTGGCAGAACTCGAGGCTGTTTTCTCATGTCCTTGTTACTTGGGAGAAGCTGGCTCCGGCCTCCTGGCAGGGTGCTGTAGAGAGCAAGAAGGATGAATAAATAATGGCTGAAGAGACAGGAATGCATGTTGTGTCCAGCTACAGAACCACGTCTGCACTGGGAAACAGCAATTTTGGGCTGTTTTTTTTGGCAGAAAGTGATTAGGTAACCAGCCTGAACATGTGTTTGAAATGGAAACCAGCACAATAACTCAAAGGCTTTAGCAGAGAGCATTTACTAAACACGATGAGACAGAAACAACATGTTTTATATAATGCATGAGCTGGCTGTGATGAGTCTTTCCCTTCCTGCTGAAGTTCTGCTGGAGCAGCTTCCAGGTGATCCCCACACCTGTCACAGCCCTGGGTTGTTCTCTGGGGCTGCATTTATAGGGCAGGACACCTCCCACAGCTCTCAGAACATCATCAGTGCACTGAGGAGGCCCTGCAGGCTCTGGGGACTGTGGGAGGGACATAGGGGGATAAGGTCACCTGCCTGAGCCCAGGTAAGGGGCAGAACCCAGCTCCATGGGGGAGCTCATGAGGGATGTGAGGCCAAACACTCCCATCCCATCCCATCCCATCCCATCCCATCCCATCCCATCCCATCCCATCCCATCCCATCCCATCCCATCCCATCCCATCCCTGAGAGCTCTCTCCAGAATTCCCATGTTTCTCAGACAGGACAAGGTCCTCAGCCTGAGCCCAGTCCTTGGGGCTGAGGTCAGGAGGTCCATCCCACCTTGTCCCCTCTCCAGCACCTGGGAAAACACACCTGGCATGAGACAAAGAGCTGACCCCACCCTCTGCCACTTCCAGCCATCAGCATTGCCCCAAAAATTTCTCCCCCAAAACCCAGGAGCAAACCTTGGATTCTAGACTTTTTCCCTCCTTGTCTTCCTGAGAGCACAAGGATGAAAGTTTACTCTTTAATTGTTAATTACACTTCCATATTAGATTTCAGAGGCTGAAAAATGTTTAGGGATTTATTCTTCTGTGTAATTAACCACAATGATGAAACACCCATTTATACTGCATTGCAGTTTTTGTTAAGGTTATTCATAATGGGGAAAGGCTAAATAGGTTGAGTTCATTATCATTACAGAAAAAAACCTGAGGTGACCCAATCAAATTAATTTGAAATTAAGTGCAGTGAGGCTGATAACTTCACACAAGTCAGGAGATTCAAATAAAAATAGAGAAGACAATCTTCAAAGCAAGAAATTATAAGCAGTCAAGGAGTGGAGCTAAAATTTCTGCAACTGGGAGATGGCAAACACATGGTGTGGGCAAACAGGGCCACTGAAAAAATCAGGGAAAGTGGATAAAGAGAAGGGCAAATACTGCAGGATGTAAAAAGGAGAAGAAGCTGGAGGAGGAAGAGATGAAGATGGATTGGAAATAAATGGGTAGGGACACTGCTTGTTAAGCTAACCAGATTTATTTCTCTGCACAGAAGTTCTTATGTCCTTACAAGTTAGCACTGAAGCAAGGTCTTTAATTTTATTTTTCCCAGGTTTATTGCTTGGGCCTCTGTGTTATTTAACACCAGTGAGCACCAACCAGTTTCAGTGCACAGCTGGACCTGACTCAAACCCCTTAAACCTGGTGGAAGCTCTTTTGACAGAGGTGTCCTGGAGGAGCCGCTGCTTCTCCAGCAGAGCAGGGAATTCCTGTGCTCTGGGAGAACGGACATCACCAAGGGACTGATGGACAGAGCAAGGAGACAACATTCCCACATCCCTCCTCCCTCAGGAAAGACAATGGAAAAGCAGAACCAAAACCAGGTGGAGCCCCACGATGCTGAGCTCTGCTGGACACGCCAGCACAGCAGGAGGAAACAAAGCCCATCACTCAGGGAGCTTCTCTGAGGCTTATCTTGAGAAGCAAGCACATTTTTTGTGTCTCTCTGGTCTTTACCAAAGTGGGGCAAGCTCTGAACAAGCCTCAGAGCTGGGTAACACAAATCATGGTGAATGGTATATTCAGGATCCTTTAAGGGATCTCTGGGAAACAGCTGGGACAATCCATGGAAAACTCTCATGTGTTACGACAGCACTGTGCCTCAGTTATCAGCAAGCCTTCGTCAAGTCCTGTGACATTATTTTAGCACTCAGGGCCAAAAGGGGACAGTGAGAGCCCAGCAATGCTGGGCTTGTGGGCAGAGGCTGTGCTGGGACTGCCCCATGGCCTTGTAGGACACGTAGTAAATGTCAGCTGGGACCAGCAGTGGGACATCCTTGTCCCTGGCCACCCCTTTGGGTGCGTTTTTAAAGGTCTGGCCAAAATTCCACTAGTCTCTTACTGCAGCTGCACAAGTGGCTGCCCTCCCAGTTCCCCACTTTGCCCAGGCCAAAATCTCACCTTCTGAGCCTTCTGCCTTGTCCCCATGAAATATAAACTGCTTGCCTTTGCCTCAAAGGTCCCACAGCTAAACTTCTCTCCATCCTCACCTCCAATTCACCCCTAAGAGCACAGGGAGCATTTGGGATAAAGCTTCTAGAAGGCATTCAACATAAATTATTCCCCTTCTAAACGGATTACAAAAATTCTTTTATTACAAAATACTAAAATATTCAAATTATTGGTGTGGAAAAACGTTTCCTGTAGGTAAAGTTTTCAAAAATGGAGGTTTTAATCACAAGCATAATCCTTTCTGGCTAACATTTCCAGTCTTGTGAAACATGGAGATCCAGACTGCACAGAGGCCTGGCTGTGCCACGAACAAAAGGGAGCTAGAGCTGCCTGTAAATAGCTCAGAGGACATCAGAAGACACTTCTCTCATCAGCAATCTTTTTTAGCTTTATATAGCTCCTCTTTGCATAAAACATTGACATTTTTGTAATGTTTGGGCCTGATGGTGCAAATGCTGATTGTCATACAACATACTGGAGTGTACCTTCAAAATATGCAGGAACATTTTACAGACAGTAGTTTCACTTGCCTCCAAAATGCTGGATCTTAATATTTCATACTTATATATATTTAAATGTTAGTACCACAGGATAAATGCTAACATGCTTTTATGCTAATGCAATCACTGGAAATCCAGATAATGCTGTGTATTGGCATATACTGTTAGTGAATTATGGATACCTAAATGCACAACCACACATGCCTAGCAATTATTTTTGTTAGTGCATTTAACTTTTATTTGCAATCAGAGCACTTGAGGATTGTTCAAATGAAGTTTACTTTTGCAAACTGCTGAATGGAAAAGCATTTTGTTAAAGGCTTAAAACCAGTAAGAATGTGATGAGGTTTTAGACTTGCAATAAGGGCACTGCTCATAGAACTCCGCCAGATGGAACAATGTTTGATTTGGTCACAGACTCAGAAATTAAAACCCAAATGCCTCAAGTGAAGGACATGTAAGAGAAACATGAGATGAAACCTTGATTTCCTCCCTCTCAGGTGAAGAAATCTGCCTGTCCTGTGGCAGAGGGTCACAGATGGACACCAGGAGGTCAGGTCCTGGCAGCTGGACCCCAGGATTCTGTGCCACGAGGTCCAAAACATTGCTGAGCTAAGGCTGCTTTTCAACTCTGCTTTAAGCCATATAAATAGGAGCAATATCAGGGAGGAGAAACCCGGAGCTGGTCCTGTTGTGCCTTCTCCTCCTCCTGCCTTTACTGATCCAAATCTTGGCCACCCCCCGGCCCCCTGGAAAACTCTTTTATTCCAATGGGCTTCCAGAGCTCTGAGCCAGGTCCTGGCAGGACCATGTGCAGGCAGGACCTGGGTGCTGCAGCTGCTCGTTCCATCCCTTACCTGCTTTACTAGCTGAGCAGAGCTAAGGACAATGCAAATCTGGGGAAGATCTGTGCATTTCTGAGAACTGAAAAGTTCTGGATGTGATCCAAGCACGTCTGGAGTCGCTCTGTGTCCTGTGGTTTCCTCCTGAGTTAAACACTTGCCTACAGACAACACCAAACTCCCTCTTCCAGACTGAGCTGTGCCAGGAGTTACTGACCTCCCATGCCGGGCTCTGGAGCTGCTGTCATCATGCCCTGATTTCTCTCTGGGAATGTTTGCCTGGCTTGAAACCACTGGCCTGAGCCAGGCTGGCTGAAGAGAGCTGGGAGGTGGCCACAGAGCCATGTGGTGAGCAGCAGAGCATTGTCTCTTGCCAGACTCAGCATCCAGCACTGGACCTGAGAGTAGCCCCAGGCACACAGGCACAGAGCAGATCATGTCCCTGCAGCCCAGCGAGCTGTGACACCTCTGGGAATTCACTGGAAAGCCCAACCAGCTCTCCAAGGCTCCCATGAACAACCAGGAGGGAAGGCAGTAAACAACAAGCCCTCAGAAAAACACAAAATGCTGTGTGAAGTACCTGAAATGCCTCCAACAGTTTAACTAGAGCATGGAGTAAGCTGAGAAAATGTATGAACAAACGAATTAAGCAGTGAGCACACAGCAGACAAGTTGGCATGTAGGTGTCTACTGAGAAAGCTTAAGCACAGCAAGGGGAGAAAAAGCAAACTCAAACCAAGGCATAATAACCATCACATTTTGGAACAGCTCTCAGACAATGTATCACCCAAACCACTCCAAATTACCATCTGCCAGAATGTCCTTGAAAGAAAAAAGGTCCACAAGTTTACAAAGCAGCAGTTTAATGTTGTCATAGCAGAGGAGAGGTTCTCTCCAAAGAAAATTTTTGCACTTGAGTGAGAAATACTACACAAAAGTGTGACTCTTGTTGCTTCTGCTACACTGTCAAGTACCATGAGACAATGAATTTTTGGAGTCTTGGCTATGTCGTGTCAGGTACATCTGGAGAGAAGCTCTTTAACAGCCCCTGTAATTTCACAAGTTAACCTGCAAATGTTTCCACGCCCTCTGCACCATGTTCTCTGTATGTATAAAGAGTCTATATAAAGAACCTGAGCAATCCACTCCAGTATTGTTTCAGAGATTGAGATACACCAGAACATGAAGAGCAGGTCTTGTTTCTGATGTCTCTTCCTGTCATCACTAAGTCAGGCTCTGTCTCAGACTAGGAGCTGGATCCTTTCTTGCTGTAAATCTGGGTTCCTGCTCCTGTCCACGAGGCCCCAAATGCTGAGGGCCAACTGTATTGCATACCAGATTGCCAAATAAATGCAGGTCTGTGGACCATGTGTTAGAACAAGCCATAAATAATTCATGATGCTGGAGAAGGTGACTGTATTTTTAGGTGTAGAAATATGCAGATAAAACAGTCCTGACCTTCAATTTTCACTCTGCACTTCTGATTCTGAAGTTTGAGTCCATCCAATGCATTTGTAAAGCCTCTGTACTTCTGAATGTGCAAATTCACACACACATGCCCTGCAAAGCCTCAAAACCCATAAATCAAAAAGGAAAACCCCTGGAGCCCCCAGGATACCTCCTGCAGCAGTGCACATGATACCCCAGCATGAGGCAGAGCAGATCCTTCATGTGAACCCCAAACATCCTGCAGGTCAGTCTCCTCTGGCTTCTGCCTGCTGACCATATTCCTGACCCCATGTCTAATCAACACCCCTTTGATGTCACAGCCCAAACCCTGCTCTAAAGACCACAGGAGCTGCTCAAACCAGCACTTTGCCATCCTGAAGCAGCCCAGAAGCAAGGAAGAGGAAGGACAAAGTGTTCTCTGGGGTGCTTGTAATTGTACCCTCCTTCACATCTTCCCCCAGAGAGGGCTGTCAAGGGGAGAGAAGGAGAATTATTTCCCCTCTGGACTTTGTACAAACAGGGAGCTCAGGGAAATATCAAGAAACAATCATGGATGACAACACATTACTTGTGGACATGTCCATGAGGACACACTGAGGAGAAGGGGTTAAGGGGTGTTGCAAGGGCTGGGCAGGGGACAAGACAATTTTGTGGCATGTCACAGCACAGCTTTCAGTCTCTACCATCAGAAATAAACCAAGAGAGGTGAACAGAGGCATGGAGGGCAGCTGAGGGCAGGTCTCACCTGGACAGGGCAGGTCTCACCTGGACAGGGCAGCTCCCAGGACGAAGGCAGCGTGTTCCTTGAGCGAGGCCTCGCTGCTGTTCAGCCCCTCGATCACCAGCTGGAGCCCACCCATGGACAGGAAATCCTTGGCATTGTCCACCTGGGAGAGAGCAAGTCCTCTCAGCACAAACCTCCAGCCCTTGGAGAACACCTCCCTTCACACCCACAGCATCCCTTCCCTCCTGCTCTAACCTGTTGCCTGGAAAGGCTAAGCTGGAACAGAGACCAGGCAGAACAAAAGGAATAAAATCAGTATTTATTGAAAGGATCCACCTTGGGCAGTGCAAGAGCCCGGCCGGGGCTACACCCAAATCAAATCCAAGGTGGATCCTGGTCACGAGTTTTACACTTTTATAAGTTTTGGTTCATCTCCATATTGGGGTCCATTATCCAAGCACAGCCCCAGGCTGTGAAGTCTCAGCCCCCTGCCTTGCCCCCTTTCCCTCGCTGTTGTTTCTGCTCTTTGGGTACCAGTTGTCCTTGATTCTCCAGCTGGGAAGGAACTGTTTTGTCTGACTCCCCTGTGAAGAGAACTCACTAACACCTAATATGAATTTTCGGAGTTCCAGGCTAAACAGCAGAGATTCTGAAAAATACAAAAGCTAAAACCCCAGGCATTGAACCAGCACGAAGTTTTAAACGAATTAAACATCCCTAGGGAATGGCTGAACTCTGAAGTCCCGCCCACAAGCAGCAATGTCACGGCTGCACAGGCACAGTGTCCTCGTGGGAGGACATTGGCACACACAGGAGGCATCCCTGGAAATCCAAATTACTTCAATTATAGCTTTCAAAACTGCTCTTGACACTTGTTTTGGTAACTCAGATGGTGCCAAAAACTTGGTGCATCTGCTGATGTCAAAAAACTCCTTTGCTGTCCACTGAGCAGCCCTTTACTGGGGACCCAGGGAATTGCATGTTTTGCAAATGCAGTTAATTAATGGTGCTGTAATTGTAGCGCCAGGAGTCAGGGATGTTTAGGAGCCCTGTCAGCACCAACAGGGTGCACAGGGGGCATCAAAGTGAGGAGCATGGACAGTTCTGGGATTTCTCCATGAGTTCCATCAACAACTTCAACTTCATGGATAAGGAAAGAAAAAAAAACAGTCCCTGTTTGGAGGGGTCATCCAGGAGCTTCCCCAGGCAGCAGCCCCACAATGACTTCTCTAAGAAAATAATAATGGATTAACTGCCAGGAGGGAAAAGTTTACACATTAGTGGGGATTCATCAGCCTCTGGCTCTAAGTGGATCAGGGGCTAGCCAGGCACAGTCCCAGCGGGCATCAGCTTGTGGAGAGGAGATCAGAAAAGGCTCTGAGTGCTCACAGACAAAATTTATAGAAACAGCACAAAGTACTTCAGTGACAAAATTCAGTCCAAAGTCAAATCGATGTGTTTTGGTATTCAATGATTTTTTTTTTTTTTAAGAGGGGATCTGATGAATGCTCAGAACTGCCTGCACAGAAAAATCAGGTTAGGAAATTCAACATTTCTCCTCCCTGAAAGACAGGGAGACAACAGCAATCACTGGCAGATGGAAACAGAATATAGAAATGAATTATCAGCAGGGCAAGCTGACCCCCTGATGGGGTGGGACAGGACAAACACTACGAGCCATGCAGGGCATGTGGGACGCTCTCCTCGTCAATGACTTCATGCTCAATGTTATATTTATCTCAACCATGTACCTTTATCAAAATTGGCCCCAAGTGAGGTATTTCAGGTAGCCAGGAGAAGGAAGAAGCTTTGTGTCCTACAGGTCTGTTGTTACCAACCAAAGCAGGACCTGGGGAGCTCCAGCTCATCTCTGCTCCCCAGCAGGACAATACCCACCTGTCTCTCTGCAAAGCTGCTCTCTGCAGGTCTGCTGGGGCTGATTCAGGATTTGCAGCAGCTTTTGTACCCTTTCAGATGCTGCTCTTTTAACTGTCCCTATAAACCAGGCCTGCCAGATCTCTCACTTTTCTGCAGACCCTTCTTTGTCTGCAAAGAAATCTGTGCAGCAACCCAATTTCGGCTGCCATTGGGTCCTTTTATTACTCAGCCTCTGTAAAAACTGGTTTAGTGCTGGAATCAGCACTGACTTCTGCATGAGAGGGAATGTGTGGACAGGCAGAAATTTGCATCCAGGACCTGGTGTGGTAAAAGCAGCCACTGCTGTAACCTCAGCAGCACCAGAGTCTTTCATGCTGCCCCAGCATCAGTGAGACACCACAACTGTAGAATAGAAATTGTGCTGTAAAGCTCGTGCTGAAGATGTGTTTATCTTTTTTTAACCAGAGTCTGTCATGAGAGCTCCTTCCTTCACTCACTGTTTTAAAACCAACAGAATCCCCAAACTTAACAACTTGAAGGTATTAACCTCTCTGGGGAGCAGCAGATGCTGTGAGGCAGCAGCTCCTACCTCACTTCAGTCCACTAAAATTGGCACAAAAGAAAAACCAAAGATCAAAAGAGCTCTTGACTAAAGTACACAGGCAAAGCAGACGAGGGGAGCGATGGGAGAAGAGCAAATATGACAGCAGTTATTCAGGGAGCAGGTTTGAATTGGAGAAGAAAACAGGGAGGGAAGGTGAGAGAGGAAATGTTAGAAAACAAGAGCAAGGGAAAGCCGCATGTGATGGAGAGGAAATTAGCAGAGAGATGGTGTAGCATTTCAGAGAGAGGAGAGAGGAAGATAAGCAAAGTAAATAATTGAGAGAAAGAGCCTGAGATGCCTGAGAAGGGTCTTGGCTCTGCACACTGCTGTGCAAGCACCGTGAATGCTGTTTATGAGCTACGCTCTGCCCTCTTCACATTTGCATTTGGGTTTTATGCATTCCAGATAACCCAGCGGGCCAAACTCTTCTGTTCCTTCTGCAAGACAGGCTACCCAACATGCCAAGCTGAATCCTGGCTGAGGAGAAGCAAAGCAGAGCTGGCAACCAAAAGCTGAGCAAAGGCAGAGCCCTTGGGCTGACTCTTCAGAAGCAGAGCAGAGAGCATCTCCCCGGGCTGGCCACTGGCCACCACTGGCTGCCAGGGCACCCCAATGCTCCAGGGGGGCTCCTGGCCATGCCACAGAGCTTCCACACCCTCCAGGGCATGGCATCTTTCACTCTACAGGGCATCCCGAGGCCCGGAGGCAGCAGCAGGATGGTGGGAGCTGAACAGTTTTGAAAAATACATGGCACGCGGTTCTGCTCTGATGGAGGCTGGGCAAGGTGGGACCAGCAAAGTGGCACCACATGTGGGCCACCCACACCTGCAAGGGTTCGCTGCTCCCAGGGCATGGCTGTGACTCTGCAGAAGAGTCCTGACAGCTCAGCCCTTCCAGGGTTATGCGCCACAAGCGTCCTTTGGCTGCTGTTCAGTAATTACATTAAGCCAGTGCTGCTGAAGTCAGTCCCAAGCAGAGATAATGCTCTGGATGCATTCAACTGACTGGAAGAAGAAAGAGGAGGAAAAGGCATGCTGGCTTAGAGACAAGTCATATTTCTTATCAGCTTCCTGCCTGACGAGAAGGTGCTGCCCAGCCATCTGCCCCGAGAGTGTGGGCACAGAGCAGCGCTGTGATTGGGCACACAAAGAGCCTCTGTGCCCTGCCAGCTCCTGCCATTCCCCCTCTCTGACCCCTCTGATGCTCCAGTCCCTGCTCCTCTGCCATTCTGAAACTGTTTGCCCCATCCTGTACTGCAGGGATTTTCTGCTGGAATAGTCCAGACCACTTATGCTGGAATCCAAAGCATCCCAGGGCTTTTGGGGGTTGCTTTTCAGCTGTAATCCAGAGCATCCCAGGGTTTTTGGGGGTTGCTTTTTAGCATGCTGGCCTGATGCTCTGGCACCCTTAATCAGGCAAGATTAGCCCCGAGTACAAATCCGAAACTCTTTGGGCTCCCATTGTTCACAGTTATTCTGTGAGTCACACAGATTCCGGCAGCGGCAGCGACACAAAAGCAGGGAGAACAAACAGCAAGGAAGGCTGTGCATGCCCACAACAGCGATTCAGGGTGGGAATTAAAGACAAAGAGCCCTGGAAATAACACTTCTGTCAGCTGGCACACAGACTCCCTCTCTCACAGCAGCAACACGTCAGCTACCTGCCTCCAAAATGCTACATTTGTTTCAACAAGTGCTGTTCCAGTGGAAGGGCTTGCACTGGCACCTCTCAAGAGTTGTCCCATTCACCCTCTGAAATGACAAAGTGCCACTGGAAATTCTCCCAGTGCACTCCAGGTTGTCCCAGTCACTGGGCAGGGAGAAGCAAAGTCCCTTCCCACACTGCAGAGCAGAGTTTGGATGCCCAAATGGATGACACCCTCCCAGGGGTGGCACCACGGAAGGCACCAAGCCCAGGGGAGCAGAGCTCTGAGCCTGCAGCTGCATCCAAGGGGAGGTAGGAATGTGTGAGCTGAAAGCAGAGCAAGGGAGATCAGAGGGAAGGGGGGTAAAAGTGTGAGCACAAACCCAAGGAAGAGAGATGCCAAGGAATATGTTCACCCTCACACAGAGCTGATTAGCACAGCGAGGCTCTGCATGCCACTGCTTACTCATACCATGACAAAATAGGAGTTTTTGGGTGGCTGCTGCCTTCCCTGGTACAAAGACATCCTCTGTGAACTGATGTAAGTGCACCTACCCTCAACCACAGCAGCTTTTCATGGAAGCAGAGAGAAAATAATTATTTCCTTAGCAGCCACCACTCTACTTACCCAAAAATGGCAGCTGAAACCCCATTTTGTAACATTAAGCAGATAAAAGAGGAAAAATAGAGGATAAGAAAACCAGCCTGAGAACAGACAACAAATAAGGCAACCACTAGGATACTGCTGGCTCCTGGCACAAGTGATGATTAATTCCAACCTGGATATAAAATAAGCCTGCACTAGTCCTCTGCTGTCTGTTATTGTCCCAGGATTATGGTAATTAAGCAATTTGTATTACCTGATACCGATAAGAAAAATAAAACCCTGTTTATGACACCGTATCCCCTGGATTTTACACGGTAGTTACTGAGGCATTCTTGTTACCTGGTGAACATAATATTCGAGATCATAAAGTGCTGCTACTTTTTCATCCAGCGTGGAGGCAGAGCTGTTGAATTTGCTGATTAATTTAACCATAATTTCATAATCTGTTTCCATCTTCATGTTCAGCTTTTCAAACTCCTCCTTCAGCTGCTCTATGGGTCGGAACTTCTTCCTCACCTCTTCCTCCCGGGCCTTGGAAACAGAAGGAGGAAACCAGACGTGAGATAGGAGATAGGAGAGAGACAAGACAGACACAGAAAGGAAAGCCAGCCCCAAATTTGCAGAGGAAACCTGAAAATCCAATAAATATGGATTTATTGCTGTGCATCAGAGGTGCAGGGGCAGGGTTGGAGGCTCCTTGTGAGACACCCAGGAACTCAGTTACCTGTGAGATAGCCACAGTGTGACTGAGCAGTAGGGCTTTGTGCACCACTGCTACATCTCTACACCATTTATACACCAGTTCTCCATCTACAGACCATTTGTGCACTGTTTCTATACACCTATAGACCATTTGTGCACTATTTCTACATCTCTATACCATTTATACACCAGTTCTCCATCTATAGACCATTTGTGCACTGTTTCTATACACCTATAGATCATTTGAGCACTATTTCTATACATCTATAGACCATTTGTGCACTACTTCTATATCTCTACACCATTTGTACACCATTTTTACATCCCATTTCCTTCCAGGTCAACACCAAGCCCACAGGCAACAGCACTGCTGTTCTCTGTTTGCCTGCAAGTGGATGTTCTCAAAACCTGGCTGCAAAAAGCCCTGAGCCACCTCCCTCATCCTACAGTTGAGCCTCTCTGGAACTGGACATGAGGCTGGAGAGCTCCAGAGGTCCCATCCAGCCCAAAGTGCCCAGTGATTCCAAAGAGATCTCAGACACAGACAAAGATGCTTTCACCATTCCAAGCTTTGAACACATTCCAGGAAGGCTCTATCTCCCAGGAAGAGGTGTGGGGACAGAAGCTGTCAGAAAGGGAAGCAGGAGGAGCAGTGATATAATCTGGGGGCAGCTGAGGTGCTGTGCCATGGGGCTTGGCCAGCCTTTTCTGAGCACAGCTCATCTCCCTGCCAGTAACAGCACCCCAAGGGCTGCCCTGAACAAAGAGAGCTGCCACAAAACATGTGGTGAGGAGGAAAGGATTTGTCATAGATACCAGAGAGCCCCAGAGGTGTAGGAACATCAGCACTGGTGGCACTGGAGACAGAGCCTGAAGCAGCAGAGAGGCCAGGCTGGAGCTGGGCTGCCCCAAGGATAGGAGAAAGGCAAAAAAAACCAAAAAACCTTTAAAAGGGATTTGTCACAAATACCAAGATGTGCTTATCTGCAGAGTGAGCCCCAGCTGGAGGGTTTGCACATCCTGCTCCCCACGAGGGAACAGAAGTCCAGGGCTGTAACCATCAGAGGAGAGCCAAGGGAGGTGAAAGCTGTGTCAGTGGAATGTTAATTAATTAGCACAGGTACTACGGCCAGCCCATCCCCACCCCGGAGCACAGAGGGGCTCAGTGGAACTCCATTTCCTTGATAGAGCCTTCAAGGATGGATTTGCTCTTTGAAGGAGTGACTGCAAATGGAATACTTTAGGTCCATTAGATGTAGCTGCTTTTAGCCCAGTTGATGGGACAAAAGCTATTCTAACAGGGGGGTTTAAAATATGGCTTATTTTCACCTAATACACTATCACTAATTTTTGCATTTCAATGATCTTCATTTCCAGCAGCCCTGCAATCAATCAGCAACGCTGCTATGGAACTTTGCACCCAGCAAAAAAAAATCATGCCCTGCTGCCACAAAAGGGTAGAAAAAGCCTTTCTGTGACACCAAAACTTCAGAGCCTTGACTCCTCGTTCAGTTTTCATTTGAGTGAGCCAACACCAAGGAAGCAGGAGGAGCAAGGGTTAAGGAAATGCAGCTGACCGGGAAGAGGCTGTGACGAAGAGTCACACATCATCCCACCTATTTACTTCGGGTTGGGCATTGTCTGGAACTAAATGGTAACTTGGAGCTTGTGTAAGGAAACTTCAGCCCCTGCCTCAACACAGCCATTTGGGTTTTGCTATCCAGGGTATGAGGCTCGAAACAGAAAGCAAGGAGGGCAGTGAAAGGGAAAGTAACTCCCTTTGTATATGCCATCAGCTGCAATCCAGTCCCATTTGGGGCCTACAGACATTTTTGTGAATGAAGCAGCAGTGAAACAGATAAATTATGTTGGTAGAAAAGCTGTGGCTGCCTCGGGATCCCTGGAAGTGTCCAAGGCCAGCTTGAATGGGGCTTGGAGCAACCTGGCATGGCGGAAGATGTCCCTGCCCATGGCAGGGGGTGGCACTGGATCAGCTTTAAGGTCCTTTCCAACCCAAACCATTCACAGAATGATAGACTCATACAGAAAAGCCAGGAACAATGTCACTGGTGGGTTAGCAAAGGTATTTTAGGTCCATATTCAGAACAAGATTAGTGTGCAAAATGTTTTCCAAGCAATCATTTAAACCATTGACTGTCTGCAGCATCTAACAGCTTGTGTTAACAACTCTGCACTGTGCATTCTTTTAAAAACAGGAAACTCACCTTCCTTTCTGCCTTCTCACTTGACTTCATTTTAGACAAGGCCTTTTTAAGCTCCTCAGATGTGAATGAATTTGCATCGACGACGATCTTGCCCAGCCTTGAAAAAGAAACAAAACCAAACAAGAAGATGTTAAGGGTGAACTTAACTCTCTTCTATTTTCACTGTGACATTCTAGCAAAGGCTAAGGTCAGGAGGAAAGCACTGAAAAAGAAAAGACTGGTCGGACTGCTGGGTCCCGTGTGGGGTTTGCAGACACCTCACCTTGGAAATCAAGGGCACTGCCATAAGTCTGCTGACCCAACATCTCAAGTGCTGCCACAAGAAAAGCAGCTGATTCATTGATACCTTGGAATTACAAGTCTCAATGCAAGGACAGGAAGCACCCCTATGCCACCAAATCATTGCTAAGGGCTTGCAAGCCTCAACCCGCAGATTTCAGCGTTGCACACACAGTCAGGGCAAGGGTAAATCCACACAGAAATGACACAGAAATTCCAAAACACACATCATGTTGGTCTTGACGCCTTTCTTGTTGGCTCAAGGGCTGTTTCCGTGGGCCACGCTTGCACAGAAAGAAAGAAAGGAAGTGCAGCTGCTGAGGAACATCTCCATGCCCTCAGCAGGTTTTGGTGCCTTTGCTGCAGGGCCGCTCCTGTCAGAGCCCCCTCTCTGCTGCTGACGCCTTTGCTCTTGGCGACACCAGCCCAGGAACACCAGCAGGGCCCAGGGCTGGGTCAGGGGGACCCCCCTGTGCACAGGGACTCCCAGCCCCGTGGCTGTGCCAGCACCCCCAGAAACACCAAGATCTGGCAGCACTTTGCTCCGCTGCTCTTTCCGGACACGCAACCATCTCCTTCCTTTGCCATCGCAGGAAAATTCAACCTCTACCTCCGCCAAAGACCATTTCCCACACATGGCTGCTCAGAAATGTTCTTCTGCACTTCCTCCACCAAAAACACCCCCGCATGCCCAGAAGAGATCCCAGGGCCATCAGGATACCCTCCACAAACACTGCACAGGCACCCAGGACCATGGGCTTTCCATCTCTGCCATTCAGGCTCCCTGCGCTGCTCCTGTTCATTTTCTCCTCCTCTCTCCATCACTTTGGGAGCCACAGAGCTCCCAGGCTTTGGCAATTCCCAAGGCCAGTGCTGTGCATGGCTTGTTGGACACCCCCGGGGCTGTGGACTGTGGACTGACATCCCTGTGGTGTTTCAGAGAAGCTGTTGAGAACCACAGCAAGCCACCAAGTTACTGAGCCTACTAGAACACCTCCCCAAGAGTAAAAGCTGAAAAAGTTGGGGCTGCTGAGGAACGAGAGCTGAAGCTTGTGTGGCAAGCTCAGAGCACATTCACAGTGAATGAAAGGTGGAAGAAGGAGGGTGACTTCCTCAGGAAGTGTACTGATGGGACAAGGGGGAATGGGATCAAACGGAAAGAGAGTTGGAAGAGATTTGATGCTGGAAAGAAGTTCTTTAATGTGAGGCTGCTTGTCCCTGACACAGGGACCTGTGCACATGTGGGTGCCCCATCCCCAGCAACATCCAAGGCCACGTTGGACAGGGTTGAAGTGCTGGGAGCTTGCTCAGGTTGGAACCAGATGATTTTTAGGGTCCCTTCCAAGCCAAACCACTCAAGGATTTGATGGTTCCGTGACGTCCATCTCCAAGAGAGGAGTGGCCCTGAAGTTTCTGTGACATCACGGAGCCTGGAGTGCTCCAGGTGGAAGGTCCAGGGCCTGGAGACCAGCACAACAGACAGTTCACCTGCTGCCAGCACCCAGTTCTCCCCCACTCTTCGCTCTCTGCCCCGGTGCCAAGATGTTCCCGCTGCCAGCACTCGGTTGTCCCTCGCTCTTCATTCTGTGCCTTGGTGCTGAGCTGCTCCTGCTACCTGGACTTTTCCAGCACTTCTACTGGACCATCAACGCCAGTAGGATGAGTGCTCCTGTCCCAGCGGAGGTACAGTGCCATACCAGGGAGGGGGGCAGCCCTGACTGCCTGGGCAGGCTGCAGCCCTGTGGGGATGGATGGTGGGGACAGGGACCCCAAGGGAGATTGTGCTGTTTCATGCAGACTGCCAGAGACACCATTGAGGATATGGAGGTGGATGAAAAGGACGACACCGAGCCCATGGAAGTGGATGAGAAGGATGACACCGAGCCCATGGAAGTTGATGAGCAGGATGACACCGAGCCCATGGACGTCGATGAGAAGGACAAGGAAGAGCCCGTGATCCTGGGGTGAGGATGGAGCCCCAGGAGCAGGACAACCTGATGCTCCCCTGCCCTGCCCACAGGCAGTGCCCAGCCTGGGGCGGGGCTGGCTGGCTCTCCTCAGGGACATGGTGCTCAAGGAAGTCCTGCTCTGCTGCTTCATTCCTTCCTTCCTTCCTTCCCAGATTGACAGGGATAATGGGCATTCATAGGGCCCCGCTGTAAATATGTTCTACATGTTAGAGGGTTTTTATTTTAACAATTTCAAGACTGTTAGGCAAAAGGTCCTAGATTATTAATCTATAGGTTCTAGATTGTTCCCGTATAGGTCCCAGATTGTTACTGTAGAGGTCCCAGGTTGTTGGAGTACTGGTTCCAGATTGTTAAAAGTATAGTCTTCCATGTAAATAAGTTCTATCCATTGTTGTTAGAAGGATAGATGTTCTGGAAATGTTTGGATCACCTTTGTTCAATAAATACAATTTCTTATTAAAACCCCGCCTCTCTTTGCAATTCCTTTGGGCAACCTTTGCACAGTGGTGGTTTCCACTTGCTCATGGTTCCTGGGGCTGGAGGTCCCTGGGGGTGCTGGCACAGCCAGCCCTGGCTGGGGAACCCTGTGCAGGGAGGTCCCACTGACCCAGCACTGCTGTTCCTGGGGCCCAGCAGTGTCCCCGAGGGCAAAGCTGTCACCAGCAGAGAGGGAGCTGTGACAGCAGCAGCCCCTGCAGCCACGCCAACAAAGCAAAGGAAACCTCCTGCCACCCTTCCTGCTGCAGCCACTGGGACTCCTGGGCAGGAGCCAGCATCAGGCACAGGGATGCAACATCCACCTCCATGCTCTGAAGGTCACGACAGCCTTGGCAACTCTGGGACCTGCACCTGGGCTGCTGCAGGGGCTGATGTTTAAGGCTTGCAGCCTCCAAAGCCTCTGGGCTTTGCTTCCCCCGCTGCTTTCCATTGCCCTGTGCCCAGGATCCTCACCCTGACCGTGTTCCCCACTCCCTGAGCATCCCCATCACAGGGGGCACTGGCAAATCCCACACGCTTCACAAAACAAACTCCCCCACAGTAACCAAACCACTCTTTGGTCAGAGGGTGCCAAGGGGAAGCTCAGCACCAGCTGCCGTTTAAAGCATGCTTTCAAAAGTGGGTTCAGGCACTCTGGCAGTGCCTGCTGTGCAGCTGAGGCTGTGGGGACACAGCACTGGCTCAGGCCAGCCCTCAGCCCCTCACAGCTCATGCCAAGGGCCCAGCTCACAAAGCAGTTTCACACCACTTGCTGCAGCTATTTCAAAGGCCTAAATGTCATTCACAGGAGCCATTTAGGTGCCATGTAGGTGCCAATTCAGTGTCGGTGTCCTGGCATGAGAAGCCATGAAGGGGCCTCTGCATGTGCACTCAGGGCACTTCCAGTGCCATCCCAAAGGGATCACAAAGGACAGGGCTCTTCTTTCAGCACTGCTGAGCTCCTCACCCAGCATTTAAATCTCAGGAAGAGACAAGAATTGAGTGCACCAGGGAAGCTGGCCTCCAAGAAAAGGCATCAATCCCACGGCCCACCCAAGCCAACGGCCTGCATGTCTGTACCTTCTCCTCCTTCTCTCTTCTCTGCTGTCACTTTGCCCGTTCTCTCTGTCCGGGAGCTTGGCTTCTCTCTCTCCTGTCTGCAGGTTCAGCCTCACGTGTGAGCCTGCCGGAACAGCTTGACCTACAAGCAAAGGTCACATCATTGAACAGCTTTGTGAGCGATTGGGGGCTGAAGGCACATGCTGCTCCCTGGGAGAAACAGAGAATAGGTACACCCCACACAGTGAGGAGTGGGATATCTACCACTGGCACCCTCCCATCCAGCAGCATCCCTCAAGTGTTGCGCTTCCCTCCCAGAAATGCCACCAGAGGTGTTCCTGTGCTGCCAGGCTGGCTCTCATCCCCAGTGGAGGTGGAACCTGAGCCCAGTTTCTTCCTCCTTTCCAGCCCACGTCCTACGACAGCACTAAAACTTCACACCAGGAGTGGATTTGGAGGCTGAATGGAGAAAGGGGAATTGTTGCTGATTGGGGCAGACAGAATAAAATGCACCTGCCAAAGGGAAATCAAAGTATCCCACAGAGTGCAGCCAGGTATGCTGCACCTCAAGGCTGTGCTCCTGTGGAAATACTGCATTCAAAGGAATTTATGATCATTACTATGTGCCAACAAAAATACACACAATACATTAAGCGTGGGTTTTAAATGAAGAAAAGATAGGAAATTCACCATTCACCACAAATACATCTCAAGGCCCAGCCCAGCACTGGGCTGAAGAGCAGCCAATATTTGGTTGCTACTTGTTGATGGCATTTCTTGTGTTAATGCAGCCTGCCGGTTTTACCTTAAAAGCACCGAGGGGGAGCGCACACTAGGAAGTTTTTCTCCATGGGAACTTCCTCTGTGGATTGATGGGACCAATTGGAGGCTGCTTTAGTTGTTGACAGCTTGATAAAACAATTGGAGAAGCCGGTTCGCTCGTGAATCACTTTTGAAGCACGTAAACCCCGGGAAAGCTCTCGTGCATTTCCAGCCTTTTGCAATGTGACACTGACGTGTCCTGGGCCCGCTTGCAATGCGGGCCGGGCCAGGCAAGGTTGGGCTCCGGAGGCTGCCGGGCCCCGTTTTAACCAGGGGCCCCAGTGGCCAAGGGGAGCAGAGCCCATTGCTGGATTCTCGCCTTTTCCCGCTGTGGCCGTGGCTCGGGGGGCCCTGCCCTGCCCCGGCTCGGAGCAGCCCTGGGGTGGCCGAGCCCGCCCGGCCGCCCTCACGGGCTGGGGGGAGGCAGCCGGGCCCGGTTCGGGAGAGCCCCCAGGGCTTTGTGTGCTGGGCAGGGCAGAGGGAGAACCCCCGGGCTGCGGCTGGAGCTGGGGGCGGGCAGCGCCGGGGGAACCGTGGAGACACAGCCTTGGCACCCATTTCTCCTCTGGCTGAACTTTGCGGTTTTCATCCGGCCCTTTCAGCGCGGCCTGAGATCCTGACACAGCTCCGGCATGGCTTGGCCCGGCCCCTGCAACCTCTGTGTGAGACTTTAATTGGTTTTCCAATGCTCAGGTAAGACTTACAGACTTGGATCTTTCCTTAAGTGAGAGGGAGAAGAACAGAGAGGATACACCAAAGTCAATGAAGTAAAAGCTAAGTTTCTACATGGAAGGAGAATGAGGAGACGCCATGAAGGTTGGCTGAAAAATCTTTCTGCAAGTTATAAGGATGGACTGTACTACGCTAAAAAATTCTTTAAACCATGGAGAAAGACATGGGAGGGCTTATGTGGTGTGAAGTGTTTGGAAGATCCTTTGCCCCAAGCGAAAAAAAAGGGGAATGAAGTACAAACAGAGAGAAGAGAGCTAAAGAGAACTTCTGCCTTTGAGTAGGTCATCCTTAAAAATAATAGTCCGTGAGTTTGACGTGGCCCACAAGCACAGCTCTGGGAAGGCTGCGAAGGTGGGAGGAGTTTCAGGATTGCAGATCCCGGGTAGCTCATGTTTGTGAAAAAAGTGAAGTCAGGAGAGAACTGGGTTTTTTTCCTCTGTTAAAAAGATCCCTATAGCTGAACAAGAACCTCCTCTCCCTAAAGTGAACTGAAAAAGATTATTTAAGTAAGGAATTGACTGAAGTGTCTCTGTATGTTGTTAAAAGTGTGAAAAGGGGAAGGAGGGAGTGGTCTGAAGATCTATACTGAATTTATTATTTTTTTTGTGTGTGTTGTTAATAAAGTTTTCCTTTATCCCCTGTTAAGTTTTAGGCCTGCTTTGGTTTTGCTCCCAATTCTATTTCACAACAAAAGTTAAGTATATTAAAATTGGCAAACCCAAACCATAACATTTTTTGGTGCATTAGCTGGGAAAGGAAAAACTAAACCAAGACAGGCAGGAACTCTGCCTGCCCAGGCTGCAGCTGAACAGCCACAGAGCTGCTCACAGATGGACAGACAGACCACAGCTGCTCACCCTCCTCCCTCCTCCCTCCTGAGGAGAAATCCCTATTCAGCCTTTCCTTTCTCTCTTCCTTTTCCCTAAAAAGATACCTGGGAGAGAGTAACAGCTTGCAGGAGACAGGGAGCATCTCCTGCCCAAGGGAAGTGAAGGCAAGGGTAATTGTTTTGTACAATAAATACATGTAGACACAGACAAAAAGCTCTGGATTGATCCCTTCCTGTTCAAGACCAAAGAGACATTTCCCTGATCAAAGGACCTGGTACTTCCTACAGAAGACTGGGATGTTTGTCACAATTCAGACAGAAACATTTCAAACCCTGTAGTCATCCAGGAGGTATAAATGCATTTAGAAAAAGCAGGAAAATCCATCTGGGAGGATTTCCTATGAAAGCAAGGTTTGCATTTCTGGTAGACCCTCTTTCTCATCATCAGTCCTGTGCACTGGAAGCTGCATTGGTTGGGTAGGTGAGAGCACAGGTGTGGTTATCTTCCCATCTTGAACAATGGCTAGACAGGCTAGATGTGCCCCCTCCACCCTTGGAATGCTTTCCGTGGACAGATCTCACCCTCCTCCTGCTCCTCTAGCTTGTGATACACAGGACCTTTCATCTCTGTCTATCCATGGGAGCATCCTCCCACGCTGAGGAGTTGGGCTCTGCAGGAGTTTGGTGCCGTCACCAACCTGTGCCTATCACTGCTGGTGGAGCTGCGTCATGCTGCTCAGGAAGGAGCTTATAGGAGGTCCATGAAAAGGGCAACACCACATCTCCTGTCCCTGGCTCAGACAGGGCTCTGCCAGCAGGGAAGACACAGCAGTGATGACCTGGTGTAGCAGGAGATGTCCCTGCCCACGGCAGGGAGGTGGAAGGAGATGAGCTCTAAGGTCCCTTCCAGCCCCAGCTGCCCTAGGATCAAATGCCATGGTGTGCTGGGGGAGGACAATTCCCTCCTGCACAGCCAGGAATGCACTCAGGGTGAAGTGTGGGCTGAGCTGGTGCCTCCCCCAACAACCAGTGGCTCTCCTGGCTTTGTTACCAGCGCTGGGTCACCCAGATGACAGCCCCAGCAGGGGTTGCAGCAGCTCTGGGCTGTCATACAGCCAGGAATAGCCCCTGTCAGGGCAGACTAGCCCAGATCAGCCCAGCTCAGCCCAGCCCAATCCCTGCTCCTGCTGCATCCAGCCACAGCAGCCTGCCAGGGGATGGATGGGCTCTGCTCATTTCAAGAGAATTCCAGATAGATTTTCAGATAGATTTCAAGACAATCATCCAAAGGGAAAGCTCAGCAGCAGGCTCCAGCAGGGCAGAGTGGCTCAGTCCTCCTGTTTCTATCCTCTGCAAGAAGGAAATCAAACCAAACCAAACCAAACTTGGGGCTCAGGAGCTCCATAGCCAGCAAAGCCAAACTGCAGAGGCTGCATCAGCCAAAACAAACACTTCTTGATCCTGCTCTGCACACTAAACAAGACTTAACCCAGAGGATCCCAACCACAGAGCAAAACTCTGATGGATTTAAGCAGCTCTTGGTGCTCCAGGGATTTCTCCTCACTGCTCTGCATGGCAGCCCAGGTTCAGGCACAGCAGGAAAAACACACTGCTTTAAGAAATAAACGATGGAAAACACCTCAATTTTCAACAAAAAGATTGACACTGCCACTTAAAAACCTTACACCTGTTCAAGGAAGGTCTTCTGTCTTATTTAGTTTGTGGTATTTTGAAGCCAAAAGTGTGTTTGAAGGTGGGTTGAGTTGAATAATGTGATTAAAATTGTGGATTTAGATGAGTAAGCTGGAAATCCTGAATATTAATTATGTTTCAGTATGCAACTTTGAGAAATATCCCCTAAAAATAGTGGAGTCTCTTTGATTCCTATACTTAGACACTATTCAACAACTGGGAGCACACACAGGAGCAATACATATGTAAATAATTATACAGCTTCACATACTGCTAAAACAGAATCATTTGCTTAATAGCTATTTCCGAGAGAGAAACTGATTTTTTATTTATTGTATACATTAAGATGTGTTTGGGAAATAAAATTCAATTACAAATATAGGAAAACAAGCCTATATTTAAGCCATTTTGTACAATTTAAACTCCTAGACAGCTGAGACAAATACAATATGTGGATCCTCACGTAGGCACTGCATAGATGTCTTACAGAATTGTCCCTTCTTCCCCGACAGCTGCAAATCCTACCGCTGCCAGACCTCATCCCTTGCTCCCACAAAGGGAGAGAAGACTTTCCATTCTAATTCATTGTCCAGCTCTAAGTCAACTACCCAGTCAGTAGAAATAGCTGTGAAATCCCCTCCACCAACCTGCCACAAGAGCTACAGCTGCGGAGGGGGAAACAGCAAACTCCCACCCCCACCACTGCTTTGGACTCCTTACCAGCTAAAATATATCCCACTCCTGCGATTATTTCTTTTAACCACAGCTACAATCTATTGGAATCAATTAAACACAAGATCACAGAATGGGCTGGGTGCAAAGGAACCTTCAGTGCCACCCAGTGCAAGCTCTGCCACGGCAGGGACACCTCCCACTGTCCCACGCTGCTCCAGCCTGGCCTTGGGCACTGCCAGGGATCCAGGGGCAGCCACAGCTGCTCTGGGCACCCTGTGCCAGGCCTGCCCACCCTGCCAGGGAACAAGTCCTGCCCCATATCCCATCTGAAGCTGCTCCCAGTGCAAAGAGGTGTCACTGCATGGCCTTGGGATGATGGATCAAGAGAAAGCCCCAGGCTTTGAGCAGAGCCCCCAGTGCCTGTGCTGGGGACGTGCCACCCACCTGCCCCGCAAGCACTCAGCTGCCTCGCAGCCAAAAGGAGTGTCCAACAGGCAAAGTACTCCCAGAGGATCAAAGCCTGGTCACTGCACCAATGACAAGGTCTTTATTGGGAAGAAATGTCAAAGCACAGAGACATTTCTTTTCCAAGCAGGAGACGCTGATCCTGGTGCGGCACCGCAGGCATGCTGTTATTGCTGGTCCTCAATTCATCCCTTTATCAGCTGCAGGGCCACCAGGACAGGCTTTGGTCTCCCAGGCCAGCGCTGAGGGACACTGCTGTCCCCACCAGCTGTCCCCAGCCCTGGGTGCTGTCCCCGCCAGGGCTGTCCCCAGCCCTGTGTGCCCGAGCCTCTGCAGCCCAAAGCACCTGGAGATCCCCCTGAGCATCAGCGATCAGGGCCGCTGCAATCAGCCTGCTGACCCAGAATCTCAAGTCCGGCCACAAGAAAAGCAGCTGATGCATCGATACCTTGGAATTACATGTCTCAATGCATGGACAGGAAGCACCCCTATGCCACCAAATCATTGCTAAGGGCTTGCAAGCCTCAACCCGCAGATTTCAGCGTTGCACACACAGTCAGGGCAAGGGTAAATCCACACAGAAATGACACAGAAATTCCAAAACACACATCATGTTGGTCTTGACGCCTTTCTTGTTGGCTCAAGGGCTGTTTCTGTGGGCCACGCTTGCACAGAAAGAAAGAAAGGAAGTGCAGCTGCTGAGGAACATCTCCATGCCCTCAGCAGGTTTTGGTGCCTTTGCTGCAGGGCCGCTCCTGTCAGAGCCCCCTCTCTGCTGCTGACGCCTTTGCTCTTGGCGACACCAGCCCAGGAACACCAGCAGGGCCCAGGGCTGGGTCAGGGGGACCCCCCTGTGCACAGGGACCCCCAGCCCCGTGGCTGTGCCAGCACCCCCAGAAACACCAAGATCTGGCAGCACTTTGCTCCGCTGCTCTTTCCGGACACGCAACCATCTCCTTCCTTTGCCATCGCAGGAAAATTCAACCTCTACCTCAGCCAAAGACCATTTCCCACACATGGCTGCTCAGAAATGTTCTTCTGCACTTCCTCCACCAAAAACACCCCCGCATGCCCAGAAGAGATCCCAGGGCCATCAGGATACCCTCCACAAACACTGCACAGGCACCCAGGACCATGGGCTTTCCATCTCTGCCATTCAGGCTCCCTGCGCTGCTCCTGTTCATTTTCTCCTCCTCTCTCCATCACTTTGGGAGCCACAGAGCTCCCAGGCTTTGGCAATTCCCAAGGCCAGTGCTGTGCATGGCTTGTTGGACACCCCCGGGGCTGTGGACTGTGGACTGACATCCCTGTGGTGTTTCAGAGAAGCTGTTGAGAACCACAGCAAGCCACCAAGTTACTGAGCCTACTAGAACACCTCCCCAAGAGTAAAAGCTGAAAAAGTTGGGGCTGCTGAGGAACGAGAGCTGAAGCTTGTGTGGCAAGCTCAGAGCATATTCACAGTGAATGAAAGGTGGAAGAAGGAGGGTGACTTCCTCAGGAAGTGTACTGATGGGACAAGGGGGAATGGGATCAAACGGAAAGAGAGTTGGAAGAGATTTGATGCTGGAAAGAAGTTCTTTAATGTGAGGCTGCTTGTCCCTGACACAGGGACCTGTGCACATGTGGGTGCCCCATCCCCAGCAACATCCAAGGCCACGTTGGACAGGGTTGAAGTGCTGGGAGGTTGCTCAGGTTGGAACCAGATGATTTTTAGGGTCCCTTCCAAGCCAAACCACTCAAGGATTTGATGGTTCCGTGACGTCCATCTCCAAGAGAGGAGTGGCCCTGAAGCTTCTGTGACATCACGGAGCCTGGAGTGCTCCAGGTGGAAGGTCCAGGGCCTGGAGACCAGCACAACAGACAGTTCACCTGCTGCCAGCACTCAGTTCTCCCCCACTCTTCGCTGTCTGCCACAGTGCCAAGATGTTCCCGCTGCCAGCACTCGGTTGTCCCTCGCTCTTCGTTCTGTGCCTTGGTGCTGAGCTGCTCCTGCTGCCTGGACTTTTCCAGCACTTCTACTGGAGCATCAACGCCAGTAGGATGAGCGCTCCTGTCCCAGCGGAGGTACAGTGCCATACCAGGGAGGGGGGCAGCCCTGACTGCCTGGGCAGGCTGCAGCCCTGTGGGGATGGATGCTGGGGACAGGGACCCCAAGGGAGATTGTGCTGTCTCATGCAGACTGCCAGAGACACCATTGAGGATATGGAAGTGGATGAGAAGGACGACACCGAGCCCATGGAAGTTGATGAGCAAGACGACACCGAGCCCATGGAAGTTGATGAGAAGGACGACACCGAGCCCATGGAAGTTGATGAGCAGGATGACACCGAGCCCATGGAAGTGGATGAAAATGATGAGACTGAGCCCATGGAAGTTGATGAGCAGGATGACACCGAGCCCATGGACGTCGATGAGAAGGACAAGGAAGAGCCCGTGATCCTGGGGTGAGGATGGAGCCCCAGGAGCAGGACAACCTGATGCTCCCCTGCCCTGCCCTGCCCACAGGCAGTGCCCAGCCTGGGGCGGGGCTGGCTGGCTCTCCTCAGGGACATGGTGCTCAAGGAAGTCCTGCTCTGTGCTTCTTTCCTTCCTTCCTTCCCCGATTGACAGGGATAATGGGCATTGATAGGGCCCCGCTGTAAATATGTTCTACATGTTAGAGGGTTTTTATAGGAGCTGTTAGCCTAAAGCTCCTAGATTGTTCATCTCTAGGTTCTAGATTGTTCCCGTATAGGTCCCAGATTGTTACTGTATAGGTCCCAGGTTGTTGGAGTACTGGTTCCAGATTGTTAAAAGTATAGTCTTCCATGTAAATAAGTTCTATCCATTGTTGTTAGAAGGATAGATGTTCTGGAAATGTTTGGATCACCTTTGTTCAATAAATACAATTTCTTATTAAAACCCTGCCTCTCTTTGCAATTCCTTTGGGCAACCTTTGCACAGTGGTGGTTTCCACTTGCTCATGGTTCCTGGGGCTGGTGGTCCCTGGGGGTGCTGGCACAGCCAGCCCTGGCTGGGGAACCCTGTGCAGGGAGGTCCCACTGACCCAGCACTGCTGTTCCTGGGGCCCAGCAGTGTCCCCGAGGGCAAAGCTGTCACCAGCAGAGAGGGAGCTGTGACAGCAGCAGCCCCTGCAGCCACGCCAACAAAGCAAAGGAAACCTCCTGCCACCCTTCCTGCTGCAGCCACTGGGACTCCTGGGCAGGAGCCAGCATCAGGCACAGGGATGCAACATCCACCTCCATGCTCTGAAGGTCACTACAGCCTTGGCAACTCTGGGACCTGCACCTGGGCTGCTGCAGGGGCTGATGTTTAAGGCTTGCAGCCTCCAAAGCCTCTGGGCTTTGCTTCCCCCGCTGCTTTCCATTGCCCTGTGCCCAGGATCTTCACCCTGACCGTGTTCCCCACTCCCTGAGCATCCCCATCACAGGGGGCACTGGCAAATCCCACACGCTTCACAAAACAAACTCCCCCACAGTAACCAAACCACTCTTTGGTCAGAGGGTGCCAAGGGGAAGCTCAGCACCAGCTGCCGTTTAAAGCATGCTTTCAAAAGTGGGTTCAGGCACTCTGGCAGTGCCTGCTGTGCAGCTGAGGCTGTGGGGACACAGCACTGGCTCAGGCCAGCCCTCAGCCCCTCACAGCTCATGCCAAGGGCCCAGCTCACAAAGCAGTTTCACACCACATGCTGCAGCTATTTCAAAGGCCTAAATGTCATTCACAGGAGCCATTTAGGTGCCATGTAGGTGCCAATTCAGTGTCGGTGTCCTGGCATGAGAAGCCATGAAGGGGCCTCTGCATGTGCACTCAGGGCACTTCCAGTGCCATCCCAAAGGGATCACAAAGGACAGGGCTCTTCTTTCAGCACTGCTGAGCTCCTCACCCAGCATTTAAATCTCAGGAAGAGACAAGAATTGAGTGCACCAGGGAAGCTGGCCTCCAAGAAAAAGCATCAATCCCACGGCCCACCCAAGCCAACGGCCTGCATGTCTGTACCTTCTCCTCCTTCTCTCTTCCCTGCTGTCACTTTGCCCGTTCTCTCTGTCCGGGAGCTTGGCCTCTCAGACAAATAAAAGATGTGCATCCTCACGTAGCCACTGCATAGATGTCTTACAGAATTGTCCCTTCTTCCCCGACAGCTGCAAATCCTACCGCTGCCAGACCTCATCCCTTGCTCCCACAAAGGGAGAGAAGACTTTCCATTCTAATTCATTGTCCAGCTCTAAGTCAACTACCCAGTCAGTAGAAATAGCTGTGAAATCCCCTCCACCAACCTGCCACAAGAGCTACAGCTGCGGAGGGGGAAGCAGCAAACTCCCACCCCCACCACTGCTTTGGACTCCTTACCAGCTAAAATATATCCCACTCCTGCGATTATTTCTTTTAACCACAGCTACAATCTATTGGAATCAATTAAACACAAGATCACAGAATGGGCTGGGTGCAAAGGAACCTTCAGTGCCACCCAGTGCAAGCTCTGCCACGGCAGGGACACCTCCCACTGTCCCACGCTGCTCCAGCCTGGCCTTGGGCACTGCCAGGGATCCAGGGGCAGCCACAGCTGCTCTGGGCACCCTGTGCCAGGCCTGCCCACCCTGCCAGGGAACAAGTCCTGCCCCATATCCCATCTGAAGCTGCTCCCAGTGCAAAGAGGTGTCACTGCATGGCCTTGGGATGATGGATCAAGAGAAAGCCCCAGGCTTTGAGCAGAGCCCCCAGTGCCTGTGCTGGGGACGTGCCACCCACCTGCCCCGCAAGCACTCAGCTGCCTCGCAGCCAAAAGGAGTGTCCAACAGGCAAAGTACTCCCAGAGGATCAAAGCCTGGTCACTGCACCAATGACAAGGTCTTTATTGGGAAGAAATGTCAAAGCACAGCGACATTTCTTTTCCAAGCAGGAGACGCTGATCCTGGTGCGGCACCGCAGGCATGCTGTTATTGCTGGTCCTCAATTCATCCCTTTATCAGCTGCAGGGCCACCAGGACAGGCTTTGGTCTCCCAGGCCAGCGCTGAGGGACACTGCTGTCCCCACCAGCTGTCCCCAGCCCTGGGTGCTGTCCCCGCCAGGGCTGTCCCCAGCCCTGTGTGCCCGAGCCTCTGCAGCCCAAAGCACCTGGAGATCCCCGTGAGCATCAGCGATCAGGGCCGCTGCAATCAGCCTGCTGACCCAAAATCTCAAGTCCTGCCACAAGAAAAGCAGCTGATTCATCGATACCTTGGAATTACATGTCTCAATGCAAGGACAGGAAGCACCCCTATGCCACCAAATCATTGCTAAGGGCTTGCAAGCCTCAACCCGCAGATTTCAGCGTTGCACACACAGTCAGGGCAAGGGTAAATCCACACAGAAATGACACAGAAATTCCAAAACACACATCTTGTTGGTCTTGACGCCTTTCTTGTTGGCTCAAGGGCTGTTTCCGTGGGCCACGCTTGCACAGAAAGAAAGAAAGGAAGTGCAGCTGCTGAGGAACATCTCCATGCCCTCAGCAGGTTTTGGTGCCTTTGCTGCAGGGCCGCTCCTGTCAGAGCCCCCTCTCTGCTGCTGACGCCTTTGCTCTTGGCGACACCAGCCCAGGAACACCAGCAGGGCCCAGGGCTGGGTCAGGGGGACCCCCCTGTGCACAGGGACCCCCAGCCCCGTGGCTGTGCCAGCACCCCCAGAAACACCAAGATCTGGCAGCACTTTGCTCCGCTGCTCTTTCCGGACACGCAACCATCTCCTTCCTTTGCCATCGCAGGAAAATTCAACCTCTACCTCAGCCAAAGACCATTTCCCACACATGGCTGCTCAGAAATGTTCTTCTGCACTTCCTCCACCAAAAACACCCCCGCATGCCCAGAAGAGATCCCAGGGCCATCAGGATACCCTCCACAAACACTGCACAGGCACCCAGGACCATGGGCTTTCCATCTCTGCCATTCAGGCTCCCTGCGCTGCTCCTGTTCATTTTCTCCTCCTCTCTCCATCACTTTGGGAGCCACAGAGCTCCCAGGCTTTGTCAATTCCCAAGGCCAGTGCTGTGCATGGCTTGTTGGACACCCCCGGGGCTGTGGACTGTGGACTGACATCCCTGTGGTGTTTCAGAGAAGCTGTTGAGAACCACAGCAAGCCACCAAGTTACTGAGCCTACTAGAACACCTCCCCAAGAGTAAAAGCTGAAAAAGTTGGGGCTGCTGAGGAACGAGAGCTGAAGCTTGTGTGGCAAGCTCAGAGCACATTCACAGTGAATGAAAGGTGGAAGAAGGAGCGTGACTTCCTCAGGAAGTGTACTGATGGGACAAGGGGGAATGGGATCAAACGGAAAGAGAGTTGGAAGAGATTTGATGCTGGAAAGAAGTTCTTTAATGTGAGGCTGCTTGTCCCTGACACAGGGACCTGTGCACATGTGGGTGCCCCATCCCCAGCAACATCCAAGGCCACGTTGGACAGGGTTGAAGTGCTGGGAGGTTGCTCAGGTTGGAACCAGATGATTTTTAGGGTCCCTTCCAAGCCAAACCACTCAAGGATTTGATGGTTCCGTGACGTCCATCTCCAAGAGAGGAGTGGCCCTGAAGCTTCTGTGACATCACGGAGCCTGGAGTGCTCCAGGTGGAAGGTCCAGGGCCTGGAGACCAGCACAACAGACAGTTCACCTGCTGCCAGCACTCAGTTCTCCCCCACTCTTTGCTCTCTGCCACGGTGCCAAGATGTTCCCGCTGCCAGCACTCGGTTGTCCCTCGCTCTTCGTTCTGTGCCTTGGTGCTGAGCTGCTCCTGCTGCCTGGACTTTTCCAGCACTTCTACTGGAGCATCAACGCCAGTAGGATGAGCGCTCCTGTCCCAGCGGAGGTACAGTGCCATACCAGGGAGGGGGGCAGCCCTGACTGCCTGGGCAGGCTGCAGCCCTGTGGGGATGGATGCTGGGGACAGGGACCCCAAGGGAGATTGTGCTGTCTCATGCAGACTGCCAGAGACACCATTGAGGATATGGAAGTGGATGAGAAGGACGACACCGAGCCCATGGAAGTTGATGAGAAGGACGACACCGAGCCCATGGAAGTTGATGAGCAGGATGACACCGAGCCCATGGAAGTGGATGAAAATGATGAGACTGAGCCCATGGAAGTTGATGAGCAGGATGACACCGAGCCCATGGACGTTGATGAGAAGGACAAGGAAGAGCCCCTGGTCCTGGGGTGAGGATGGAGCCCCAGGAGCAGGACAACCTGATGCTCCCCTGCCCTGCCCTGCCCACAGGCAGTGCCCAGCCTGGGGCGGGGCTGGCTGGCTCTATTCAGGGACATGGTGCTCAAGGAAGTCCTGCTCTGCTGCTTCTTTCCTTCCTTCCTTCCTTCCTTCCTTCCTTCCCCGATTGACAGGGATAATGGGCATTGATAGGGCCCCGCTGTAAATATGTTCTAAATGTTAGAGGGTTTTTATAGGAGCTGTTAGCCTAAAGCTCCTAGATTGTTCATCTCTAGGTTCTAGATTGTTCCCGTATAGGTCCCAGATTGTTACTGTAGAGGTCCCAGGTTGTTGGAGTACTGGTTCCAGATTGTTAAAAGTATAGTCTTCCATGTAAATAAGTTCTATCCATTGTTGTTAGAAGGATAGATGTTCTGGAAATGTTTGGATCACCTTTGTTCAATAAATACAATTTCTTATTAAAACCCCGCCTCTCTTTGCAATTCCTTTGGGCAACCTTTGCACAGTGGTGGTTTCCACTTGCTCATGGTTCCTGGGGCTGGAGGTCCCGGGGGGTGCTGGCACAGCCAGCCCTGGCTGGGGGTCCCTGTGCAGGGAGGTCCCACTGACCCAGCACTGCTGTTCCTGGGGCCCAGCAGTGTCCCCGAGGGCAAAGCTGTCACCAGCAGAGAGGGAGCTGTGACAGCAGCAGCCCCTGCAGCCACGCCAACAAAGCAAAGGAAACCTCCTGCCACCCTTCCTGCTGCAGCCACTGGGACTCCTGGGCAGGAGCCAGCATCAGGCACAGGGATGCAACATCCACCTCCATGCTCTGAAGGTCACGACAGCCTTGGCAACTCTGGGACCTGCACCTGGGCTGCTGCAGGGGCTGATGTTTAAGGCTTGCAGCCTCAAAAACCTCTGGGCTTTGCTTCCCCTGCTGCTTTCCATTGCCCTGTGCCCAGGATCCTCACCCTGACCGTGTTCCCCACTCCCTGAGCATCCCCATCACAGGGGGCACTGGCAAATCCCACACGCTTCACAAAACAAACTCCCCCACAGTAACCAAACCACTCTTTGGTCAGAGGGTGCCAAGGGGAAGCTCAGCACCAGCTGCCGTTTAAAGCATGCTTTCAAAAGTGGGTTCAGGCACTCTGGCAGTGCCTGCTGTGCAGCTGAGGCTGTGGGGACACAGCACTGGCTCAGGCCAGCCCTCGGCCCCTCACAGCTCATGCCAAGGGCCCAGCTCACAAAGCAGTTTCATACCACTTGCAGCAGCTATTTCAAAGGCCTAAATGTCATTCACAGGAGCCATTTAGGTGCCATGTAGGTGCCAATTCAGTGTCGGTGTCCTGGCATGAGAAGCCATGAAGGGGCCTCTGCATGTGCACTCAGGGCACTTCCACTGCCATCCCAAAGGGATCACAAAGGACAGGGCTCTTCTTTCAGCACTGCTGAGCTCCTCACCCAGCATTTAAATCTCAGGAAGAAGCAAGAATTGAGTGCACCAGGGAAGCTGGCCTCCAAGAAAAGGCATCAATCCCACGGCCCACCCAAGCCAACGGCCTGCATGTCTGTACCTTCTCCTCCTTCTCTCTTCTCTGCTGTCACTTTGCCCGTTCTCTCTGACCGGGAGCTTGGCCTCTCAGACAAATAAAAGATGTGCATCCTCACGTAGCCACTGCATAGATGTCTTACAGAATTGTCCCTTCTTCCCCGACAGCTGCAAATCCTACCGCTGCCAGACCTCATCCTTGCTCCCACAAAGGGAGAGAAGACTTTCCATTCTAATTCATTGTCCAGCTCTAAGTCAACTACCCAGTCAGTAGAAATAGCTGTGAAATCCCCTCCACCAACCTGCCACAAGAGCTACAGCTGCGGAGGGGGAAACAGCAAACTCCCACCCCCACCACTGCTTTGGACTCCTTACCAGCTAAAATATATCCCACTCCTGCGATTATTTCTTTTAACCACAGCTACAATCTATTGGAATCAATTAAACACAAGATCACAGAATGGGCTGGGTGCAAAGGAACCTTCAGTGCCACCCAGTGCAAGCTCTGCCACGGCAGGGACACCTCCCACTGTCCCACGCTGCTCCAGCCTGGCCTTGGGCACTGCCAGGGATCCAGGGGCAGCCACAGCTGCTCTGGGCACCCTGTGCCAGGCCTGCCCACCCTGCCAGGGAACAAGTCCTGCCCCATATCCCATCTGAAGCTGCTCCCAGTGCAAAGAGGTGTCACTGCATGGCCTTGGGATGATGGATCAAGAGAAAGCCCCAGGCTTTGAGCAGAGCCCCCAGTGCCTGTGCTGGGGACGTGCCACCCACCTGCCCCGCAAGCACTCAGCTGCCTCGCAGCCAAAAGGAGTGTCCAACAGGCAAAGTACTCCCAGAGGATCAAAGCCTGGTCACTGCACCAATGACAAGGTCTTTATTGGGAAGAAATGTCAAAGCACAGCGACATTTCTTTTCCAAGCAGGAGACGCTGATCCTGGTGCGGCACCGCAGGCATGCTGTTATTGCTGGTCCTCAATTCATCCCTTTATCAGCTGCAGGGCCACCAGGACAGGCTTTGGTCTCCCAGGCCAGCGCTGAGGGACACTGCTGTCCCCACCAGCTGTCCCCAGCCCTGGGTGCTGTCCCCGCCAGGGCTGTCCCCAGCCCTGTGTGCCCGAGCCTCTGCAGCCCAAAGCACCTGGAGATCCCCCTGAGCATCAGCGATCAGGGCCGCTGCAATCAGCCTGCTGACCCAAAATCCCAAGTCCTGCCACAAGAAAAGCAGCTGATTCATCGATACCTTGGAATTACAAGTCTCAATGCAAGGACAGGAAGCACCCCTATGCCACCAAATCATTGCTAAGGGCTTGCAAGCCTAAACCCGCAGATTTCAGCGTTGCACACACAGTCAGGGCAAGGGTAAATCCACACAGAAATGACACAGAAATTCCAAAACACACATCTTGTTGGTCTTGACGCCTTTCTTGTTGGCTCAAGGGCTGTTTCTGTGGGCCACGCTTGCACAGAAAGAAAGAAAGGAAGTGCAGCTGCTGAGGAACATCTCCATGCCCTCAGCAGGTTTTGGTGCCTTTGCTGCAGGGCCGCTCCTGTCAGAGCCCCCTCTCTGCTGCTGACGCCTTTGCTCTTGGCGACACCAGCCCAGGAACACCAGCAGGGCCCAGGGCTGGGTCAGGGGGACCCCCCTGTGCACAGGGACTCCCAGCCCCGTGGCTGTGCCAGCACCCCCAGAAACACCAAGATCTGGCAGCACTTTGCTCCGCTGCTCTTTCCGGACACGCAACCATCTCCTTCCTTTGCCATCGCAGGAAAATTCAACCTCTACCTCAGCCAAAGACCATTTCCCACACATGGCTGCTCAGAAATGTTCTTCTGCACTTCCTCCACCAAAAACACCCCCGCATGCCCAGAAGAGATCCCAGGGCCATCAGGATACCCTCCACAAACACTGCACAGGCACCCAGGACCATGGGCTTTCCATCTCTGCCATTCAGGCTCCCTGCGCTGCTCCTGTTCATTTTCTCCTCCTCTCTCCATCACTTTGGGAGCCACAGAGCTCCCAGGCTTTGGCAATTCCCAAGGCCAGTGCTGTGCATGGCTTGTTGGACACCCCCGGGGCTGTGGACTGTGGACTGACATCCCTGTGGTGTTTCAGAGAAGCTGTTGAGAACCACAGCAAGCCACCAAGTTACTGAGCCTACTAGAACACCTCCCCAAGAGTAAAAGCTGAAAAAGTTGGGGCTGCTGAGGAACGAGAGCTGAAGCTTGTGTGGCAAGCTCAGAGCACATTCACAGTGAATGAAAGGTGGAAGAAGGAGCGTGACTCTTCCTCAGGAAGTGTACTGATGGGACAAGGGGGAATGGGATCAAACGGAAAGAGAGTTGGAAGAGATTTGATGCTGGAAAGAAGTTCTTTAATGTGAGGCTGCTTGTCCCTGACACAGGGAGCTGTGCACATGTGGGTGCCCCATCCCCAGCAACATCCAAGGCCACGTTGGACAGGGTTGAAGTGCTGGGAGCTTGCTCAGGTTGGAACCAGATGATTTTTAGGGTCCCTTCCAAGCCAAACCACTCAAGGATTTGATGGTTCCATGGCGTCCATCTCCAAGAGAGGAGTGGCCCTGAAGCTTCTGTGACATCACGGAGCCTGGAGTGCTCCAGGTGGAAGGTCCAGGGCCTGGAGACCAGCACAACAGACAGTTCACCTGCTGCCAGCACTCAGTTCTCCCCCACTCTTTGCTCTCTGCCACGGGTGCCAAGATGTTCCCGCTGCCAGCACTCGGTTGTCCCTCGCTCTTCGTTCTGTGCCTTGGTGCTGAGCTGCTCCTGCTGCCTGGACTTTTCCGGCATTTCTACTGGAGCATCAACGCCAGTAGGATGAGCGCTCCTGTCCCAGCGGAGGTACAGTGCCATACCAGGGAGGGGGGCAGCCCTGACTGCCTGGGCAGGCTGCAGCCCTGTGGGGATGGATGCTGGGGACAGGGACCCCAAGGGAGATTGTGCTGTCTCATGCAGACTGCCAGAGACACCATTGAGGATATGGAAGTGGATGAGAAGGACGACACCGAGCCCATGGAAGTTGATGAGCAAGACGACACCGAGCCCATGGAAGTTGATGAGAAGGACGACACCGAGCCCATGGAAGTTGATGAGCAGGATGACACCGAGCCCATGGAAGTGGATGAAAATGATGAGACTGAGCCCATGGAAGTTGATGAGCAGGATGACCCCGAGCCCATGGACGTTGATGAGAAGGACAAGGAAGAGCCCCTGGTCCTGGGGTGAGGATGGAGCCCCAGGAGCAGGACAACCTGATGCTCCCCTGCCCTGCCCTGCCCACAGGCAGTGCCCAGCCTGGGGCAGGGCTGGCTGGCTCTATTCAGGGACATGGTGCTCAAGGAAGTCCTGCTCTGCTGCTTCTTTCCTTCCTTCCTTCCTTCCTTCCTTCCTTCCTTCCTTCCTTCCTTCCTTCCTTCCTTCCCTGAATGACAGGGATAATGGGCATTGATAGGGCCCCGCTGTAAATATGTTCTACATGTTAGAGGGTTTTTATAGGAACTGTTAGCCTAAAGCTCCTAGATTGTTCATCTCTAGGTTCTAGATTGTTCCCGTATAGGTCCCAGATTGTTACTGTATAGGTCCCAGGTTGTTGGAGTACTGGTTCCAGATTGTTAAAAGTATAGTCTTCCATGTAAATAAGTTCTATCCATTGTTGTTAGAAGGATAGATGTTCTGGAAATGTTTGGATCACCTTTGTTCAATAAATACAATTTCTTATTAAAACCCCGCCTCTCTTTGCAATTCCTTTGGGCAACCTTTGCACAGTGGTGGTTTCCACTTGCTCATGGTTCCTGGGGCTGGAGGTCCCTGGGGGTGCTGGCACAGCCAGCCCTGGCTGGGGGTCCCTGTGCAGGGAGGTCCCACTGACCCAGCACTGCTGTTCCTGGGGCCCAGCAGTGTCCCCGAGGGCAAAGCTGTCACCAGCAGAGAGGGAGCTGTGACAGCAGCAGCCCCTGCAGCCACGCCAACAAAGCAAAGGAAACCTCCTGCCACCCTTCCTGCTGCAGCCACTGGGACTCCTGGGCAGGAGCCAGCATCAGGCACAGGGATGCAACATCCACCTCCATGCTCTGAAGGTCACGACAGCCTTGGCAACTCTGGGACCTGCACCTGGGCTGCTGCAGGGGCTGATGTTTAAGGCTTGCAGCCTCAAAAACCTCTGGGCTTTGCTTCCCCTGCTGCTTTCCATTGCCCTGTGCCCAGGATCCTCACCCTGACCGTGTTCCCCACTCCCTGAGCATCCCCATCACAGGGGGCACTGGCAAATCCCACACGCTTCACAAAACAAACTCCCCCACAGTAACCAAACCACTCTTTGGTCAGAGGGTGCCAAGGGGAAGCTCAGCACCAGCTGCCGTTTAAAGCATGCTTTCAAAAGTGGGTTCAGGCACTCTGGCAGTGCCTGCTGTGCAGCTGAGGCTGTGGGGACACAGCACTGGCTCAGGCCAGCCCTCGGCCTCTCACAGCTCATGCCAAGGGCCCAGCTCACAAAGCAGTTTCATACCACTTGCAGCAGCTATTTCAAAGGCCTAAATGTCATTCACAGGAGCCATTTAGGTGCCATGTAGGTGCCAATTCAGTGTCGGTGTCCTGGCATGAGAAGCCATGACGGGGCCTCTGCATGTGCACTCAGGGCACTTCCAGTGCCATCCCAAAGGGATCACAAAGGACAGGGCTCTTCTTTCAGCACTGCTGAGCTCCT
Source organism: Cinclus cinclus (assembly GCF_963662255.1). Classification (NCBI taxonomy): domain Eukaryota; kingdom Metazoa; phylum Chordata; class Aves; order Passeriformes; family Cinclidae; genus Cinclus; species Cinclus cinclus. The sequence continues at coordinate 1,906,171 of NC_085059.1, forward strand.
CACCCAGCATTTAAATCTCAGGAAGAGACAAGAATTGAGTGCACCAGGGAAGCTGGCCTCCAAGAAAAGGCATCAATCCCACGGCCCACCCAAGCCAACGGCCTGCATGTCTGTACCTTCTCCTCCTTCTCTCTTCTCTGCTGTCACTTTGCCCCTTCTCTCTGTCCGGGAGCTTGGCCTCTCAGACAAATAAAAGATGTGCATCCTCACGTAGCCACTGCATAGATGTCTTACAGAATTGTCCCTTCTTCCCCGACAGCTGCAAATCCTACCGCTGCCAGACCTCATCCTTGCTCCCACAAAGGGAGAGAAGACTTTCCATTCTAATTCATTGTCCAGCTCTAAGTCAACTACCCAGTCAGTAGAAATAGCTGTGAAATCCCCTCCACCAACCTGCCACAAGAGCTACAGCTGCGGAGGGGGAAACAGCAAACTCCCACCCCCACCACTGCTTTGGACTCCTTACCAGCTAAAATATATCCCACTCCTGCGATTATTTCTTTTAACCACAGCTACAATCTATTGGAATCAATTAAACACAAGATCACAGAATGGGCTGGGTGCAAAGGAACCTTCAGTGCCACCCAGTGCAAGCTCTGCCACGGCAGGGACACCTCCCACTGTCCCACGCTGCTCCAGCCTGGCCTTGGGCACTGCCAGGGATCCAGGGGCAGCCACAGCTGCTCTGGGCACCCTGTGCCAGGCCTGCCCACCCTGCCAGGGAACAAGTCCTGCCCCATATCCCATCTGAAGCTGCTCCCAGTGCAAAGAGGTGTCACTGCATGGCCTTGGGATGATGGATCAAGAGAAAGCCCCAGGCTTTGAGCAGAGCCCCCAGTGCCTGTGCTGGGGACGTGCCACCCACCTGCCCCGCAAGCACTCAGCTGCCTCGCAGCCAAAAGGAGTGTCCAACAGGCAAAGTACTCCCAGAGGATCAAAGCCTGGTCACTGCACCAATGACAAGGTCTTTATTGGGAAGAAATGTCAAAGCACAGCGACATTTCTTTTCCAAGCAGGAGACGCTGATCCTGGTGCGGCACCGCAGGCATGCTGTTATTGCTGGTCCTCAATTCATCCCTTTATCAGCTGCAGGGCCACCAGGACAGGCTTTGGTCTCCCAGGCCAGCGCTGAGGGACACTGCTGTCCCCACCAGCTGTCCCCAGCCCTGGGTGCTGTCCCCGCCAGGGCTGTCCCCAGCCCTGTGTGCCCGAGCCTCTGCAGCCCAAAGCACCTGGAGATCCTCCTGAGCATCAGCGATCAGGGCCGCTGCAATCAGCCTGCTGACCCAAAATCCCAAGTCCTGCCACAAGAAAAGCAGCTGATTCATCGATACCTTGGAATTACAAGTCTCAATGCAAGGACAGGAAGCACCCCTATGCCACCAAATCATTGCTAAGGGCTTGCAAGCCTAAACCCGCAGATTTCAGCGTTGCACACACAGTCAGGGCAAGGGTAAATCCACACAGAAATGACACAGAAATTCCAAAACACACATCTTGTTGGTCTTGACGCCTTTCTTGTTGGCTCAAGGGCTGTTTCCGTGGGCCACGCTTGCACAGAAAGAAAGAAAGGAAGTGCAGCTGCTGAGGAACATCTCCATGCCCTCAGCAGGTTTTGGTGCCTTTGCTGCAGGGCCGCTCCTGTCAGAGCCCCCTCTCTGCTGCTGACGCCTTTGCTCTTGGCGACACCAGCCCAGGAACACCAGCAGGGCCCAGGGCTGGGTCAGGGGGACCCCCCTGTGCACAGGGACTCCCAGCCCCGTGGCTGTGCCAGCACCCCCAGAAACACCAAGATCTGGCAGCACTTTGCTCCGCTGCTCTTTCCGGACACGCAACCATCTCCTTCCTTTGCCATCGCAGGAAAATTCAACCTCTACCTCAGCCAAAGACCATTTCCCACACATGGCTGCTCAGAAATGTTCTTCTGCACTTCCTCCACCAAAAACACCCCCGCATGCCCAGAAGAGATCCCAGGGCCATCAGGATACCCTCCACAAACACTGCACAGGCACCCAGGACCATGGGCTTTCCATCTCTGCCATTCAGGCTCCCTGCGCTGCTCCTGTTCATTTTCTCCTCCTCTCTCCATCACTTTGGGAGCCACAGAGCTCCCAGGCTTTGGCAATTCCCAAGGCCAGTGCTGTGCATGGCTTGTTGGACACCCCCGGGGCTGTGGACTGTGGACTGACATCCCTGTGGTGTTTCAGAGAAGCTGTTGAGAACCACAGCAAGCCACCAAGTTACTGAGCCTACTAGAACACCTCCCCAAGAGTAAAAGCTGAAAAAGTTGGGGCTGCTGAGGAACGAGAGCTGAAGCTTGTGTGGCAAGCTCAGAGCACATTCACAGTGAATGAAAGGTGGAAGAAGGAGCGTGACTCTTCCTCAGGAAGTGTACTGATGGGACAAGGGGGAATGGGATCAAACGGAAAGAGAGTTGGAAGAGATTTGATGCTGGAAAGAAGTTCTTTAATGTGAGGCTGCTTGTCCCTGACACAGGGAGCTGTGCACATGTGGGTGCCCCATCCCCAGCAACATCCAAGGCCACGTTGGACAGGGTTGAAGTGCTGGGAGGTTGCTCAGGTTGGAACCAGATGATTTTTAGGGTCCCTTCCAAGCCAAACCGCTCAAGGATTTGATGGTTCCATGGCGTCCATCTCCAAGAGAGGAGTGGCCCTGAAGCTTCTGTGACATCACGGAGCCTGGAGTGCTCCAGGTGGAAGGTCCAGGGCCTGGAGACCAGCACAACAGACAGTTCACCTGCTGCCAGCACTCAGTTCTCCCCCACTCTTTGCTCTCTGCCACGGTGCCAAGATGTTCCCGCTGCCAGCACTCGGTTGTCCCTCGCTCTTCGTTCTGTGCCTTGGTGCTGAGCTGCTCCTGCTGCCTGGACTTTTCCAGCACTTCTACTGGAGCATCAACGCCAGTAGGATGAGCGCTCCTGTCCCAGCGGAGGTACAGTGCCATACCAGGGAGGGGGGCAGCCCTGACTGCCTGGGCAGGCTGCAGCCCTGTGGGGATGGATGCTGGGGACAGGGACCCCAAGGGAGATTGTGCTGTCTCATGCAGACTGCCAGAGACACCATTGAGGATATGGAAGTGGATGAGAAGGACGACACCGAGCCCATGGAAGTTGATGAGCAGGACGACACCGAGCCCATGGAAGTTGATGAGAAGGACGACACCGAGCCCATGGAAGTTGATGAGCAGGATGACACCGAGCCCATGGAAGTGGATGAAAATGATGAGACTGAGCCCATGGAAGTTGATGAGCAGGATGACCCCGAGCCCATGGACGTTGATGAGAAGGACAAGGAAGAGCCCCTGGTCCTGGGGTGAGGATGGAGCCCCAGGAGCAGGACAACCTGATGCTCCCCTGCCCTGCCCTGCCCACAGGCAGTGCCCAGCCTGGGGCAGGGCTGGCTGGCTCTATTCAGGGACATGGTGCTCAAGGAAGTCCTGCTCTGCTGCTTCTTTCCTTCCTTCCTTCCTTCCTTCCTTCCTTCCTTCCTTCCTTCCTTCCTTCCTTCCCTGAATGACGGGGATAATGGGCATTGATAGGGCCCCGCTGTAAATATGTTCTACATGTTAGAGGGTTTTTATAGGAACTGTTAGCCTAAAGCTCCTAGATTGTTCATCTCTAGGTTCTAGATTGTTCCCGTATAGGTCCCAGATTGTTCCCGTATAGGTCCCAGGTTGTTGGAGTACTGGTTCCAGATTGTTAAAAGTATAGTCTTCCATGTAAATAAGTTCTATCCATTGTTGTTAGAAGGATAGATGTTCTGGAAATGTTTGGATCACCTTTGTTCAATAAATACAATTTCTTATTAAAACCCCGCCTCTCTTTGCAATTCCTTTGGGCAACCTTTGCACAGTGGTGGTTTCCACTTGCTCATGGTTCCTGGGGCTGGAGGTCCCTGGGGGTGCTGGCACAGCCAGCCCTGGCTGGGGGTCCCTGTGCAGGGAGGTCCCACTGACCCAGCACTGCTGTTCCTGGGGCCCAGCAGTGTCCCCGAGGGCAAAGCTGTCACCAGCAGAGAGGGAGCTGTGACAGCAGCAGCCCCTGCAGCCACGCCAACAAAGCAAAGGAAACCTCCTGCCACCCTTCCTGCTGCAGCCACTGGGACTCCTGGGCAGGAGCCAGCATCAGGCACAGGGATGCAACATCCACCTCCATGCTCTGAAGGTCACGACAGCCTTGGCAACTCTGGGACCTGCACCTGGGCTGCTGCAGGGGCTGATGTTTAAGGCTTGCAGCCTCAAAAACCTCTGGGCTTTGCTTCCCCCGCTGCTTTCCATTGCCCTGTGCCCAGGATCCTCACCCTGACCGTGTTCCCCACTCCCTGAGCATCCCCATCACAGGGGGCACTGGCAAATCCCACACGCTTCACAAAACAAACTCCCCCACAGTAACCAAACCACTCTTTGGTCAGAGGGTGCCAAGGGGAAGCTCAGCACCAGCTGCCGTTTAAAGCATGCTTTCAAAAGTGGGTTCAGGCACTCTGGCAGTGCCTGCTGTGCAGCTGAGGCTGTGGGGACACAGCACTGGCTCAGGCCAGCCCTCGGCCCCTCACAGCTCATGCCAAGGGCCCAGCTCACAAAGCAGTTTCATACCACTTGCAGCAGCTATTTCAAAGGCCTAAATGTCATTCACAGGAGCCATTTAGGTGCCATGTAGGTGCCAATTCAGTGTCGGTGTCCTGGCATGAGAAGCCATGACGGGGCCTCTGCATGTGCACTCAGGGCACTTCCAGTGCCATCCCAAAGGGATCACAAAGGACAGGGCTCTTCTTTCAGCACTGCTGAGCTCCTCACCCAGCATTTAAATCTCAGGAAGAGACAAGAATTGAGTGCACCAGGGAAGCTGGCCTCCAAGAAAAGGCATCAATCCCACGGCCCACCCAAGCCAACGGCCTGCATGTCTGTACCTTCTCCTCCTTCTCTCTTCTCTGCTGTCACTTTGCCCCTTCTCTCTGTCCGGGAGCTTGGCCTCTCAGACAAATAAAAGATGTGCATCCTCACGTAGCCACTGCATAGATGTCTTACAGAATTGTCCCTTCTTCCCCGAGAGCTGCAAATCCTACCGCTGCCAGACCTCATCCCTTGCTCCCACAAAGGGAGAGAAGACTTTCCATTCTAATTCATTGTCCAGCTCTAAGTCAACTACCCAGTCAGTAGAAATAGCTGTGAAATCCCCTCCACCAACCTGCCACAAGAGCTACAGCTGCGGAGGGGGAAACAGCAAACTCCCACCCCCACCACTGCTTTGGACTCCTTACCAGCTAAAATATATCCCACTCCTGCGATTATTTCTTTTAACCACAGCTACAATCTATTGGAATCAATTAAACACAAGATCACAGAATGGGCTGGGTGCAAAGGAACCTTCAGTGCCACCCAGTGCAAGCTCTGCCACGGCAGGGACACCTCCCACTGTCCCACGCTGCTCCAGCCTGGCCTTGGGCACTGCCAGGGATCCAGGGGCAGCCACAGCTGCTCTGGGCACCCTGTGCCAGGCCTGCCCACCCTGCCAGGGAACAAGTCCTGCCCCATATCCCATCTGAAGCTGCTCCCAGTGCAAAGAGGTGTCACTGCATGGCCTTGGGATGATGGATCAAGAGAAAGCCCCAGGCTTTGAGCAGAGCCCCCAGTGCCTGTGCTGGGGACGTGCCACCCACCTGCCCCGCAAGCACTCAGCTGCCTCGCAGCCAAAAGGAGTGTCCAACAGGCAAAGTACTCCCAGAGGATCAAGCCCTGGTCACTGCACCAATGACAAGGTCTTTATTGGGAAGAAATGTCAAAGCACAGCGACATTTCTTTTCCAAGCAGGAGATGCTGATCCTGGTGCGGCACCGCAGGCATGCTGTTATTGCTGGTCCTCAGTTCATCCCTTTATCAGCTGCAGGGCCACCAGGACAGGCTTTGGTCTCCCAGGCCAGCGCTGAGGGACACTGCTGTCCCCACCAGCTGTCCCCAGCCCTGGGTACTGTCCCCGCCAGGGCTGTCCCCAGCCCTGTGTGCCCGAGCCTCTGCAGCCCAAAGCACCTGGAGATCCCCCTGAGCATCAGCGATCAGGGCCGCTGCAATCAGCCTGCTGACCCAAAATCCCAAGTCCTGCCACAAGAAAAGCAGCTGATTCATCGATACCTTGGAATTACAAGTCTCAATGCAAGGACAGGAAGCACCCCTATGCCACCAAATCATTGCTAAGGGCTTGCAAGCCTCAACCTGGAGATTTCAGCGTTGCACACACAGTCAGGGCAAGGGTAAATCCACACAGAAATGACACAGAAATTCCAAAACACACATCTTGTTGGTCTTGACGCCTTTCTTGTTGGCTCAAGGGCTGTTTCCGTGAGCCACGCTTGCACAGAAAGAAAGAAAGGAAGTGCAGCTGCTGAGGAACATCTCCATGCCCTCAGCAGGTTTTGGTGCCTTTGCTGCAGGGCCGCTCCTGTCAGAGCCCCCTCTCTGCTGCTGACGCCTTTGCTCTTGGCGACACCAGCCCAGGAACACCAGCAGGGCCCAGGGCTGGGTCAGGGGGACCCCCCTGTGCACAGGGACTCCCAGCCCCGTGGCTGTGCCAGCACCCCCAGAAACACCAAGATCTGGCAGCACTTTGCTCCGCTGCTCTTTCCGGACACGCAACCATCTCCTTCCTTTGCCATCGCAGGAAAATTCAACCTCTACCTCAGCCAAAGACCATTTCCCACACATGGCTGCTCAGAAATGTTCTTCTGCACTTCCTCCACCAAAAACACCCCCGCATGCCCAGAAGAGATCCCAGGGCCATCAGGATACCCTCCACAAACACTGCACAGGCACCCAGGACCATGGGCTTTCCATCTCTGCCATTCAGGCTCCCTGCGCTGCTCCTGTTCATTTTCTCCTCCTCTCTCCATCACTTTGGGAGCCACAGAGCTCCCAGGCTTTGGCAATTCCCAAGGCCAGTGCTGTGCATGGCTTGTTGGACACCCCCGGGGCTGTGGACTGTGGACTGACATCCCTGTGGTGTTTCAGAGAAGCTGTTGAGAACCACAGCAAGCCACCAAGTTACTGAGCCTACTAGAACACCTCCCCAAGAGTAAAAGCTGAAAAAGTTGGGGCTGCTGAGGAACGAGAGCTGAAGCTTGTGTGGCAAGCTCAGAGCACATTCACAGTGAATGAAAGGTGGAAGAAGGAGCGTGACTCTTCCTCAGGAAGTGTACTGATGGGACAAGGGGGAATGGGATCAAACGGAAAGAGAGTTGGAAGAGATTTGATGCTGGAAAGAAGTTCTTTAATGTGAGGCTGCTTGTCCCTGACACAGGGAGCTGTGCACATGTGGGTGCCCCATCCCCAGCAACATCCAAGGCCACGTTGGACAGGGTTGAAGTGCTGGGAGGTTGCTCAGGTTGGAACCAGATGATTTTTAGGGTCCCTTCCAAGCCAAACCACTCAAGGATTTGATGGTTCCATGGCGTCCATCTCCAAGAGAGGAGTGGCCCTGAAGCTTCTGTGACATCACGGAGCCTGGAGCGCTCCAGGTGGAAGGTCCAGGGCCTGGAGACCAGCACAACAGACAGTTCACCTGCTGCCAGCACTCAGTTCTCCCCCACTCTTTGCTCTCTGCCACGGTGCCAAGATGTTCCCGCTGCCAGCACTCGGTTGTCCCTCGCTCTTCGTTCTGTGCCTTGGTGCTGAGCTGCTCCTGCTGCCTGGACTTTTCCAGCATTTCTACTGGAGCATCAACGCCAGTAGGATGAGCGCTCCTGTCCCAGCGGAGGTACAGTGCCATACCAGGGAGGGGGGCAGCCCTGACTGCCTGGGCAGGCTGCAGCCCTGTGGGGATGGATGCTGGGGACAGGGACCCCAAGGGAGATTGTGCTGTCTCATGCAGACTGCCAGAGACACCATTGAGGATATGGAAGTGGATGAGAAGGACGACACCGAGCCCATGGAAGTTGATGAGCAAGACGACACCGAGCCCATGGAAGTTGATGAGCAGGATGACACCGAGCCCATGGAAGTGGATGAAAATGATGAGACTGAGCCCATGGAAGTTGATGAGCAGGATGACACCGAGCCCATGGACGTTGATGAGAAGGACAAGGAAGAGCCCCTGGTCCTGGGGTGAGGATGGAGCCCCAGGAGCAGGACAACCTGATGCTCCCCTGCCCTGCCCTGCCCACAGGCAGTGCCCAGCCTGGGGCGGGGCTGGCTGGCTCTATTCAGGGACATGGTGCTCAAGGAAGTCCTGCTCTGCTGCTTCTTTCCTTCCTTCCTTCCTTCCTTCCCTCCCCGATTGACAGGGATAATGGGCATTGATAGGGCCCCGCTGTAAATATGTTCTACATGTTAGAGGGTTTTTATAGGAGCTGTTAGCCTAAAGCTCCTAGATTGTTCATCTCTAGGTTCTAGATTGTTCCCGTATAGGTCCCAGATTGTTACTGTATAGGTCCCAGGTTGTTGGAGTACTGGTTCCAGATTGTTAAAAGTATAGTCTTCCATGTAAATAAGTTCTATCCATTGTTGTTAGAAGGATAGATGTTCTGGAAATGTTTGGATCACCTTTGTTCAATAAATACAATTTCTTATTAAAACCCCGCCTCTCTTTGCAATTCCTTTGGGCAACCTTTGCACAGTGGTGGTTTCCACTTGCTCATGGTTCCTGGGGCTGGAGGTCCCTGGGGGTGCTGGCAAAGCCAGCCCTGGCTGGGGGTCCCTGTGCAGGGAGGTCCCACTGACCCAGCACTGCTGTTCCTGGGGCCCAGCAGTGTCCCCGAGTGCAAAGCTGTCACCAGCAGAGAGGGAGCTGTGACAGCAGCAGCCCCTGCAGCCACGCCAACAAAGCAAAGGAAACCTCCTGCCACCCTTCCTGCTGCAGCCACTGGGACTCCTGGGCAGGAGCCAGCATCAGGCACAGGGATGCAACATCCACCTCCATGCTCTGAAGGTCACGACAGCCTTGGCAACTCTGGGACCTGCACCTGGGCTGCTGCAGGGGCTGATGTTTAAGGCTTGCAGCCTCAAAAACCTCTGGGCTTTGCTTCCCCCGCTGCTTTCCATTGCCCTGTGCCCAGGATCCTCACCCTGACCGTGTTCCCCACTCCCTGAGCATCCCCATCACTGGGGGCACTGGCAAATCCCACACGCTTCACAAAACAAACTCCCCCACAGTAACCAAACCACTCTTTGGTCAGAGGGTGCCAAGGGGAAGCTCAGCACCAGCTGCCGTTTAAAGCATGCTTTCAAAAGTGGGTTCAGGCACTCTGGCAGTGCCTGCTGTGCAGCTGAGGCTGTGGGGACACAGCACTGGCTCAGGCCAGCCCTCAGCCCCTCACAGCTCATGCCAAGGGCCCAGCTCACAAAGCAGTTTCATACCACTTGCAGCAGCTATTTCAAAGGCCTAAATGTCATTCACAGGAGCCATTTAGGTGCCATGTAGGTGCCAATTCAGTGTCGGTGTCCTGGCATGAGAAGCCATGACGGGGCCTCTGCATGTGCACTCAGGGCACTTCCAGTGCCATCCCAAAGGGATCACAAAGGACAGGGCTCTTCTTTCAGCACTGCTGAGCTCCTCACCCAGCATTTAAATCTCAGGAAGAGACAAGAATTGAGTGCACCAGGGAAGCTGGCCTCCAAGAAAAGGCATCAATCCCACGGCCCACCCAAGCCAACGGCCTGCATGTCTGTACCTTCTCCTCCTTCTCTCTTCTCTGCTGTCACTTTGCCCCTTCTCTCTGTCCGGGAGCTTGGCCTCTCAGACAAATAAAAGATGTACATCCTCACGTAGCCACTGCATAGATGTCTTACAGAATTGTCCCTTCTTCCCCGAGAGCTGCAAATCCTACCGCTGCCAGACCTCATCCCTTGCTCCCACAAAGGGAGAGAAGACTTTCCATTCTAATTCATTGTCCAGCTCTAAGTCAACTACCCAGTCAGTAGAAATAGCTGTGAAATCCCCTCCACCAACCTGCCACAAGAGCTACAGCTGCGGAGGGGGAAACAGCAAACTCCCACCCCCACCACTGCTTTGGACCCCTTACCAGCTAAAATATATCCCACTCCTGCGATTATTTCTTTTAACCACAGCTACAATCTATTGGAATCAATTAAACACAAGATCACAGAATGGCCTGGGTGCAAAGGAACCTTCAGTGCCACCCAGTGCAAGCTCTGCCACGGCAGGGACACCTCCCACTGTCCCACGCTGCTCCAGCCTGGCCTTGGGCACTGCCAGGGATCCAGGGGCAGCCACAGCTGCTCTGGGCACCCTGTGCCAGGCCTGCCCACCCTGCCAGGGAACAAGTCCTGCCCCATATCCCATCTGAAGCTGCTCCCAGTGCAAAGAGGTGTCACTGCATGGCCTTGGGATGATGGATCAAGAGAAAGCCCCAGGCTTTGAGCAGAGCCCCCAGTGCCTGTGCTGGGGACGTGCCACCCACCTGCCCCGCAAGCACTCAGCTGCCTCGCAGCCAAAAGGAGTGTCCAACAGGCAAAGTACTCCCAGAGGATCAAGCCCTGGTCACTGCACCAATGACAAGGTCTTTATTGGGAAGAAATGTCAAAGCACAGCGACATTTCTTTTCCAAGCAGGAGATGCTGATCCTGGTGCGGCACCGCAGGCATGCTGTTATTGCTGGTCCTCAATTCATCCCTTTATCAGCTGCAGGGCCACCAGGACAGGCTTTGGTCTCCCAGGCCAGCGCTGAGGGACACTGCTGTCCCCACCAGCTGTCCCCAGCCCTGGGTGCTGTCCCCGCCAGGGCTGTCCCCAGCCCTGTGTGCCCGAGCCTCTGCAGCCCAAAGCACCTGGAGATCCCCCTGAGCATCAGCGATCAGGGCCGCTGCAATCAGCCTGCTGACCCAAAATCCCAAGTCCTGCCACAAGAAAAGCAGCTGATTCATCGATACCTTGGAATTACAAGTCTCAATGCAAGGACAGGAAGCACCCCTATGCCACCAAATCATTGCTAAGGGCTTGCAAGCCTCAACCTGGAGATTTCAGCGTTGCACACACAGTCAGGGCAAGGGTAAATCCACACAGAAATGACACAGAAATTCCAAAACACACATCTTGTTGGTCTTGACGCCTTTCTTGTTGGCTCAAGGGCTGTTTCTGTGGGCCACGCTTGCACAGAAAGAAAGAAAGGAAGTGCAGCTGCTGAGGAACATCTCCATGCCCTCAGCAGGTTTTGGTGCCTTTGCTGCAGGGCCGCTCCTGTCAGAGCCCCCTCTCTGCTGCTGACGCCTTTGCTCTTGGCGACACCAGCCCAGGAACACCAGCAGGGCCCAGGGCTGGGTCAGGGGGACCCCCCTGTGCACAGGGACTCCCAGCCCCGTGGCTGTGCCAGCACCCCCAGAAACACCAAGATCTGGCAGCACTTTGCTCCGCTGCTCTTTCCGGACACGCAACCATCTCCTTCCTTTGCCATCGCAGGAAAATTCAACCTCTACCTCAGCCAAAGACCATTTCCCACACATGGCTGCTCAGAAATGTTCTTCTGCACTTCCTCCACCAAAAACACCCCCGCATGCCCAGAAGAGATCCCAGGGCCATCAGGATACCCTCCACAAACACTGCACAGGCACCCAGGACCATGGGCTTTCCATCTCTGCCATTCAGGCTCCCTGCGCTGCTCCTGTTCATTTTCTCCTCCTCTCTCCATCACTTTGGGAGCCACAGAGCTCCCAGGCTTTGGCAATTCCCAAGGCCAGTGCTGTGCATGGCTTGTTGGACACCCCCGGGGCTGTGGACTGTGGACTGACATCCCTGTGGTGTTTCAGAGAAGCTGTTGAGAACCACAGCAAGCCACCAAGTTACTGAGCCTACTAGAACACCTCCCCAAGAGTAAAAGCTGAAAAAGTTGGGGCTGCTGAGGAACGAGAGCTGAAGCTTGTGTGGCAAGCTCAGAGCACATTCACAGTGAATGAAAGGTGGAAGAAGGAGCGTGACTCTTCCTCAGGAAGTGTACTGATGGGACAAGGGGGAATGGGATCAAACGGAAAGAGAGTTGGAAGAGATTTGATGCTGGAAAGAAGTTCTTTAATGTGAGGCTGCTTGTCCCTGACACAGGGAGCTGTGCACATGTGGGTGCCCCATCCCCAGCAACATCCAAGGCCACGTTGGACAGGGTTGAAGTGCTGGGAGGTTGCTCAGGTTGGAACCAGATGATTTTTAGGGTCCCTTCCAAGCCAAACCACTCAAGGATTTGATGGTTCCATGGCGTCCATCTCCAAGAGAGGAGTGGCCCTGAAGCTTCTGTGACATCACGGAGCCTGGAGTGCTCCAGGTGGAAGGTCCAGGGCCTGGAGACCAGCACAACAGACAGTTCACCTGCTGCCAGCACTCAGTTCTCCCCCACTCTTTGCTCTCTGCCACGGTGCCAAGATGTTCCCGCTGCCAGCACTCGGTTGTCCCTCGCTCTTCGTTCTGTGCCTTGGTGCTGAGCTGCTCCTGCTGCCTGGACTTTTCCAGCACTTCTACTGGAGCATCAACGCCAGTAGGATGAGCGCTCCTGTCCCAGCGGAGGTACAGTGCCATACCAGGGAGGGGGGCAGCCCTGACTGCCTGGGCAGGCTGCAGCCCTGTGGGGATGGATGCTGGGGACAGGGACCCCAAGGGAGATTGTGCTGTCTCATGCAGACTGCCAGAGACATCATTGAGGATATGGAAGTGGATGAGAAGGACGACACCGAGCCCATGGAAGTTGATGAGCAAGACGACACCGAGCCCATGGAAGTTGATGAGAAGGACGACACCGAGCCCATGGAAGTTGATGAGCAGGATGACACCGAGCCCATGGAAGTGGATGAAAATGATGAGACTGAGCCCATGGAAGTTGATGAGCAGGATGACACCGAGCCCATGGACGTTGATGAGAAGGACAAGGAAGAGCCCCTGGTCCTGGGGTGAGGATGGAGCCCCAGGAGCAGGACAACCTGATGCTCCCCTGCCCTGCCCTGCCCACAGGCAGTGCCCAGCCTGGGGCGGGGCTGGCTGGCTCTATTCAGGGACATGGTGCTCAAGGAAGTCCTGCTCTGCTGCTTCTTTCCTTCCTTCCTTCCTTCCTTCCCTCCCCGATTGACAGGGATAATGGGCATTGATAGGGCCCCGCTGTAAATATGTTCTACATGTTAGAGGGTTTTTATAGGAGCTGTTAGCCTAAAGCTCCTAGATTGTTCATCTCTAGGTTCTAGATTGTTCCCGTATAGGTCCCAGATTGTTACTGTATAGGTCCCAGGTTGTTGGAGTACTGGTTCCAGATTGTTAAAAGTATAGTCTTCCATGTAAATAAGTTCTATCCATTGTTGTTAGAAGGATAGATGTTCTGGAAATGTTTGGATCACCTTTGTTCAATAAATACAATTTCTTATTAAAACCCCGCCGCTCTTTGCAATTCCTTTGGGCAACCTTTGCACAGTGGTGGTTTCCACTTGCTCATGGTTCCTGGGGCTGGAGGTCCCGGGAGGTGCTGGCACAGCCAGCCCTGGCTGGGGGTCCCTGTGCAGGGAGGTCCCACTGACCCAGCACTGCTGTTCCTGGGGCCCAGCAGTGTCCCCGAGGGCAAAGCTGTCACCAGCAGAGAGGGAGCTGTGACAGCAGCAGCCCCTGCAGCCACGCCAACAAAGCAAAGGAAACCTCCTGCCACCCTTCCTGCTGCAGCCACTGGGACTCCTGGGCAGGAGCCAGCATCAGGCACAGGGATGCAACATCCACCTCCATGCTCTGAAGGTCACGACAGCCTTGGCAACTCTGGGACCTGCACCTGGGCTGCTGCAGGGGCTGATGTTTAAGGCTTGCAGCCTCAAAAACCTCTGGGCTTTGCTTCCCCCGCTGCTTTCCATTGCCCTGTGCCCAGGATCCTCACCCTGACCATGTTCCCCACTCCCTGAGCATCCCCATCACTGGGGGCACTGGCAAATCCCACACGCTTCACAAAACAAACTCCCCCACAGTAACCTAACCAGTCTTTGGTCAGAGGGTGCCAAGGGGAAGCTCAGCACCAGCTGCCGTTTAAAGCATGCTTTCAAAAGTGGGTTCAGGCACTCTGGCAGTGCCTGCTGTGCAGCTGAGGCTGTGGGGACACAGCACTGGCTCAGGCCAGCCCTCAGCCCCTCACAGCTCATGCCAAGGGCCCAGCTCACAAAGCAGTTTCATACCACTTGCAGCAGCTATTTCAAAGGCCTAAATGTCATTCACAGGAGCCATTTAGGTGCCATGTAGGTGCCAATTCAGTGTCGGTGTCCTGGCATGAGAAGCCATGAAGGGGCCTCTGCATGTGCACTCAGGGCACTTCCAGTGCCATCCCAAAGGGATCACAAAGGACAGGGCTCTTCTTTCAGCACTGCTGAGCTCCTCACCCAGCATTTAAATCTCAGGAAGAGACAAGAATTGAGTGCACCAGGGAAGCTGGCCTCCAAGAAAAGGCATCAATCCCACGGCCCACCCAAGCCAACGGCCTGCATGTCTGTACCTTCTCCTCCTTCTCTCTTCTCTGCTGTCACTTTGCCCCTTCTCTCTGTCCGGGAGCTTGGCCTCTCAGACAAATAAAAGATGTGCATCCTCACGTAGCCACTGCATAGATGTCTTACAGAATTGTCCCTTCTTCCCCGAGAGCTGCAAATCCTACCACTGCCAGACCTCATCCCTTGCTCCCACAAAGGGAGAGAAGACTTTCCATTCTAATTCATTGTCCAGCTCTAAGTCAACTACCCAGTCAGTAGAAATAGCTGTGAAATCCCCTCCACCAACCTGCCACAAGAGCTACAGCTGCGGAGGGGGAAACAGCAAACTCCCACCCCCACCACTGCTTTGGACCCCTTACCAGCTAAAATATATCCCACTCCTGCGATTATTTCTTTTAACCACAGCTACAATCTATTGGAATCAATTAAACACAAGATCACAGAATGGCCTGGGTGCAAAGGAACCTTCAGTGCCACCCAGTGCAAGCTCTGCCACGGCAGGGACACCTCCCACTGTCCCACGCTGCTCCAGCCTGGCCTTGGGCACTGCCAGGGATCCAGGGGCAGCCACAGCTGCTCTGGGCACCCTGTGCCAGGCCTGCCCACCCTGCCAGGGAACAAGTCCTGCCCCATATCCCATCTGAAGCTGCTCCCAGTGCAAAGAGGTGTCACTGCATGGCCTTGGGATGATGGATCAAGAGAAAGCCCCAGGCTTTGAGCAGAGCCCCCAGTGCCTGTGCTGGGGACGTGCCACCCACCTGCCCCGCAAGCACTCAGCTGCCTCGCAGCCAAAAGGAGTGTCCAACAGGCAAAGTACTCCCAGAGGATCAAGCCCTGGTCACTGCACCAATGACAAGGTCTTTATTGGGAAGAAATGTCAAAGCACAGCGACATTTCTTTTCCAAGCAGGAGATGCTGATCCTGGTGCGGCACTGCAGGCATGCTGTTATTGCTGGTCCTCAGTTCATCCCTTTATCAGCTGCAGGGCCACCAGGACAGGCTTTGGTCTCCCAGGCCAGCGCTGAGGGACACTGCTGTCCCCACCAGCTGTCCCCAGCCCTGGGTGCTGTCCCCGCCAGGGCTGTCCCCAGCCCTGTGTGCCCGAGCCTCTGCAGCCCAAAGCACCTGGAGATCCCCCTGAGCATCAGCGATCAGGGCCGCTGCAATCAGCCTGCTGACCCAAAATCCCAAGTCCTGCCACAAGAAAAGCAGCTGATTCATCGATACCTTGGAATTACAAGTCTCAATGCAAGGACAGGAAGCACCCCTATGCCACCAAATCATTGCTAAGGGCTTGCAAGCCTAAACCCGCAGATTTCAGCGTTGCACACACAGTCAGGGCAAGGGTAAATCCACACAGAAATGACACAGAAATTCCAAAACACACATCTTGTTGGTCTTGACGCCTTTCTTGTTGGCTCAAGGGCTGTTTCTGTGGGCCACGCTTGCACAGAAAGAAAGAAAGGAAGTGCAGCTGCTGAGGAACATCTCCATGCCCTCAGCAGGTTTTGGTGCCTTTGCTGCAGGGCCGCTCCTGTCAGAGCCCCCTCTCTGCTGCTGACGCCTTTGCTCTTGGCGACACCAGCCCAGGAACACCAGCAGGGCCCAGGGCTGGGTCAGGGGGACCCCCCTGTGCACAGGGACTCCCAGCCCCGTGGCTGTGCCAGCACCCCCAGAAACACCAAGATCTGGCAGCACTTTGCTCCGCTGCTCTTTCCGGACACGCAACCATCTCCTTCCTTTGCCATCGCAGGAAAATTCAACCTCTACCTCAGCCAAAGACCATTTCCCACACATGGCTGCTCAGAAATGTTCTTCTGCACTTCCTCCACCAAAAACACCCCCGCATGCCCAGAAGAGATCCCAGGGCCATCAGGATACCCTCCACAAACACTGCACAGGCACCCAGGACCATGGGCTTTCCATCTCTGCCATTCAGGCTCCCTGCGCTGCTCCTGTTCATTTTCTCCTCCTCTCTCCATCACTTTGGGAGCCACAGAGCTCCCAGGCTTTGTCAATTCCCAAGGCCAGTGCTGTGCATGGCTTGTTGGACACCCCCAGGGCTGTGGACTGTGGACTGACATCCCTGTGGTGTTTCAGAGAAGCTGTTGAGAACCACAGCAAGCCACCAAGTTACTGAGCCTACTAGAACACCTCCCCAAGAGTAAAAGCTGAAAAAGTTGGGGCTGCTGAGGAACGAGAGCTGAAGCTTGTGTGGCAAGCTCAGAGCACATTCACAGTGAATGAAAGGTGGAAGAAGGAGCGTGACTCTTCCTCAGGAAGTGTACTGATGGGACAAGGGGGAATGGGATCAAACGGAAAGAGAGTTGGAAGAGATTTGATGCTGGAAAGAAGTTCTTTAATGTGAGGCTGCTTGTCCCTGACACAGGGACCTGTGCACATGTGGGTGCCCCATCCCCAGCAACATCCAAGGCCACGTTGGACAGGGTTGAAGTGCTGGGAGGTTGCTCAGGTTGGAACCAGATGATTTTTAGGGTCCCTTCCAAGCCAAACCACTCAAGGATTTGATGGTTCCATGGCGTCCATCTCCAAGAGAGGAGTGGCCCTGAAGCTTCTGTGACATCACGGAGCCTGGAGTGCTCCAGGTGGAAGGTCCAGGGCCTGGAGACCAGCACAACAGACAGTTCACCTGCTGCCAGCACTCAGTTCTCCCCCACTCTTTGCTCTCTGCCACGGTGCCAAGATGTTCCCGCTGCCAGCACTCGGTTGTCCCTCGCTCTTCGTTCTGTGCCTTGGTGCTGAGCTGCTCCTGCTGCCTGGACTTTTCCAGCATTTCTACTGGAGCATCAACGCCAGTAGGATGAGCGCTCCTGTCCCAGCGGAGGTACAGTGCCATACCAGGGAGGGGGGCAGCCCTGACTGCCTGGGCAGGCTGCAGCCCTGTGGGGATGGATGCTGGGGACAGGGACCCCAAGGGAGATTGTGCTGTCTCATGCAGACTGCCAGAGACACCATTGAGGATATGGAAGTGGATGAGAAGGACGACACCGAGCCCATGGAAGTTGATGAGCAAGACGACACCGAGCCCATGGAAGTTGATGAGCAGGATGACACCGAGCCCATGGAAGTGGATGAAAATGATGAGACTGAGCCCATGGAAGTTGATGAGCAGGATGACACCGAGCCCATGGACGTTGATGAGAAGGACAAGGAAGAGCCCCTGGTCCTGGGGTGAGGATGGAGCCCCAGGAGCAGGACAACCTGATGCTCCCCTGCCCTGCCCTGCCCACAGGCAGTGCCCAGCCTGGGGCGGGGCTGGCTGGCTCTATTCAGGGACATGGTGCTCAAGGAAGTCCTGCTCTGCTGCTTCTTTCCTTCCTTCCTTCCTTCCTTCCCTCCCCGATTGACAGGGATAATGGGCATTGATAGGGCCCCGCTGTAAATATGTTCTACATGTTAGAGGGTTTTTATAGGAGCTGTTAGCCTAAAGCTCCTAGATTGTTCATCTCTAGGTTCTAGATTGTTCCCGTATAGGTCCCAGATTGTTACTGTATAGGTCCCAGGTTGTTGGAGTACTGGTTCCAGATTGTTAAAAGTATAGTCTTCCATGTAAATAAGTTCTATCCATTGTTGTTAGAAGGATAGATGTTCTGGAAATGTTTGGATCACCTTTGTTCAATAAATACAATTTCTTATTAAAACCCCGCCTCTCTTTGCAATTCCTTTGGGCAACCTTTGCACAGTGGTGGTTTCCACTTGCTCATGGTTCCTGGGGCTGGAGGTCCCTGGGGGTGCTGGCACAGCCAGCCCTGGCTGGGGGTCCCTGTGCAGGGAGGTCCCACTGACCCAGCACTGCTGTTCCTGGGGCCCAGCAGTGTCCCCGAGGGCAAAGCTGTCACCAGCAGAGAGGGAGCTGTGACAGCAGCAGCCCCTGCAGCCACGCCAACAAAGCAAAGGAAACCTCCTGCCACCCTTCCTGCTGCAGCCACTGGGACTCCTGGGCAGGAGCCAGCATCAGGCACAGGGATGCAACATCCACCTCCATGCTCTGAAGGTCACGACAGCCTTGGCAACTCTGGGACCTGCACCTGGGCTGCTGCAGGGGCTGATGTTTAAGGCTTGCAGCCTCAAAAACCTCTGGGCTTTGCTTCCCCCGCTGCTTTCCATTGCCCTGTGCCCAGGATCCTCACCCTGACCGTGTTCCCCACTCCCTGAGCATCCCCATCACTGGGGGCACTGGCAAATCCCACACGCTTCACAAAACAAACTCCCCCACAGTAACCAAACCACTCTTTGGTCAGAGGGTGCCAAGGGGAAGCTCAGCACCAGCTGCCGTTTAAAGCATGCTTTCAAAAGTGGGTTCAGGCACTCTGGCAGTGCCTGCTGTGCAGCTGAGGCTGTGGGGACACAGCACTGGCTCAGGCCAGCCCTCAGCCCCTCACAGCTCATGCCAAGGGCCCAGCTCACAAAGCAGTTTCATACCACTTGCAGCAGCTATTTCAAAGGCCTAAATGTCATTCACAGGAGCCATTTAGGTGCCATGTAGGTGCCAATTCAGTGTCGGTGTCCTGGCATGAGAAGCCATGACGGGGCCTCTGCATGTGCACTCAGGGCACTTCCAGTGCCATCCCAAAGGGATCACAAAGGACAGGGCTCTTCTTTCAGCACTGCTGAGCTCCTCACCCAGCATTTAAATCTCAGGAAGAGACAAGAATTGAGTGCACCAGGGAAGCTGGCCTCCAAGAAAAGGCATCAATCCCACGGCCCACCCAAGCCAACGGCCTGCATGTCTGTACCTTCTCCTCCTTCTCTCTTCTCTGCTGTCACTTTGCCCCTTCTCTCTGTCCGGGAGCTTGGCCTCTCAGACAAATAAAAGATGTGCATCCTCACGTAGCCACTGCATAGATGTCTTACAGAATTGTCCCTTCTTCCCCGAGAGCTGCAAATCCTACCGCTGCCAGACCTCATCCCTTGCTCCCACAAAGGGAGAGAAGACTTTCCATTCTAATTCATTGTCCAGCTCTAAGTCAACTACCCAGTCAGTAGAAATAGCTGTGAAATCCCCTCCACCAACCTGCCACAAGAGCTACAGCTGCGGAGGGGGAAACAGCAAACTCCCACCCCCACCACTGCTTTGGACCCCTTACCAGCTAAAATATATCCCACTCCTGCGATTATTTCTTTTAACCACAGCTACAATCTATTGGAATCAATTAAACACAAGATCACAGAATGGGCTGGGTGCAAAGGAACCTTCAGTGCCACCCAGTGCAAGCTCTGCCACGGCAGGGACACCTCCCACTGTCCCACGCTGCTCCAGCCTGGCCTTGGGCACTGCCAGGGATCCAGGGGCAGCCACAGCTGCTCTGGGCACCCTGTGCCAGGCCTGCCCACCCTGCCAGGGAACAAGTCCTGCCCCATATCCCATCTGAAGCTGCTCCCAGTGCAAAGAGGTGTCACTGCATGGCCTTGGGATGATGGATCAAGAGAAAGCCCCAGGCTTTGAGCAGAGCCCCCAGTGCCTGTGCTGGGGACGTGCCACCCACCTGCCCCGCAAGCACTCAGCTGCCTCGCAGCCAAAAGGAGTGTCCAACAGGCAAAGTACTCCCAGAGGATCAAGCCCTGGTCACTGCACCAATGACAAGGTCTTTATTGGGAAGAAATGTCAAAGCACAGCGACATTTCTTTTCCAAGCAGGAGATGCTGATCCTGGTGCGGCACCGCAGGCATGCTGTTATTGCTGGTCCTCAATTCATCCCTTTATCAGCTGCAGGGCCACCAGGACAGGCTTTGGTCTCCCAGGCCAGCGCTGAGGGACACTGCTGTCCCCACCAGCTGTCCCCAGCCCTGGGTGCTGTCCCCGCCAGGGCTGTCCCCAGCCCTGTGTGCCCGAGCCTCTGCAGCCCAAAGCACCTGGAGATCCCCCTGAGCATCAGCGATCAGGGCCGCTGCAATCAGCCTGCTGACCCAAAATCCCAAGTCCTGCCACAAGAAAAGCAGCTGATTCATCGATACCTTGGAATTACAAGTCTCAATGCAAGGACAGGAAGCACCCCTATGCCACCAAATCATTGCTAAGGGCTTGCAAGCCTCAACCTGGAGATTTCAGCGTTGCACACACAGTCAGGGCAAGGGTAAATCCACACAGAAATGACACAGAAATTCCAAAACACACATCATGTTGGTCTTGACGCCTTTCTTGTTGGCTCAAGGGCTGTTTCTGTGGGCCACGCTTGCACAGAAAGAAAGAAAGGAAGTGCAGCTGCTGAGGAACATCTCCATGCCCTCAGCAGGTTTTGGTGCCTTTGCTGCAGGGCCGCTCCTGTCAGAGCCCCCTCTCTGCTGCTGACGCCTTTGCTCTTGGCGACACCAGCCCAGGAACACCAGCAGGGCCCAGGGCTGGGTCAGGGGGACCCCCCTGTGCACAGGGACTCCCAGCCCCGTGGCTGTGCCAGCACCCCCAGAAACACCAAGATCTGGCAGCACTTTGCTCCGCTGCTCTTTCCGGACACGCAACCATCTCCTTCCTTTGCCATCGCAGGAAAATTCAACCTCTACCTCAGCCAAAGACCATTTCCCACACATGGCTGCTCAGAAATGTTCTTCTGCACTTCCTCCACCAAAAACACCCCCGCATGCCCAGAAGAGATCCCAGGGCCATCAGGATACCCTCCACAAACACTGCACAGGCACCCAGGACCATGGGCTTTCCATCTCTGCCATTCAGGCTCCCTGCGCTGCTCCTGTTCATTTTCTCCTCCTCTCTCCATCACTTTGGGAGCCACAGAGCTCCCAGGCTTTGGCAATTCCCAAGGCCAGTGCTGTGCATGGCTTGTTGGACACCCCCGGGGCTGTGGACTGTGGACTGACATCCCTGTGGTGTTTCAGAGAAGCTGTTGAGAACCACAGCAAGCCACCAAGTTACTGAGCCTACTAGAACACCTCCCCAAGAGTAAAAGCTGAAAAAGTTGGGGCTGCTGAGGAACGAGAGCTGAAGCTTGTGTGGCAAGCTCAGAGCACATTCACAGTGAATGAAAGGTGGAAGAAGGAGCGTGACTCTTCCTCAGGAAGTGTACTGATGGGACAAGGGGGAATGGGATCAAACGGAAAGAGAGTTGGAAGAGATTTGATGCTGGAAAGAAGTTCTTTAATGTGAGGCTGCTTGTCCCTGACACAGGGAGCTGTGCACATGTGGGTGCCCCATCCCCAGCAACATCCAAGGCCACGTTGGACAGGGTTGAAGTGCTGGGAGGTTGCTCAGGTTGGAACCAGATGATTTTTAGGGTCCCTTCCAAGCCAAACCACTCAAGGATTTGATGGTTCCATGGCGTCCATCTCCAAGAGAGGAGTGGCCCTGAAGCTTCTGTGACATCACGGAGCCTGGAGTGCTCCAGGTGGAAGGTCCAGGGCCTGGAGACCAGCACAACAGACAGTTCACCTGCTGCCAGCACTCAGTTCTCCCCCACTCTTTGCTCTCTGCCACGGTGCCAAGATGTTCCCGCTGCCAGCACTCGGTTGTCCCTCGCTCTTCGTTCTGTGCCTTGGTGCTGAGCTGCTCCTGCTGCCTGGACTTTTCCAGCATTTCTACTGGAGCATCAACGCCAGTAGGATGAGCGCTCCTGTCCCAGCGGAGGTACAGTGCCATACCAGGGAGGGGGGCAGCCCTGACTGCCTGGGCAGGCTGCAGCCCTGTGGGGATGGATGCTGGGGACAGGGACCCCAAGGGAGATTGTGCTGTCTCATGCAGACTGCCAGAGACACCATTGAGGATATGGAAGTGGATGAGAAGGACGACACCGAGCCCATGGAAGTTGATGAGCAAGACGACACCGAGCCCATGGAAGTTGATGAGCAGGATGACACCGAGCCCATGGAAGTGGATGAAAATGATGAGACTGAGCCCATGGAAGTTGATGAGCAGGATGACACCGAGCCCATGGACGTTGATGAGAAGGACAAGGAAGAGCCCCTGGTCCTGGGGTGAGGATGGAGCCCCAGGAGCAGGACAACCTGATGCTCCCCTGCCCTGCCCTGCCCACAGGCAGTGCCCAGCCTGGGGCGGGGCTGGCTGGCTCTATTCAGGGACATGGTGCTCAAGGAAGTCCTGCTCTGCTGCTTCTTTCCTTCCTTCCTTCCTTCCTTCCCTCCCCGATTGACAGGGATAATGGGCATTGATAGGGCCCCGCTGTAAATATGTTCTACATGTTAGAGGGTTTTTATAGGAGCTGTTAGCCTAAAGCTCCTAGATTGTTCATCTCTAGGTTCTAGATTGTTCCCGTATAGGTCCCAGATTGTTACTGTATAGGTCCCAGGTTGTTGGAGTACTGGTTCCAGATTGTTAAAAGTATAGTCTTCCATGTAAATAAGTTCTATCCATTGTTGTTAGAAGGATAGATGTTCTGGAAATGTTTGGATCACCTTTGTTCAATAAATACAATTTCTTATTAAAACCCCGCCTCTCTTTGCAATTCCTTTGGGCAACCTTTGCACAGTGGTGGTTTCCACTTGCTCATGGTTCCTGGGGCTGGAGGTCCCTGGGGGTGCTGGCACAGCCAGCCCTGGCTGGGGGTCCCTGTGCAGGGAGGTCCCACTGACCCAGCACTGCTGTTCCTGGGGCCCAGCAGTGTCCCCGAGGGCAAAGCTGTCACCAGCAGAGAGGGAGCTGTGACAGCAGCAGCCCCTGCAGCCACGCCAACAAAGCAAAGGAAACCTCCTGCCACCCTTCCTGCTGCAGCCACTGGGACTCCTGGGCAGGAGCCAGCATCAGGCACAGGGATGCAACATCCACCTCCATGCTCTGAAGGTCACGACAGCCTTGGCAACTCTGGGACCTGCACCTGGGCTGCTGCAGGGGCTGATGTTTAAGGCTTGCAGCCTCAAAAACCTCTGGGCTTTGCTTCCCCCGCTGCTTTCCATTGCCCTGTGCCCAGGATCCTCACCCTGACCGTGTTCCCCACTCCCTGAGCATCCCCATCACTGGGGGCACTGGCAAATCCCACACGCTTCACAAAACAAACTCCCCCACAGTAACCAAACCACTCTTTGGTCAGAGGGTGCCAAGGGGAAGCTCAGCACCAGCTGCCGTTTAAAGCATGCTTTCAAAAGTGGGTTCAGGCACTCTGGCAGTGCCTGCTGTGCAGCTGAGGCTGTGGGGACACAGCACTGGCTCAGGCCAGCCCTCAGCCCCTCACAGCTCATGCCAAGGGCCCAGCTCACAAAGCAGTTTCATACCACTTGCAGCAGCTATTTCAAAGGCCTAAATGTCATTCACAGGAGCCATTTAGGTGCCATGTAGGTGCCAATTCAGTGTCGGTGTCCTGGCATGAGAAGCCATGACGGGGCCTCTGCATGTGCACTCAGGGCACTTCCAGTGCCATCCCAAAGGGATCACAAAGGACAGGGCTCTTCTTTCAGCACTGCTGAGCTCCTCACCCAGCATTTAAATCTCAGGAAGAGACAAGAATTGAGTGCACCAGGGAAGCTGGCCTCCAAGAAAAGGCATCAATCCCACGGCCCACCCAAGCCAACGGCCTGCATGTCTGTACCTTCTCCTCCTTCTCTCTTCTCTGCTGTCACTTTGCCCCTTCTCTCTGTCCGGGAGCTTGGCCTCTCAGACAAATAAAAGATGTGCATCCTCACGTAGCCACTGCATAGATGTCTTACAGAATTGTCCCTTCTTCCCCGAGAGCTGCAAATCCTACCGCTGCCAGACCTCATCCCTTGCTCCCACAAAGGGAGAGAAGACTTTCCATTCTAATTCATTGTCCAGCTCTAAGTCAACTACCCAGTCAGTAGAAATAGCTGTGAAATCCCCTCCACCAACCTGCCACAAGAGCTACAGCTGCGGAGGGGGAAACAGCAAACTCCCACCCCCACCACTGCTTTGGACCCCTTACCAGCTAAAATATATCCCACTCCTGCGATTATTTCTTTTAACCACAGCTACAATCTATTGGAATCAATTAAACACAAGATCACAGAATGGGCTGGGTGCAAAGGAACCTTCAGTGCCACCCAGTGCAAGCTCTGCCACGGCAGGGACACCTCCCACTGTCCCACGCTGCTCCAGCCTGGCCTTGGGCACTGCCAGGGATCCAGGGGCAGCCACAGCTGCTCTGGGCACCCTGTGCCAGGCCTGCCCACCCTGCCAGGGAACAAGTCCTGCCCCATATCCCATCTGAAGCTGCTCCCAGTGCAAAGAGGTGTCACTGCATGGCCTTGGGATGATGGATCAAGAGAAAGCCCCAGGCTTTGAGCAGAGCCCCCAGTGCCTGTGCTGGGGACGTGCCACCCACCTGCCCCGCAAGCACTCAGCTGCCTCGCAGCCAAAAGGAGTGTCCAACAGGCAAAGTACTCCCAGAGGATCAAGCCCTGGTCACTGCACCAATGACAAGGTCTTTATTGGGAAGAAATGTCAAAGCACAGCGACATTTCTTTTCCAAGCAGGAGATGCTGATCCTGGTGCGGCACCGCAGGCATGCTGTTATTGCTGGTCCTCAATTCATCCCTTTATCAGCTGCAGGGCCACCAGGACAGGCTTTGGTCTCCCAGGCCAGCGCTGAGGGACACTGCTGTCCCCACCAGCTGTCCCCAGCCCTGGGTGCTGTCCCCGCCAGGGCTGTCCCCAGCCCTGTGTGCCCGAGCCTCTGCAGCCCAAAGCACCTGGAGATCCCCCTGAGCATCAGCGATCAGGGCCGCTGCAATCAGCCTGCTGACCCAAAATCCCAAGTCCTGCCACAAGAAAAGCAGCTGATTCATCGATACCTTGGAATTACAAGTCTCAATGCAAGGACAGGAAGCACCCCTATGCCACCAAATCATTGCTAAGGGCTTGCAAGCCTCAACCTGGAGATTTCAGCGTTGCACACACAGTCAGGGCAAGGGTAAATCCACACAGAAATGACACAGAAATTCCAAAACACACATCATGTTGGTCTTGACGCCTTTCTTGTTGGCTCAAGGGCTGTTTCTGTGGGCCACGCTTGCACAGAAAGAAAGAAAGGAAGTGCAGCTGCTGAGGAACATCTCCATGCCCTCAGCAGGTTTTGGTGCCTTTGCTGCAGGGCCGCTCCTGTCAGAGCCCCCTCTCTGCTGCTGACGCCTTTGCTCTTGGCGACACCAGCCCAGGAACACCAGCAGGGCCCAGGGCTGGGTCAGGGGGACCCCCCTGTGCACAGGGACTCCCAGCCCCGTGGCTGTGCCAGCACCCCCAGAAACACCAAGATCTGGCAGCACTTTGCTCCGCTGCTCTTTCCGGACACGCAACCATCTCCTTCCTTTGCCATCGCAGGAAAATTCAACCTCTACCTCAGCCAAAGACCATTTCCCACACATGGCTGCTCAGAAATGTTCTTCTGCACTTCCTCCACCAAAAACACCCCCGCATGCCCAGAAGAGATCCCAGGGCCATCAGGATACCCTCCACAAACACTGCACAGGCACCCAGGACCATGGGCTTTCCATCTCTGCCATTCAGGCTCCCTGCGCTGCTCCTGTTCATTTTCTCCTCCTCTCTCCATCACTTTGGGAGCCACAGAGCTCCCAGGCTTTGGCAATTCCCAAGGCCAGTGCTGTGCATGGCTTGTTGGACACCCCCGGGGCTGTGGACTGTGGACTGACATCCCTGTGGTGTTTCAGAGAAGCTGTTGAGAACCACAGCAAGCCACCAAGTTACTGAGCCTACTAGAACACCTCCCCAAGAGTAAAAGCTGAAAAAGTTGGGGCTGCTGAGGAACGAGAGCTGAAGCTTGTGTGGCAAGCTCAGAGCACATTCACAGTGAATGAAAGGTGGAAGAAGGAGCGTGACTCTTCCTCAGGAAGTGTACTGATGGGACAAGGGGGAATGGGATCAAACGGAAAGAGAGTTGGAAGAGATTTGATGCTGGAAAGAAGTTCTTTAATGTGAGGCTGCTTGTCCCTGACACAGGGAGCTGTGCACATGTGGGTGCCCCATCCCCAGCAACATCCAAGGCCACGTTGGACAGGGTTGAAGTGCTGGGAGGTTGCTCAGGTTGGAACCAGATGATTTTTAGGGTCCCTTCCAAGCCAAACCACTCAAGGATTTGATGGTTCCATGGCGTCCATCTCCAAGAGAGGAGTGGCCCTGAAGCTTCTGTGACATCACGGAGCCTGGAGTGCTCCAGGTGGAAGGTCCAGGGCCTGGAGACCAGCACAACAGACAGTTCACCTGCTGCCAGCACTCAGTTCTCCCCCACTCTTTGCTCTCTGCCACGGTGCCAAGATGTTCCCGCTGCCAGCACTCGGTTGTCCCTCGCTCTTCGTTCTGTGCCTTGGTGCTGAGCTGCTCCTGCTGCCTGGACTTTTCCAGCACTTCTACTGGAGCATCAACGCCAGTAGGATGAGCGCTCCTGTCCCAGCGGAGGTACAGTGCCATACCAGGGAGGGGGGCAGCCCTGACTGCCTGGGCAGGCTGCAGCCCTGTGGGGATGGATGCTGGGGACAGGGACCCCAAGGGAGATTGTGCTGTCTCATGCAGACTGCCAGAGACATCATTGAGGATATGGAAGTGGATGAGAAGGACGACACCGAGCCCATGGAAGTTGATGAGCAAGACGACACCGAGCCCATGGAAGTTGATGAGAAGGACGACACCGAGCCCATGGAAGTTGATGAGCAGGATGACACCGAGCCCATGGAAGTGGATGAAAATGATGAGACTGAGCCCATGGAAGTTGATGAGCAGGATGACACCGAGCCCATGGACGTTGATGAGAAGGACAAGGAAGAGCCCCTGGTCCTGGGGTGAGGATGGAGCCCCAGGAGCAGGACAACCTGATGCTCCCCTGCCCTGCCCTGCCCACAGGCAGTGCCCAGCCTGGGGCGGGGCTGGCTGGCTCTATTCAGGGACATGGTGCTCAAGGAAGTCCTGCTCTGCTGCTTCTTTCCTTCCTTCCTTCCTTCCTTCCCTCCCCGATTGACAGGGATAATGGGCATTGATAGGGCCCCGCTGTAAATATGTTCTACATGTTAGAGGGTTTTTATAGGAGCTGTTAGCCTAAAGCTCCTAGATTGTTCATCTCTAGGTTCTAGATTGTTCCCGTATAGGTCCCAGATTGTTACTGTATAGGTCCCAGGTTGTTGGAGTACTGGTTCCAGATTGTTAAAAGTATAGTCTTCCATGTAAATAAGTTCTATCCATTGTTGTTAGAAGGATAGATGTTCTGGAAATGTTTGGATCACCTTTGTTCAATAAATACAATTTCTTATTAAAACCCCGCCGCTCTTTGCAATTCCTTTGGGCAACCTTTGCACAGTGGTGGTTTCCACTTGCTCATGGTTCCTGGGGCTGGAGGTCCCGGGAGGTGCTGGCACAGCCAGCCCTGGCTGGGGGTCCCTGTGCAGGGAGGTCCCACTGACCCAGCACTGCTGTTCCTGGGGCACAGCAGTGTCCCCGAGGGCAAAGCTGTCACCAGCAGAGAGGGAGCTGTGACAGCAGCAGCCCCTGCAGCCACGCCAACAAAGCAAAGGAAACCTCCTGCCACCCTTCCTGCTGCAGCCACTGGGACTCCTGGGCAGGAGCCAGCATCAGGCACAGGGATGCAACATCCACCTCCATGCTCTGAAGGTCACGACAGCCTTGGCAACTCTGGGACCTGCACCTGGGCTGCTGCAGGGGCTGATGTTTAAGGCTTGCAGCCTCAAAAACCTCTGGGCTTTGCTTCCCCTGCTGCTTTCCATTGCCCTGTGCCCAGGATCCTCACCCTGACCGTGTTCCCCACTCCCTGAGCATCCCCATCACAGGGGGCACTGGCAAATCCCACACGCTTCACAAAACAAACTCCCCCACAGTAACCAAACCACTCTTTGGTCAGAGGGTGCCAAGGGGAAGCTCAGCACCAGCTGCCGTTTAAAGCATGCTTTCAAAAGTGGGTTCAGGCACTCTGGCAGTGCCTGCTGTGCAGCTGAGGCTGTGGGGACACAGCACTGGCTCAGGCCAGCCCTCGGCCCCTCACAGCTCATGCCAAGGGCCCAGCTCACAAAGCAGTTTCATACCACTTGCAGCAGCTATTTCAAAGGCCTAAATGTCATTCACAGGAGCCATTTAGGTGCCATGTAGGTGCCAATTCAGTGTCGGTGTCCTGGCATGAGAAGCCATGACGGGGCCTCTGCATGTGCACTCAGGGCACTTCCAGTGCCATCCCAAAGGGATCACAAAGGACAGGGCTCTTCTTTCAGCACTGCTGAGCTCCTCACCCAGCATTTAAATCTCAGGAAGAGACAAGAATTGAGTGCACCAGGGAAGCTGGCCTCCAAGAAAAGGCATCAATCCCACGGCCCACCCAAGCCAACGGCCTGCATGTCTGTACCTTCTCCTCCTTCTCTCTTCTCTGCTGTCACTTTGCCCCTTCTCTCTGTCCGGGAGCTTGGCCTCTCAGACAAATAAAAGATGTGCATCCTCACGTAGCCACTGCATAGATGTCTTACAGAATTGTCCCTTCTTCCCCGACAGCTGCAAATCCTACCGCTGCCAGACCTCATCCCTTGCTCCCACAAAGGGAGAGAAGACTTTCCATTCTAATTCATTGTCCAGCTCTAAGTCAACTACCCAGTCAGTAGAAATAGCTGTGAAATCCCCTCCACCAACCTGCCACAAGAGCTACAGCTGCGGAGGGGGAAACAGCAAACTCCCACCCCCACCACTGCTTTGGACTCCTTACCAGCTAAAATATATCCCACTCCTGCGATTATTTC
Source organism: Cinclus cinclus (assembly GCF_963662255.1). NCBI lineage: Eukaryota > Metazoa > Chordata > Aves > Passeriformes > Cinclidae > Cinclus > Cinclus cinclus. The sequence continues at coordinate 1,935,292 of NC_085059.1, forward strand.
TTTTAACCACAGCTACAATCTATTGGAATCAATTAAACACAAGATCACAGAATGGGCTGGGTGCAAAGGAACCTTCAGTGCCACCCAGTGCAAGCTCTGCCACGGCAGGGACACCTCCCACTGTCCCACGCTGCTCCAGCCTGGCCTTGGGCACTGCCAGGGATCCAGGGGCAGCCACAGCTGCTCTGGGCACCCTGTGCCAGGCCTGCCCACCCTGCCAGGGAACAAGTCCTGCCCCATATCCCATCTGAAGCTGCTCCCAGTGCAAAGAGGTGTCACTGCATGGCCTTGGGATGATGGATCAAGAGAAAGCCCCAGGCTTTGAGCAGAGCCCCCAGTGCCTGTGCTGGGGACGTGCCACCCACCTGCCCCGCAAGCACTCAGCTGCCTCGCAGCCAAAAGGAGTGTCCAACAGGCAAAGTACTCCCAGAGGATCAAGCCCTGGTCACTGCACCAATGACAAGGTCTTTATTGGGAAGAAATGTCAAAGCACAGCGACATTTCTTTTCCAAGCAGGAGATGCTGATCCTGGTGCGGCACCGCAGGCATGCTGTTATTGCTGGTCCTCAATTCATCCCTTTATCAGCTGCAGGGCCACCAGGACAGGCTTTGGTCTCCCAGGCCAGCGCTGAGGGACACTGCTGTCCCCACCAGCTGTCCCCAGCCCTGGGTGCTGTCCCCGCCAGGGCTGTCCCCAGCCCTGTGTGCCCGAGCCTCTGCAGCCCAAAGCACCTGGAGATCCCCCTGAGCATCAGCGATCAGGGCCGCTGCAATCAGCCTGCTGACCCAAAATCCCAAGTCCTGCCACAAGAAAAGCAGCTGATTCATCGATACCTTGGAATTACAAGTCTCAATGCAAGGACAGGAAGCACCCCTATGCCACCAAATCATTGCTAAGGGCTTGCAAGCCTCAACCTGGAGATTTCAGCGTTGCACACACAGTCAGGGCAAGGGTAAATCCACACAGAAATGACACAGAAATTCCAAAACACACATCTTGTTGGTCTTGACGCCTTTCTTGTTGGCTCAAGGGCTGTTTCTGTGGGCCACGCTTGCACAGAAAGAAAGAAAGGAAGTGCAGCTGCTGAGGAACATCTCCATGCCCTCAGCAGGTTTTGGTGCCTTTGCTGCAGGGCCGCTCCTGTCAGAGCCCCCTCTCTGCTGCTGACGCCTTTGCTCTTGGCGACACCAGCCCAGGAACACCAGCAGGGCCCAGGGCTGGGTCAGGGGGACCCCCCTGTGCACAGGGACTCCCAGCCCCGTGGCTGTGCCAGCACCCCCAGAAACACCAAGATCTGGCAGCACTTTGCTCCGCTGCTCTTTCCGGACACGCAACCATCTCCTTCCTTTGCCATCGCAGGAAAATTCAACCTCTACCTCAGCCAAAGACCATTTCCCACACATGGCTGCTCAGAAATGTTCTTCTGCACTTCCTCCACCAAAAACACCCCCGCATGCCCAGAAGAGATCCCAGGGCCATCAGGATACCCTCCACAAACACTGCACAGGCACCCAGGACCATGGGCTTTCCATCTCTGCCATTCAGGCTCCCTGCGCTGCTCCTGTTCATTTTCTCCTCCTCTCTCCATCACTTTGGGAGCCACAGAGCTCCCAGGCTTTGGCAATTCCCAAGGCCAGTGCTGTGCATGGCTTGTTGGACACCCCCGGGGCTGTGGACTGTGGACTGACATCCCTGTGGTGTTTCAGAGAAGCTGTTGAGAACCACAGCAAGCCACCAAGTTACTGAGCCTACTAGAACACCTCCCCAAGAGTAAAAGCTGAAAAAGTTGGGGCTGCTGAGGAACGAGAGCTGAAGCTTGTGTGGCAAGCTCAGAGCACATTCACAGTGAATGAAAGGTGGAAGAAGGAGCGTGACTCTTCCTCAGGAAGTGTACTGATGGGACAAGGGGGAATGGGATCAAACGGAAAGAGAGTTGGAAGAGATTTGATGCTGGAAAGAAGTTCTTTAATGTGAGGCTGCTTGTCCCTGACACAGGGAGCTGTGCACATGTGGGTGCCCCATCCCCAGCAACATCCAAGGCCACGTTGGACAGGGTTGAAGTGCTGGGAGGTTGCTCAGGTTGGAACCAGATGATTTTTAGGGTCCCTTCCAAGCCAAACCACTCAAGGATTTGATGGTTCCATGGCGTCCATCTCCAAGAGAGGAGTGGCCCTGAAGCTTCTGTGACATCACGGAGCCTGGAGTGCTCCAGGTGGAAGGTCCAGGGCCTGGAGACCAGCACAACAGACAGTTCACCTGCTGCCAGCACTCAGTTCTCCCCCACTCTTTGCTCTCTGCCACGGTGCCAAGATGTTCCCGCTGCCAGCACTCGGTTGTCCCTCGCTCTTCGTTCTGTGCCTTGGTGCTGAGCTGCTCCTGCTGCCTGGACTTTTCCAGCACTTCTACTGGAGCATCAACGCCAGTAGGATGAGCGCTCCTGTCCCAGCGGAGATACAGTGCCATACCAGGGAGGGGGGCAGCCCTGACTGCCTGGGCAGGCTGCAGCCCTGTGGGGATGGATGGTGGGGACAGGGACCCCAAGGGAGATTGCGCTGTCTCATGCAGACTGCCAGAGACACCATTGAGGATATGGAAGTGGATGAGAAGGACGACACCAAGCCCATGGAAGTTGATGAGCAAGACGACACCGAGCCCATGGAAGTTGATGAGAAGGACGACACCGAGCCCATGGAAGTTGATGAGCAGGATGACACCGAGCCCATGGAAGTGGATGAAAATGATGAGACTGAGCCCATGGAAGTTGATGAGCAGGATGACACCGAGCCCATGGACGTTGATGAGAAGGACAAGGAAGAGCCCCTGGTCCTGGGGTGAGGATGGAGCCCCAGGAGCCGGACAACCTGATGCTCCCCTGCCCTGCCCTGCCCACAGGCAGTGCCCAGCCTGGGGCGGGGCTGGCTGGCTCTCCTCAGGGACATGGTGCTCAAGGAAGTCCTGCTCTGCTGCTTCTTTCCTTCCTTCCTTCCTTCCTTCCTTCCTTCCCCGATTGACAGGGATAATGGGCATTGATAGGGCCCCGCTGTAAATATGTTCTACATGTTAGAGGGTTTTTATAGGAGCTGTTAGCCTAAAGCTCCTAGATTGTTCATCTCTAGGTTCTAGATTGTTCCCGTATAGGTCCCAGATTGTTACTGTATAGGTCCCAGGTTGTTGGAGTACTGGTTCCAGATTGTTAAAAGTATAGTCTTCCATGTAAATAAGTTCTATCCATTGTTGTTAGAAGGATAGATGTTCTGGAAATGTTTGGATCACCTTTGTTCAATAAATACAATTTCTTATTAAAACCCCGCCTCTCTTTGCAATTCCTTTGGGCAACCTTTGCACAGTGGTGGTTTCCACTTGCTCATGGTTCCTGGGGCTGGAGGTCCCTGGGGGTGCTGGCACAGCCAGCCCTGGCTGGGGGTCCCTGTGCAGGGAGGTCCCACTGACCCAGCACTGCTGTTCCTGGGGCCCAGCAGTGTCCCCGAGGGCAAAGCTGTCACCAGCAGAGAGGGAGCTGTGACAGCAGCAGCCCCTGCAGCCACGCCAACAAAGCAAAGGAAACCTCCTGCCACCCTTCCTGCTGCAGCCACTGGGACTCCTAGGCAGGAGCCAGCATCAGGCACAGGGATGCAACATCCACCTCCATGCTCTGAAGGTCACGACAGCCTTGGCAACTCTGGGACCTGCACCTGGGCTGCTGCAGGGGCTGATGTTTAAGGCTTGCAGCCTCAAAAACCTCTGGGCTTTGCTTCCCCCGCTGCTTTCCATTGCCCTGTGCCCAGGATCCTCACCCTGACCGTGTTCCCCACTCCCTGAGCATCCCCATCACAGGGGGCACTGGCAAATCCCGCACGCTTCACAAAACAAACTCCCCCACAGTAACCTAACCAGTCTTTGGTCAGAGGGTGCCAAGGGGAAGCTCAGCACCAGCTGCCGTTTAAAGCATGCTTTCAAAAGTGGGTTCAGGCACTCTGGCAGTGCCTGCTGTGCAGCTGAGGCTGTGGGGACACAGCACTGGCTCAGGCCAGCCCTCAGCCCCTCACAGCTCATGCCAAGGGCCCAGCTCACAAAGCAGTTTCATACCACTTGCAGCAGCTATTTCAAAGGCCTAAATGTCATTCACAGGAGCCATTTAGGTGCCATGTAGGTGCCAATTCAGTGTCGGTGTCCTGGCATGAGAAGCCATGACGGGGCCTCTGCATGTGCACTCAGGGCACTTCCAGTGCCATCCCAAAGGGATCACAAAGGACAGGGCTCTTCTTTCAGCACTGCTGAGCTCCTCACCCAGCATTTAAGTCTCAGGAAGAGACAAGAATTGAGTGCACCAGGGAAGCTGGCCTCCAAGAAAAGGCATCAATCCCACGGCCCACCCAAGCCAACGGCCTGCATGTCTGTACCTTCTCCTCCTTCTCTCTTCTCTGCTGTCACTTTGCCCCTTCTCTCTGTCCGGGAGCTTGGCCTCTCAGACAAATAAAAGATGTGCATCCTCACGTAGCCACTGCATAGATGTCTTACAGAATTGTCCCTTCTTCCCCAAGAGCTGCAAATCCTACCGCTGCCAGACCTCATCCCTTGCTCCCACAAAGGGAGAGAAGACTTTCCATTCTAATTCATTGTCCAGCTCTAAGTCAACTACCCAGTCAGTAGAAATAGCTGTGAAATCCCCTCCACCAACCTGCCACAAGAGCTACAGCTGCGGAGGGGGAAACAGCAAACTCCCACCCCCACCACTGCTTTGGACTCCTTACCAGCTAAAATATATCCCACTCCTGCGATTATTTCTTTTAACCACAGCTACAATCTATTGGAATCAATTAAACACAAGATCACAGAATGGGCTGGGTGCAAAGGAACCTTCAGTGCCACCCAGTGCAAGCTCTGCCACGGCAGGGACACCTCCCACTGTCCCACGCTGCTCCAGCCTGGCCTTGGGCACTGCCAGGGATCCAGGGGCAGCCACAGCTGCTCTGGGCACCCTGTGCCAGCCCTGCCCACCCTGCCAGGGAACAAGTCCTGCCCCATATCCCATCTGAAGCTGCTCCCAGTGCAAAGAGGTGTCACTGCATGGCCTTGGGATGATGGATCAAGAGAAAGCCCCAGGCTTTGAGCAGAGCCCCCAGTGCCTGTGCTGGGGACGTGCCACCCACCTGCCCCGCAAGCACTCAGCTGCCTCGCAGCCAAAAGGAGTGTCCAACAGGCAAAGTACTCCCAGAGGATCAAAGCCTGGTCACTGCACCAATGACAAGGTCTTTATTGGGAAGAAATGTCAAAGCACAGCGACATTTCTTTTCCAAGCAGGAGACGCTGATCCTGGTGCGGCACTGCAGGCATGCTGTTATTGCTGGTCCTCAATTCATCCCTTTATCAGCTGCAGGGCCACCAGGACAGGCTTTGGTCTCCCAGGCCAGCGCTGAGGGACACTGCTGTCCCCACCAGCTGTCCCCAGCCCTGGGTGCTGTCCCCGCCAGGGCTGTCCCCAGCCCTGTGTGCCCGAGCCTCTGCAGCCCAAAGCACCTGGAGATCCCCCTGAGCATCAGCGATCAGGGCCGCTGCAATCAGCCTGCTGACCCAAAATCTCAAGTCCTGCCACAAGAAAAGCAGCTGATTCATCGATACCTTGGAATTACAAGTCTCAATGCAAGGACAGGAAGCACCCCTATGCCACCAAATCATTGCTAAGGGCTTGCAAGCCTCAACCTGGAGATTTCAGCGTTGCACACACAGTCAGGGCAAGGGTAAATCCACACAGAAATGACACAGAAATTCCAAAACACACATCTTGTTGGTCTTGACGCCTTTCTTGTTGGCTCAAGGGCTGTTTCTGTGGGCCACGCTTGCACAGAAAGAAAGAAAGGAAGTGCAGCTGCTGAGGAACATCTCCATGCCCTCAGCAGGTTTTGGTGCCTTTGCTGCAGGGCCGCTCCTGTCAGAGCCCCCTCTCTGCTGCTGACACCTTTGCTCTTGGCGACACCAGCCCAGGAACACCAGCAGGGCCCAGGGCTGGGTCAGGGGGACCCCCCTGTGCACAGGGACTCCCAGCCCCGTGGCTGTGCCAGCACCCCCAGAAACACCAAGATCTGGCAGCACTTTGCTCCGCTGCTCTTTCCGGACACGCAACCATCTCCTTCCTTTGCCATCGCAGGAAAATTCAACCTCTACCTCAGCCAAAGACCATTTCCCACACATGGCTGCTCAGAAATGTTCTTCTGCACTTCCTCCACCAAAAACACCCCCGCATGCCCAGAAGAGATCCCAGGGCCATCAGGATACCCTCCACAAACACTGCACAGGCACCCAGGACCATGGGCTTTCCATCTCTGCCATTCAGGCTCCCTGCGCTGCTCCTGTTCATTTTCTCCTCCTCTCTCCATCACTTTGGGAGCCACAGAGCTCCCAGGCTTTGGCAATTCCCAAGGCCAGTGCTGTGCATGGCTTGTTGGACACCCCCGGGGCTGTGGACTGTGGACTGACATCCCTGTGGTGTTTCAGAGAAGCTGTTGAGAACCACAGCAAGCCACCAAGTTACTGAGCCTACTAGAACACCTCCCCAAGAGTAAAAGCTGAAAAAGTTGGGGCTGCTGAGGAACGAGAGCTGAAGCTTGTGTGGCAAGCTCAGAGCACATTCACAGTGAATGAAAGGTGGAAGAAGGAGCGTGACTCTTCCTCAGGAAGTGTACTGATGGGACAAGGGGGAATGGGATCAAACGGAAAGAGAGTTGGAAGAGATTTGATGCTGGAAAGAAGTTCTTTAATGTGAGGCTGCTTGTCCCTGACACAGGGACCTGTGCACATGTGGGTGCCCCATCCCCAGCAACATCCAAGGCCACGTTGGACAGGGTTGAAGTGCTGGGAGCTTGCTCAGGTTGGAACCAGATGATTTTTAGGGTCCCTTCCAAGCCAAACCACTCAAGGATTTGATGGTTCCATGGCGTCCATCTCCAAGAGAGGAGTGGCCCTGAAGCTTCTGTGACATCACGGAGCCTGGAGTGCTCCAGGTGGAAGGTCCAGGGCCTGGAGACCAGCACAACAGACAGTTCACCTGCTGCCAGCACTCAGTTCTCCCCCACTCTTTGCTCTCTGCCACGGTGCCAAGATGTTCCCGCTGCCAGCACTCGGTTGTCCCTCGCTCTTCGTTCTGTGCCTTGGTGCTGAGCTGCTCCTGCTGCCTGGACTTTTCCAGCACTTCTACTGGAGCATCAACGCCAGTAGGATGAGCGCTCCTGTCCCAGCGGAGGTACAGTGCCATACCAGGGAGGGGGGCAGCCCTGACTGCCTGGGCAGGCTGCAGCCCTGTGGGGATGGATGCTGGGGACAGGGACCCCAAGGGAGATTGCGCTGTCTCATGCAGACTGCCAGAGACACCATTGAGGATATGGAAGTGGATGAGAAGGACGACACCAAGCCCATGGAAGTTGATGAGCAAGACGACACCGAGCCCATGGAAGTTGATGAGAAGGACGACACCGAGCCCATGGAAGTTGATGAGCAGGATGACACCGAGCCCATGGAAGTGGATGAAAATGATGAGACTGAGCCCATGGAAGTTGATGAGCAGGATGACACCGAGCCCATGGACGTTGATGAGAAGGACAAGGAAGAGCCCCTGGTCCTGGGGTGAGGATGGAGCCCCAGGAGCCGGACAACCTGATGCTCCCCTGCCCTGCCCTGCCCACAGGCAGTGCCCAGCCTGGGGCGGGGCTGGCTGGCTCTCCTCAGGGACATGGTGCTCAAGGAAGTCCTGCTCTGCTGCTTCTTTCCTTCCTTCCTTCCTTCCTTCCTTCCTTCCCCGATTGACAGGGATAATGGGCATTGATAGGGCCCCGCTGTAAATATGTTCTACATGTTAGAGGGTTTTTATAGGAGCTGTTAGCCTAAAGCTCCTAGATTGTTCATCTCTAGGTTCTAGATTGTTCCCGTATAGGTCCCAGATTGTTACTGTATAGGTCCCAGGTTGTTGGAGTACTGGTTCCAGATTGTTAAAAGTATAGTCTTCCATGTAAATAAGTTCTATCCATTGTTGTTAGAAGGATAGATGTTCTGGAAATGTTTGGATCACCTTTGTTCAATAAATACAATTTCTTATTAAAACCCCGCCTCTCTTTGCAATTCCTTTGGGCAACCTTTGCACAGTGGTGGTTTCCACTTGCTCATGGTTCCTGGGGCTGGAGGTCCCTGGGGGTGCTGGCACAGCCAGCCCTGGCTGGGGGTCCCTGTGCAGGGAGGTCCCACTGACCCAGCACTGCTGTTCCTGGGGCCCAGCAGTGTCCCCGAGGGCAAAGCTGTCACCAGCAGAGAGGGAGCTGTGACAGCAGCAGCCCCTGCAGCCACGCCAACAAAGCAAAGGAAACCTCCTGCCACCCTTCCTGCTGCAGCCACTGGGACTCCTGGGCAGGAGCCAGCATCAGGCACAGGGATGCAACATCCACCTCCATGCTCTGAAGGTCACGACAGCCTTGGCAACTCTGGGACCTGCACCTGGGCTGCTGCAGGGGCTGATGTTTAAGGCTTGCAGCCTCAAAAACCTCTGGGCTTTGCTTCCCCCGCTGCTTTCCATTGCCCTGTGCCCAGGATCCTCACCCTGACCGTGTTCCCCACTCCCTGAGCATCCCCATCACAGGGGGCACTGGCAAATCCCGCACGCTTCACAAAACAAACTCCCCCACAGTAACCTAACCAGTCTTTGGTCAGAGGGTGCCAAGGGGAAGCTCAGCACCAGCTGCCGTTTAAAGCATGCTTTCAAAAGTGGGTTCAGGCACTCTGGCAGTGCCTGCTGTGCAGCTGAGGCTGTGGGGACACAGCACTGGCTCAGGCCAGCCCTCAGCCCCTCACAGCTCATGCCAAGGGCCCAGCTCACAAAGCAGTTTCATACCACTTGCAGCAGCTATTTCAAAGGCCTAAATGTCATTCACAGGAGCCATTTAGGTGCCATGTAGGTGCCAATTCAGTGTCAGTGTCCTGGCATGAGAAGCCATGACGGGGCCTCTGCATGTGCACTCAGGGCACTTCCAGTGCCATCCCAAAGGGATCACAAAGGACAGGGCTCTTCTTTCAGCACTGCTGAGCTCCTCACCCAGCATTTAAATCTCAGGAAGAGACAAGAATTGAGTGCACCAGGGAAGCTGGCCTCCAAGAAAAGGCATCAATCCCACGGCCCACCCAAGCCAACGGCCTGCATGTCTGTACCTTCTCCTCCTTCTCTCTTCTCTGCTGTCACTTTGCCCCTTCTCTCTGTCCGGGAGCTTGGCCTCTCAGACAAATAAAAGATGTGCATCCTCACGTAGCCACTGCATAGATGTCTTACAGAATTGTCCCTTCTTCCCCAAGAGCTGCAAATCCTACCGCTGCCAGACCTCATCCCTTGCTCCCACAAAGGGAGAGAAGACTTTCCATTCTAATTCATTGTCCAGCTCTAAGTCAACTACCCAGTCAGTAGAAATAGCTGTGAAATCCCCTCCACCAACCTGCCACAAGAGCTACAGCTGCGGAGGGGGAAACAGCAAACTCCCACCCCCACCACTGCTTTGGACCCCTTACCAGCTAAAATATATCCCACTCCTGCGATTATTTCTTTTAACCACAGCTACAATCTATTGGAATCAATTAAACACAAGATCACAGAATGGGCTGGGTGCAAAGGAACCTTCAGTGCCACCCAGTGCAAGCTCTGCCACGGCAGGGACACCTCCCACTGTCCCACGCTGCTCCAGCCTGGCCTTGGGCACTGCCAGGGATCCAGGGGCAGCCACAGCTGCTCTGGGCACCCTGTGCCAGGCCTGCCCACCCTGCCAGGGAACAAGTCCTGCCCCATATCCCATCTGAAGCTGCTCCCAGTGCAAAGAGGTGTCACTGCATGGCCTTGGGATGATGGATCAAGAGAAAGCCCCAGGCTTTGAGCAGAGCCCCCAGTGCCTGTGCTGGGGACGTGCCACCCACCTGCCCCGCAAGCACTCAGCTGCCTCGCAGCCAAAAGGAGTGTCCAACAGGCAAAGTACTCCCAGAGGATCAAAGCCTGGTCACTGCACCAATGACAAGGTCTTTATTGGGAAGAAATGTCAAAGCACAGCGACATTTCTTTTCCAAGCAGGAGACGCTGATCCTGGTGCGGCACCGCAGGCATGCTGTTATTGCTGGTCCTCAATTCATCCCTTTATCAGCTGCAGGGCCACCAGGACAGGCTTTGGTCTCCCAGGCCAGCGCTGAGGGACACTGCTGTCCCCACCAGCTGTCCCCAGCCCTGGGTGCTGTCCCCGCCAGGGCTGTCCCCAGCCCTGTGTGCCCGAGCCTCTGCAGCCCAAAGCACCTGGAGATCCCCCTGAGCATCAGCGATCAGGGCCGCTGCAATCAGCCTGCTGACCCAAAATCCCAAGTCCTGCCACAAGAAAAGCAGCTGATTCATCGATACCTTGGAATTACAAGTCTCAATGCAAGGACAGGAAGCACCCCTATGCCACCAAATCATTGCTAAGGGCTTGCAAGCCTCAACCTGGAGATTTCAGCGTTGCACACACAGTCAGGGCAAGGGTAAATCCACACAGAAATGACACAGAAATTCCAAAACACACATCTTGTTGGTCTTGACGCCTTTCTTGTTGGCTCAAGGGCTGTTTCTGTGGGCCACGCTTGCACAGAAAGAAAGAAAGGAAGTGCAGCTGCTGAGGAACATCTCCATGCCCTCAGCAGGTTTTGGTGCCTTTGCTGCAGGGCCGCTCCTGTCAGAGCCCCCTCTCTGCTGCTGACGCCTTTGCTCTTGGCGACACCAGCCCAGGAACACCAGCAGGGCCCAGGGCTGGGTCAGGGGGACCCCCCTGTGCACAGGGACTCCCAGCCCCGTGGCTGTGCCAGCACCCCCAGAAACACCAAGATCTGGCAGCACTTTGCTCCGCTGCTCTTTCCGGACACGCAACCATCTCCTTCCTTTGCCATCGCAGGAAAATTCAACCTCTACCTCAGCCAAAGACCATTTCCCACACATGGCTGCTCAGAAATGTTCTTCTGCACTTCCTCCACCAAAAACACCCCCGCATGCCCAGAAGAGATCCCAGGGCCATCAGGATACCCTCCACAAACACTGCACAGGCACCCAGGACCATGGGCTTTCCATCTCTGCCATTCAGGCTCCCTGCGCTGCTCCTGTTCATTTTCTCCTCCTCTCTCCATCACTTTGGGAGCCACAGAGCTCCCAGGCTTTGGCAATTCCCAAGGCCAGTGCTGTGCATGGCTTGTTGGACACCCCCGGGGCTGTGGACTGTGGACTGACATCCCTGTGGTGTTTCAGAGAAGCTGTTGAGAACCACAGCAAGCCACCAAGTTACTGAGCCTACTAGAACACCTCCCCAAGAGTAAAAGCTGAAAAAGTTGGGGCTGCTGAGGAACGAGAGCTGAAGCTTGTGTGGCAAGCTCAGAGCACATTCACAGTGAATGAAAGGTGGAAGAAGGAGCGTGACTCTTCCTCAGGAAGTGTACTGATGGGACAAGGGGGAATGGGATCAAACGGAAAGAGAGTTGGAAGAGATTTGATGCTGGAAAGAAGTTCTTTAATGTGAGGCTGCTTGTCCCTGACACAGGGAGCTGTGCACATGTGGGTGCCCCATCCCCAGCAACATCCAAGGCCACGTTGGACAGGGTTGAAGTGCTGGGAGGTTGCTCAGGTTGGAACCAGATGATTTTTAGGGTCCCTTCCAAGCCAAACCACTCAAGGATTTGATGGTTCCATGGCGTCCATCTCCAAGAGAGGAGTGGCCCTGAAGCTTCTGTGACATCACGGAGCCTGGAGTGCTCCAGGTGGAAGGTCCAGGGCCTGGAGACCAGCACAACAGACAGTTCACCTGCTGCCAGCACTCAGTTCTCCCCCACTCTTTGCTCTCTGCCACGGTGCCAAGATGTTCCCGCTGCCAGCACTCGGTTGTCCCTCGCTCTTCGTTCTGTGCCTTGGTGCTGAGCTGCTCCTGCTGCCTGGACTTTTCCAGCACTTCTACTGGAGCATCAACGCCAGTAGGATGAGCGCTCCTGTCCCAGCGGAGGTACAGTGCCATACCAGGGAGGGGGGCAGCCCTGACTGCCTGGGCAGGCTGCAGCCCTGTGGGGATGGATGCTGGGGACAGGGACCCCAAGGGAGATTGTGCTGTCTCATGCAGACTGCCAGAGACATCATTGAGGATATGGAAGTGGATGAGAAGGACGACACCGAGCCCATGGAAGTTGATGAGCAAGACGACACCGAGCCCATGGAAGTTGATGAGAAGGACGACACCGAGCCCATGGAAGTTGATGAGCAGGATGACACCGAGCCCATGGAAGTGGATGAAAATGATGAGACTGAGCCCATGGAAGTTGATGAGCAGGATGACACCGAGCCCATGGACGTTGATGAGAAGGACAAGGAAGAGCCCCTGGTCCTGGGGTGAGGATGGAGCCCCAGGAGCAGGACAACCTGATGCTCCCCTGCCCTGCCCTGCCCACAGGCAGTGCCCAGCCTGGGGCGGGGCTGGCTGGCTCTATTCAGGGACATGGTGCTCAAGGAAGTCCTGCTCTGCTGCTTCTTTCCTTCCTTCCTTCCTTCCTTCCCTCCCCGATTGACAGGGATAATGGGCATTGATAGGGCCCCGCTGTAAATATGTTCTACATGTTAGAGGGTTTTTATAGGAGCTGTTAGACTAAAGCTCCTAGATTGTTCATCTCTAGGTTCTAGATTGTTCCCGTATAGGTCCCAGATTGTTACTGTATAGGTCCCAGGTTGTTGGAGTACTGGTTCCAGATTGTTAAAAGTATAGTCTTCCATGTAAATAAGTTCTATCCATTGTTGTTAGAAGGATAGATGTTCTGGAAATGTTTGGATCACCTTTGTTCAATAAATACAATTTCTTATTAAAACCCCGCCTCTCTTTGCAATTCCTTTGGGCAACCTTTGCACAGTGGTGGTTTCCACTTGCTCATGGTTCCTGGGGCTGGAGGTCCCGGGAGGTGCTGGCACAGCCAGCCCTGGCTGGGGGTCCCTGTGCAGGGAGGTCCCACTGACCCAGCACTGCTGTTCCTGGGGCACAGCAGTGTCCCCGAGGGCAAAGCTGTCACCAGCAGAGAGGGAGCTGTGACAGCAGCAGCCCCTGCAGCCACGCCAACAAAGCAAAGGAAACCTCCTGCCACCCTTCCTGCTGCAGCCACTGGGACTCCTGGGCAGGAGCCAGCATCAGGCACAGGGATGCAACATCCACCTCCATGCTCTGAAGGTCACGACAGCCTTGGCAACTCTGGGACCTGCACCTGGGCTGCTGCAGGGGCTGATGTTTAAGGCTTGCAGCCTCAAAAACCTCTGGGCTTTGCTTCCCCTGCTGCTTTCCATTGCCCTGTGCCCAGGATCCTCACCCTGACCGTGTTCCCCACTCCCTGAGCATCCCCATCACAGGGGGCACTGGCAAATCCCACACGCTTCACAAAACAAACTCCCCCACAGTAACCAAACCACTCTTTGGTCAGAGGGTGCCAAGGGGAAGCTCAGCACCAGCTGCCGTTTAAAGCATGCTTTCAAAAGTGGGTTCAGGCACTCTGGCAGTGCCTGCTGTGCAGCTGAGGCTGTGGGGACACAGCACTGGCTCAGGCCAGCCCTCGGCCCCTCACAGCTCATGCCAAGGGCCCAGCTCACAAAGCAGTTTCATACCACTTGCAGCAGCTATTTCAAAGGCCTAAATGTCATTCACAGGAGCCATTTAGGTGCCATGTAGGTGCCAATTCAGTGTCGGTGTCCTGGCATGAGAAGCCATGACGGGGCCTCTGCATGTGCACTCAGGGCACTTCCAGTGCCATCCCAAAGGGATCACAAAGGACAGGGCTCTTCTTTCAGCACTGCTGAGCTCCTCACCCAGCATTTAAATCTCAGGAAGAGACAAGAATTGAGTGCACCAGGGAAGCTGGCCTCCAAGAAAAGGCATCAATCCCACGGCCCACCCAAGCCAACGGCCTGCATGTCTGTACCTTCTCCTCCTTCTCTCTTCTCTGCTGTCACTTTGCCCCTTCTCTCTGTCCGGGAGCTTGGCCTCTCAGACAAATAAAAGATGTGCATCCTCACGTAGCCACTGCATAGATGTCTTACAGAATTGTCCCTTCTTCCCCGACAGCTGCAAATCCTACCGCTGCCAGACCTCATCCCTTGCTCCCACAAAGGGAGAGAAGACTTTCCATTCTAATTCATTGTCCAGCTCTAAGTCAACTACCCAGTCAGTAGAAATAGCTGTGAAATCCCCTCCACCAACCTGCCACAAGAGCTACAGCTGCGGAGGGGGAAACAGCAAACTCCCACCCCCACCACTGCTTTGGACTCCTTACCAGCTAAAATATATCCCACTCCTGCGATTATTTCTTTTAACCACAGCTACAATCTATTGGAATCAATTAAACACAAGATCACAGAATGGGCTGGGTGCAAAGGAACCTTCAGTGCCACCCAGTGCAAGCTCTGCCACGGCAGGGACACCTCCCACTGTCCCACGCTGCTCCAGCCTGGCCTTGGGCACTGCCAGGGATCCAGGGGCAGCCACAGCTGCTCTGGGCACCCTGTGCCAGGCCTGCCCACCCTGCCAGGGAACAAGTCCTGCCCCATATCCCATCTGAAGCTGCTCCCAGTGCAAAGAGGTGTCACTGCATGGCCTTGGGATGATGGATCAAGAGAAAGCCCCAGGCTTTGAGCAGAGCCCCCAGTGCCTGTGCTGGGGACGTGCCACCCACCTGCCCCGCAAGCACTCAGCTGCCTCGCAGCCAAAAGGAGTGTCCAACAGGCAAAGTACTCCCAGAGGATCAAAGCCTGGTCACTGCACCAATGACAAGGTCTTTATTGGGAAGAAATGTCAAAGCACAGCGACATTTCTTTTCCAAGCAGGAGACGCTGATCCTGGTGCGGCACCGCAGGCATGCTGTTATTGCTGGTCCTCAATTCATCCCTTTATCAGCTGCAGGGCCACCAGGACAGGCTTTGGTCTCCCAGGCCAGCGCTGAGGGACACTGCTGTCCCCACCAGCTGTCCCCAGCCCTGGGTGCTGTCCCCGCCAGGGCTGTCCCCAGCCCTGTGTGCCCGAGCCTCTGCAGCCCAAAGCACCTGGAGATCCCCCTGAGCATCAGCGATCAGGGCCGCTGCAATCAGCCTGCTGACCCAAAATCCCAAGTCCTGCCACAAGAAAAGCAGCTGATTCATCGATACCTTGGAATTACAAGTCTCAATGCAAGGACAGGAAGCACCCCTATGCCACCAAATCATTGCTAAGGGCTTGCAAGCCTCAACCTGGAGATTTCAGCGTTGCACACACAGTCAGGGCAAGGGTAAATCCACACAGAAATGACACAGAAATTCCAAAACACACATCTTGTTGGTCTTGACGCCTTTCTTGTTGGCTCAAGGGCTGTTTCTGTGGGCCACGCTTGCACAGAAAGAAAGAAAGGAAGTGCAGCTGCTGAGGAACATCTCCATGCCCTCAGCAGGTTTTGGTGCCTTTGCTGCAGGGCCGCTCCTGTCAGAGCCCCCTCTCTGCTGCTGAC
Organism: Cinclus cinclus; assembly: GCF_963662255.1. Taxonomy (NCBI): domain Eukaryota; kingdom Metazoa; phylum Chordata; class Aves; order Passeriformes; family Cinclidae; genus Cinclus; species Cinclus cinclus. Next base: position 1,950,815 of record NC_085059.1, read on the forward strand.
GCCTTTGCTCTTGGCGACACCAGCCCAGGAACACCAGCAGGGCCCAGGGCTGGGTCAGGGGGACCCCCCTGTGCACAGGGACTCCCAGCCCCGTGGCTGTGCCAGCACCCCCAGAAACACCAAGATCTGGCAGCACTTTGCTCCGCTGCTCTTTCCGGACACGCAACCATCTCCTTCCTTTGCCATCGCAGGAAAATTCAACCTCTACCTCAGCCAAAGACCATTTCCCACACATGGCTGCTCAGAAATGTTCTTCTGCACTTCCTCCACCAAAAACACCCCCGCATGCCCAGAAGAGATCCCAGGGCCATCAGGATACCCTCCACAAACACTGCACAGGCACCCAGGACCATGGGCTTTCCATCTCTGCCATTCAGGCTCCCTGCGCTGCTCCTGTTCATTTTCTCCTCCTCTCTCCATCACTTTGGGAGCCACAGAGCTCCCAGGCTTTGGCAATTCCCAAGGCCAGTGCTGTGCATGGCTTGTTGGACACCCCCGGGGCTGTGGACTGTGGACTGACATCCCTGTGGTGTTTCAGAGAAGCTGTTGAGAACCACAGCAAGCCACCAAGTTACTGAGCCTACTAGAACACCTCCCCAAGAGTAAAAGCTGAAAAAGTTGGGGCTGCTGAGGAACGAGAGCTGAAGCTTGTGTGGCAAGCTCAGAGCACATTCACAGTGAATGAAAGGTGGAAGAAGGAGCGTGACTCTTCCTCAGGAAGTGTACTGATGGGACAAGGGGGAATGGGATCAAACGGAAAGAGAGTTGGAAGAGATTTGATGCTGGAAAGAAGTTCTTTAATGTGAGGCTGCTTGTCCCTGACACAGGGAGCTGTGCACATGTGGGTGCCCCATCCCCAGCAACATCCAAGGCCACGTTGGACAGGGTTGAAGTGCTGGGAGGTTGCTCAGGTTGGAACCAGATGATTTTTAGGGTCCCTTCCAAGCCAAACCACTCAAGGATTTGATGGTTCCATGGCGTCCATCTCCAAGAGAGGAGTGGCCCTGAAGCTTCTGTGACATCACGGAGCCTGGAGTGCTCCAGGTGGAAGGTCCAGGGCCTGGAGACCAGCACAACAGACAGTTCACCTGCTGCCAGCACTCAGTTCTCCCCCACTCTTTGCTCTCTGCCACGGTGCCAAGATGTTCCCGCTGCCAGCACTCGGTTGTCCCTCGCTCTTCGTTCTGTGCCTTGGTGCTGAGCTGCTCCTGCTGCCTGGACTTTTCCAGCACTTCTACTGGAGCATCAACGCCAGTAGGATGAGCGCTCCTGTCCCAGCGGAGATACAGTGCCATACCAGGGAGGGGGGCAGCCCTGACTGCCTGGGCAGGCTGCAGCCCTGTGGGGATGGATGGTGGGGACAGGGACCCCAAGGGAGATTGCGCTGTCTCATGCAGACTGCCAGAGACACCATTGAGGATATGGAAGTGGATGAGAAGGACGACACCAAGCCCATGGAAGTTGATGAGCAAGACGACACCGAGCCCATGGAAGTTGATGAGAAGGACGACACCGAGCCCATGGAAGTTGATGAGCAGGATGACACCGAGCCCATGGAAGTGGATGAAAATGATGAGACTGAGCCCATGGAAGTTGATGAGCAGGATGACACCGAGCCCATGGACGTTGATGAGAAGGACAAGGAAGAGCCCCTGGTCCTGGGGTGAGGATGGAGCCCCAGGAGCCGGACAACCTGATGCTCCCCTGCCCTGCCCTGCCCACAGGCAGTGCCCAGCCTGGGGCGGGGCTGGCTGGCTCTCCTCAGGGACATGGTGCTCAAGGAAGTCCTGCTCTGCTGCTTCTTTCCTTCCTTCCTTCCTTCCTTCCTTCCTTCCCCGATTGACAGGGATAATGGGCATTGATAGGGCCCCGCTGTAAATATGTTCTACATGTTAGAGGGTTTTTATAGGAGCTGTTAGCCTAAAGCTCCTAGATTGTTCATCTCTAGGTTCTAGATTGTTCCCGTATAGGTCCCAGATTGTTACTGTATAGGTCCCAGGTTGTTGGAGTACTGGTTCCAGATTGTTAAAAGTATAGTCTTCCATGTAAATAAGTTCTATCCATTGTTGTTAGAAGGATAGATGTTCTGGAAATGTTTGGATCACCTTTGTTCAATAAATACAATTTCTTATTAAAACCCCGCCTCTCTTTGCAATTCCTTTGGGCAACCTTTGCACAGTGGTGGTTTCCACTTGCTCATGGTTCCTGGGGCTGGAGGTCCCTGGGGGTGCTGGCACAGCCAGCCCTGGCTGGGGGTCCCTGTGCAGGGAGGTCCCACTGACCCAGCACTGCTGTTCCTGGGGCCCAGCAGTGTCCCCGAGGGCAAAGCTGTCACCAGCAGAGAGGGAGCTGTGACAGCAGCAGCCCCTGCAGCCACGCCAACAAAGCAAAGGAAACCTCCTGCCACCCTTCCTGCTGCAGCCACTGGGACTCCTAGGCAGGAGCCAGCATCAGGCACAGGGATGCAACATCCACCTCCATGCTCTGAAGGTCACGACAGCCTTGGCAACTCTGGGACCTGCACCTGGGCTGCTGCAGGGGCTGATGTTTAAGGCTTGCAGCCTCAAAAACCTCTGGGCTTTGCTTCCCCCGCTGCTTTCCATTGCCCTGTGCCCAGGATCCTCACCCTGACCGTGTTCCCCACTCCCTGAGCATCCCCATCACAGGGGGCACTGGCAAATCCCGCACGCTTCACAAAACAAACTCCCCCACAGTAACCTAACCAGTCTTTGGTCAGAGGGTGCCAAGGGGAAGCTCAGCACCAGCTGCCGTTTAAAGCATGCTTTCAAAAGTGGGTTCAGGCACTCTGGCAGTGCCTGCTGTGCAGCTGAGGCTGTGGGGACACAGCACTGGCTCAGGCCAGCCCTCAGCCCCTCACAGCTCATGCCAAGGGCCCAGCTCACAAAGCAGTTTCATACCACTTGCAGCAGCTATTTCAAAGGCCTAAATGTCATTCACAGGAGCCATTTAGGTGCCATGTAGGTGCCAATTCAGTGTCGGTGTCCTGGCATGAGAAGCCATGACGGGGCCTCTGCATGTGCACTCAGGGCACTTCCAGTGCCATCCCAAAGGGATCACAAAGGACAGGGCTCTTCTTTCAGCACTGCTGAGCTCCTCACCCAGCATTTAAGTCTCAGGAAGAGACAAGAATTGAGTGCACCAGGGAAGCTGGCCTCCAAGAAAAGGCATCAATCCCACGGCCCACCCAAGCCAACGGCCTGCATGTCTGTACCTTCTCCTCCTTCTCTCTTCTCTGCTGTCACTTTGCCCCTTCTCTCTGTCCGGGAGCTTGGCCTCTCAGACAAATAAAAGATGTGCATCCTCACGTAGCCACTGCATAGATGTCTTACAGAATTGTCCCTTCTTCCCCAAGAGCTGCAAATCCTACCGCTGCCAGACCTCATCCCTTGCTCCCACAAAGGGAGAGAAGACTTTCCATTCTAATTCATTGTCCAGCTCTAAGTCAACTACCCAGTCAGTAGAAATAGCTGTGAAATCCCCTCCACCAACCTGCCACAAGAGCTACAGCTGCGGAGGGGGAAACAGCAAACTCCCACCCCCACCACTGCTTTGGACCCCTTACCAGCTAAAATATATCCCACTCCTGCGATTATTTCTTTTAACCACAGCTACAATCTATTGGAATCAATTAAACACAAGATCACAGAATGGGCTGGGTGCAAAGGAACCTTCAGTGCCACCCAGTGCAAGCTCTGCCACGGCAGGGACACCTCCCACTGTCCCACGCTGCTCCAGCCTGGCCTTGGGCACTGCCAGGGATCCAGGGGCAGCCACAGCTGCTCTGGGCACCCTGTGCCAGCCCTGCCCACCCTGCCAGGGAACAAGTCCTGCCCCATATCCCATCTGAAGCTGCTCCCAGTGCAAAGAGGTGTCACTGCATGGCCTTGGGATGATGGATCAAGAGAAAGCCCCAGGCTTTGAGCAGAGCCCCCAGTGCCTGTGCTGGGGACGTGCCACCCACCTGCCCCGCAAGCACTCAGCTGCCTCGCAGCCAAAAGGAGTGTCCAACAGGCAAAGTACTCCCAGAGGATCAAAGCCTGGTCACTGCACCAATGACAAGGTCTTTATTGGGAAGAAATGTCAAAGCACAGCGACATTTCTTTTCCAAGCAGGAGACGCTGATCCTGGTGCGGCACTGCAGGCATGCTGTTATTGCTGGTCCTCAATTCATCCCTTTATCAGCTGCAGGGCCACCAGGACAGGCTTTGGTCTCCCAGGCCAGCGCTGAGGGACACTGCTGTCCCCACCAGCTGTCCCCAGCCCTGGGTGCTGTCCCCGCCAGGGCTGTCCCCAGCCCTGTGTGCCCGAGCCTCTGCAGCCCAAAGCACCTGGAGATCCCCCTGAGCATCAGCGATCAGGGCCGCTGCAATCAGCCTGCTGACCCAAAATCTCAAGTCCTGCCACAAGAAAAGCAGCTGATTCATCGATACCTTGGAATTACAAGTCTCAATGCAAGGACAGGAAGCACCCCTATGCCACCAAATCATTGCTAAGGGCTTGCAAGCCTCAACCTGGAGATTTCAGCGTTGCACACACAGTCAGGGCAAGGGTAAATCCACACAGAAATGACACAGAAATTCCAAAACACACATCTTGTTGGTCTTGACGCCTTTCTTGTTGGCTCAAGGGCTGTTTCTGTGGGCCACGCTTGCACAGAAAGAAAGAAAGGAAGTGCAGCTGCTGAGGAACATCTCCATGCCCTCAGCAGGTTTTGGTGCCTTTGCTGCAGGGCCGCTCCTGTCAGAGCCCCCTCTCTGCTGCTGACACCTTTGCTCTTGGCGACACCAGCCCAGGAACACCAGCAGGGCCCAGGGCTGGGTCAGGGGGACCCCCCTGTGCACAGGGACTCCCAGCCCCGTGGCTGTGCCAGCACCCCCAGAAACACCAAGATCTGGCAGCACTTTGCTCCGCTGCTCTTTCCGGACACGCAACCATCTCCTTCCTTTGCCATCGCAGGAAAATTCAACCTCTACCTCAGCCAAAGACCATTTCCCACACATGGCTGCTCAGAAATGTTCTTCTGCACTTCCTCCACCAAAAACACCCCCGCATGCCCAGAAGAGATCCCAGGGCCATCAGGATACCCTCCACAAACACTGCACAGGCACCCAGGACCATGGGCTTTCCATCTCTGCCATTCAGGCTCCCTGCGCTGCTCCTGTTCATTTTCTCCTCCTCTCTCCATCACTTTGGGAGCCACAGAGCTCCCAGGCTTTGGCAATTCCCAAGGCCAGTGCTGTGCATGGCTTGTTGGACACCCCCGGGGCTGTGGACTGTGGACTGACATCCCTGTGGTGTTTCAGAGAAGCTGTTGAGAACCACAGCAAGCCACCAAGTTACTGAGCCTACTAGAACACCTCCCCAAGAGTAAAAGCTGAAAAAGTTGGGGCTGCTGAGGAACGAGAGCTGAAGCTTGTGTGGCAAGCTCAGAGCACATTCACAGTGAATGAAAGGTGGAAGAAGGAGCGTGACTCTTCCTCAGGAAGTGTACTGATGGGACAAGGGGGAATGGGATCAAACGGAAAGAGAGTTGGAAGAGATTTGATGCTGGAAAGAAGTTCTTTAATGTGAGGCTGCTTGTCCCTGACACAGGGACCTGTGCACATGTGGGTGCCCCATCCCCAGCAACATCCAAGGCCACGTTGGACAGGGTTGAAGTGCTGGGAGGTTGCTCAGGTTGGAACCAGATGATTTTTAGGGTCCCTTCCAAGCCAAACCACTCAAGGATTTGATGGTTCCATGGCGTCCATCTCCAAGAGAGGAGTGGCCCTGAAGCTTCTGTGACATCACGGAGCCTGGAGTGCTCCAGGTGGAAGGTCCAGGGCCTGGAGACCAGCACAACAGACAGTTCACCTGCTGCCAGCACTCAGTTCTCCCCCACTCTTTGCTCTCTGCCACGGTGCCAAGATGTTCCCGCTGCCAGCACTCGGTTGTCCCTCGCTCTTCGTTCTGTGCCTTGGTGCTGAGCTGCTCCTGCTGCCTGGACTTTTCCAGCACTTCTACTGGAGCATCAACGCCAGTAGGATGAGCGCTCCTGTCCCAGCGGAGGTACAGTGCCATACCAGGGAGGGGGGCAGCCCTGACTGCCTGGGCAGGCTGCAGCCCTGTGGGGATGGATGGTGGGGACAGGGACCCCAAGGGAGATTGCGCTGTCTCATGCAGACTGCCAGAGACACCATTGAGGATATGGAAGTGGATGAGAAGGACGACACCAAGCCCATGGAAGTTGATGAGCAAGACGACACCGAGCCCATGGAAGTTGATGAGAAGGACGACACCGAGCCCATGGAAGTTGATGAGCAGGATGACACCGAGCCCATGGAAGTGGATGAAAATGATGAGACTGAGCCCATGGAAGTTGATGAGCAGGATGACACCGAGCCCATGGACGTTGATGAGAAGGACAAGGAAGAGCCCCTGGTCCTGGGGTGAGGATGGAGCCCCAGGAGCCGGACAACCTGATGCTCCCCTGCCCTGCCCTGCCCACAGGCAGTGCCCAGCCTGGGGCGGGGCTGGCTGGCTCTCCTCAGGGACATGGTGCTCAAGGAAGTCCTGCTCTGCTGCTTCTTTCCTTCCTTCCTTCCTTCCTTCCTTCCTTCCCCGATTGACAGGGATAATGGGCATTGATAGGGCCCCGCTGTAAATATGTTCTACATGTTAGAGGGTTTTTATAGGAGCTGTTAGCCTAAAGCTCCTAGATTGTTCATCTCTAGGTTCTAGATTGTTCCCGTATAGGTCCCAGATTGTTACTGTATAGGTCCCAGGTTGTTGGAGTACTGGTTCCAGATTGTTAAAAGTATAGTCTTCCATGTAAATAAGTTCTATCCATTGTTGTTAGAAGGATAGATGTTCTGGAAATGTTTGGATCACCTTTGTTCAATAAATACAATTTCTTATTAAAACCCCGCCTCTCTTTGCAATTCCTTTGGGCAACCTTTGCACAGTGGTGGTTTCCACTTGCTCATGGTTCCTGGGGCTGGAGGTCCCTGGGGGTGCTGGCACAGCCAGCCCTGGCTGGGGGTCCCTGTGCAGGGAGGTCCCACTGACCCAGCACTGCTGTTCCTGGGGCCCAGCAGTGTCCCCGAGGGCAAAGCTGTCACCAGCAGAGAGGGAGCTGTGACAGCAGCAGCCCCTGCAGCCACGCCAACAAAGCAAAGGAAACCTCCTGCCACCCTTCCTGCTGCAGCCACTGGGACTCCTGGGCAGGAGCCAGCATCAGGCACAGGGATGCAACATCCACCTCCATGCTCTGAAGGTCACGACAGCCTTGGCAACTCTGGGACCTGCACCTGGGCTGCTGCAGGGGCTGATGTTTAAGGCTTGCAGCCTCAAAAACCTCTGGGCTTTGCTTCCCCCGCTGCTTTCCATTGCCCTGTGCCCAGGATCCTCACCCTGACCGTGTTCCCCACTCCCTGAGCATCCCCATCACAGGGGGCACTGGCAAATCCCGCACGCTTCACAAAACAAACTCCCCCACAGTAACCTAACCAGTCTTTGGTCAGAGGGTGCCAAGGGGAAGCTCAGCACCAGCTGCCGTTTAAAGCATGCTTTCAAAAGTGGGTTCAGGCACTCTGGCAGTGCCTGCTGTGCAGCTGAGGCTGTGGGGACACAGCACTGGCTCAGGCCAGCCCTCAGCCCCTCACAGCTCATGCCAAGGGCCCAGCTCACAAAGCAGTTTCATACCACTTGCAGCAGCTATTTCAAAGGCCTAAATGTCATTCACAGGAGCCATTTAGGTGCCATGTAGGTGCCAATTCAGTGTCAGTGTCCTGGCATGAGAAGCCATGACGGGGCCTCTGCATGTGCACTCAGGGCACTTCCAGTGCCATCCCAAAGGGATCACAAAGGACAGGGCTCTTCTTTCAGCACTGCTGAGCTCCTCACCCAGCATTTAAATCTCAGGAAGAGACAAGAATTGAGTGCACCAGGGAAGCTGGCCTCCAAGAAAAGGCATCAATCCCACGGCCCACCCAAGCCAACGGCCTGCATGTCTGTACCTTCTCCTCCTTCTCTCTTCTCTGCTGTCACTTTGCCCCTTCTCTCTGTCCGGGAGCTTGGCCTCTCAGACAAATAAAAGATGTGCATCCTCACGTAGCCACTGCATAGATGTCTTACAGAATTGTCCCTTCTTCCCCAAGAGCTGCAAATCCTACCGCTGCCAGACCTCATCCCTTGCTCCCACAAAGGGAGAGAAGACTTTCCATTCTAATTCATTGTCCAGCTCTAAGTCAACTACCCAGTCAGTAGAAATAGCTGTGAAATCCCCTCCACCAACCTGCCACAAGAGCTACAGCTGCGGAGGGGGAAACAGCAAACTCCCACCCCCACCACTGCTTTGGACCCCTTACCAGCTAAAATATATCCCACTCCTGCGATTATTTCTTTTAACCACAGCTACAATCTATTGGAATCAATTAAACACAAGATCACAGAATGGGCTGGGTGCAAAGGAACCTTCAGTGCCACCCAGTGCAAGCTCTGCCACGGCAGGGACACCTCCCACTGTCCCACGCTGCTCCAGCCTGGCCTTGGGCACTGCCAGGGATCCAGGGGCAGCCACAGCTGCTCTGGGCACCCTGTGCCAGGCCTGCCCACCCTGCCAGGGAACAAGTCCTGCCCCATATCCCATCTGAAGCTGCTCCCAGTGCAAAGAGGTGTCACTGCATGGCCTTGGGATGATGGATCAAGAGAAAGCCCCAGGCTTTGAGCAGAGCCCCCAGTGCCTGTGCTGGGGACGTGCCACCCACCTGCCCCGCAAGCACTCAGCTGCCTCGCAGCCAAAAGGAGTGTCCAACAGGCAAAGTACTCCCAGAGGATCAAAGCCTGGTCACTGCACCAATGACAAGGTCTTTATTGGGAAGAAATGTCAAAGCACAGCGACATTTCTTTTCCAAGCAGGAGACGCTGATCCTGGTGCGGCACCGCAGGCATGCTGTTATTGCTGGTCCTCAATTCATCCCTTTATCAGCTGCAGGGCCACCAGGACAGGCTTTGGTCTCCCAGGCCAGCGCTGAGGGACACTGCTGTCCCCACCAGCTGTCCCCAGCCCTGGGTGCTGTCCCCGCCAGGGCTGTCCCCAGCCCTGTGTGCCCGAGCCTCTGCAGCCCAAAGCACCTGGAGATCCCCCTGAGCATCAGCGATCAGGGCCGCTGCAATCAGCCTGCTGACCCAAAATCCCAAGTCCTGCCACAAGAAAAGCAGCTGATTCATCGATACCTTGGAATTACAAGTCTCAATGCAAGGACAGGAAGCACCCCTATGCCACCAAATCATTGCTAAGGGCTTGCAAGCCTCAACCTGGAGATTTCAGCGTTGCACACACAGTCAGGGCAAGGGTAAATCCACACAGAAATGACACAGAAATTCCAAAACACACATCTTGTTGGTCTTGACGCCTTTCTTGTTGGCTCAAGGGCTGTTTCTGTGGGCCACGCTTGCACAGAAAGAAAGAAAGGAAGTGCAGCTGCTGAGGAACATCTCCATGCCCTCAGCAGGTTTTGGTGCCTTTGCTGCAGGGCCGCTCCTGTCAGAGCCCCCTCTCTGCTGCTGACACCTTTGCTCTTGGCGACACCAGCCCAGGAACACCAGCAGGGCCCAGGGCTGGGTCAGGGGGACCCCCCTGTGCACAGGGACTCCCAGCCCCGTGGCTGTGCCAGCACCCCCAGAAACACCAAGATCTGGCAGCACTTTGCTCCGCTGCTCTTTCCGGACACGCAACCATCTCCTTCCTTTGCCATCGCAGGAAAATTCAACCTCTACCTCAGCCAAAGACCATTTCCCACACATGGCTGCTCAGAAATGTTCTTCTGCACTTCCTCCACCAAAAACACCCCCGCATGCCCAGAAGAGATCCCAGGGCCATCAGGATACCCTCCACAAACACTGCACAGGCACCCAGGACCATGGGCTTTCCATCTCTGCCATTCAGGCTCCCTGCGCTGCTCCTGTTCATTTTCTCCTCCTCTCTCCATCACTTTGGGAGCCACAGAGCTCCCAGGCTTTGGCAATTCCCAAGGCCAGTGCTGTGCATGGCTTGTTGGACACCCCCGGGGCTGTGGACTGTGGACTGACATCCCTGTGGTGTTTCAGAGAAGCTGTTGAGAACCACAGCAAGCCACCAAGTTACTGAGCCTACTAGAACACCTCCCCAAGAGTAAAAGCTGAAAAAGTTGGGGCTGCTGAGGAACGAGAGCTGAAGCTTGTGTGGCAAGCTCAGAGCACATTCACAGTGAATGAAAGGTGGAAGAAGGAGCGTGACTCTTCCTCAGGAAGTGTACTGATGGGACAAGGGGGAATGGGATCAAACGGAAAGAGAGTTGGAAGAGATTTGATGCTGGAAAGAAGTTCTTTAATGTGAGGCTGCTTGTCCCTGACACAGGGAGCTGTGCACATGTGGGTGCCCCATCCCCAGCAACATCCAAGGCCACGTTGGACAGGGTTGAAGTGCTGGGAGGTTGCTCAGGTTGGAACCAGATGATTTTTAGGGTCCCTTCCAAGCCAAACCACTCAAGGATTTGATGGTTCCATGGCGTCCATCTCCAAGAGAGGAGTGGCCCTGAAGCTTCTGTGACATCACGGAGCCTGGAGTGCTCCAGGTGGAAGGTCCAGGGCCTGGAGACCAGCACAACAGACAGTTCACCTGCTGCCAGCACTCAGTTCTCCCCCACTCTTTGCTCTCTGCCACGGTGCCAAGATGTTCCCGCTGCCAGCACTCGGTTGTCCCTCGCTCTTCGTTCTGTGCCTTGGTGCTGAGCTGCTCCTGCTGCCTGGACTTTTCCAGCACTTCTACTGGAGCATCAACGCCAGTAGGATGAGCGCTCCTGTCCCAGCGGAGGTACAGTGCCATACCAGGGAGGGGGGCAGCCCTGACTGCCTGGGCAGGCTGCAGCCCTGTGGGGATGGATGCTGGGGACAGGGACCCCAAGGGAGATTGTGCTGTCTCATGCAGACTGCCAGAGACATCATTGAGGATATGGAAGTGGATGAGAAGGACGACACCGAGCCCATGGAAGTTGATGAGCAAGACGACACCGAGCCCATGGAAGTTGATGAGAAGGACGACACCGAGCCCATGGAAGTTGATGAGCAGGATGACACCGAGCCCATGGAAGTGGATGAAAATGATGAGACTGAGCCCATGGAAGTTGATGAGCAGGATGACACCGAGCCCATGGACGTTGATGAGAAGGACAAGGAAGAGCCCCTGGTCCTGGGGTGAGGATGGAGCCCCAGGAGCCGGACAACCTGATGCTCCCCTGCCCTGCCCTGCCCACAGGCAGTGCCCAGCCTGGGGCGGGGCTGGCTGGCTCTCCTCAGGGACATGGTGCTCAAGGAAGTCCTGCTCTGCTGCTTCTTTCCTTCCTTCCTTCCTTCCTTCCTTCCTTCCCCGATTGACAGGGATAATGGGCATTGATAGGGCCCCGCTGTAAATATGTTCTACATGTTAGAGGGTTTTTATAGGAGCTGTTAGCCTAAAGCTCCTAGATTGTTCATCTCTAGGTTCTAGATTGTTCCCGTATAGGTCCCAGATTGTTACTGTATAGGTCCCAGGTTGTTGGAGTACTGGTTCCAGATTGTTAAAAGTATAGTCTTCCATGTAAATAAGTTCTATCCATTGTTGTTAGAAGGATAGATGTTCTGGAAATGTTTGGATCACCTTTGTTCAATAAATACAATTTCTTATTAAAACCCCGCCTCTCTTTGCAATTCCTTTGGGCAACCTTTGCACAGTGGTGGTTTCCACTTGCTCATGGTTCCTGGGGCTGGAGGTCCCTGGGGGTGCTGGCACAGCCAGCCCTGGCTGGGGGTCCCTGTGCAGGGAGGTCCCACTGACCCAGCACTGCTGTTCCTGGGGCCCAGCAGTGTCCCCGAGGGCAAAGCTGTCACCAGCAGAGAGGGAGCTGTGACAGCAGCAGCCCCTGCAGCCACGCCAACAAAGCAAAGGAAACCTCCTGCCACCCTTCCTGCTGCAGCCACTGGGACTCCTGGGCAGGAGCCAGCATCAGGCACAGGGATGCAACATCCACCTCCATGCTCTGAAGGTCACGACAGCCTTGGCAACTCTGGGACCTGCACCTGGGCTGCTGCAGGGGCTGATGTTTAAGGCTTGCAGCCTCAAAAACCTCTGGGCTTTGCTTCCCCCGCTGCTTTCCATTGCCCTGTGCCCAGGATCCTCACCCTGACCGTGTTCCCCACTCCCTGAGCATCCCCATCACAGGGGGCACTGGCAAATCCCGCACGCTTCACAAAACAAACTCCCCCACAGTAACCTAACCAGTCTTTGGTCAGAGGGTGCCAAGGGGAAGCTCAGCACCAGCTGCCGTTTAAAGCATGCTTTCAAAAGTGGGTTCAGGCACTCTGGCAGTGCCTGCTGTGCAGCTGAGGCTGTGGGGACACAGCACTGGCTCAGGCCAGCCCTCAGCCCCTCACAGCTCATGCCAAGGGCCCAGCTCACAAAGCAGTTTCATACCACTTGCAGCAGCTATTTCAAAGGCCTAAATGTCATTCACAGGAGCCATTTAGGTGCCATGTAGGTGCCAATTCAGTGTCGGTGTCCTGGCATGAGAAGCCATGACGGGGCCTCTGCATGTGCACTCAGGGCACTTCCAGTGCCATCCCAAAGGGATCACAAAGGACAGGGCTCTTCTTTCAGCACTGCTGAGCTCCTCACCCAGCATTTAAATCTCAGGAAGAGACAAGAATTGAGTGCACCAGGGAAGCTGGCCTCCAAGAAAAGGCATCAATCCCACGGCCCACCCAAGCCAACGGCCTGCATGTCTGTACCTTCTCCTCCTTCTCTCTTCTCTGCTGTCACTTTGCCCCTTCTCTCTGTCCGGGAGCTTGGCCTCTCAGACAAATAAAAGATGTGCATCCTCACGTAGCCACTGCATAGATGTCTTACAGAATTGTCCCTTCTTCCCCAAGAGCTGCAAATCCTACCGCTGCCAGACCTCATCCCTTGCTCCCACAAAGGGAGAGAAGACTTTCCATTCTAATTCATTGTCCAGCTCTAAGTCAACTACCCAGTCAGTAGAAATAGCTGTGAAATCCCCTCCACCAACCTGCCACAAGAGCTACAGCTGCGGAGGGGGAAACAGCAAACTCCCACCCCCACCACTGCTTTGGACCCCTTACCAGCTAAAATATATCCCACTCCTGCGATTATTTCTTTTAACCACAGCTACAATCTATTGGAATCAATTAAACACAAGATCACAGAATGGGCTGGGTGCAAAGGAACCTTCAGTGCCACCCAGTGCAAGCTCTGCCACGGCAGGGACACCTCCCACTGTCCCACGCTGCTCCAGCCTGGCCTTGGGCACTGCCAGGGATCCAGGGGCAGCCACAGCTGCTCTGGGCACCCTGTGCCAGGCCTGCCCACCCTGCCAGGGAACAAGTCCTGCCCCATATCCCATCTGAAGCTGCTCCCAGTGCAAAGAGGTGTCACTGCATGGCCTTGGGATGATGGATCAAGAGAAAGCCCCAGGCTTTGAGCAGAGCCCCCAGTGCCTGTGCTGGGGACGTGCCACCCACCTGCCCCGCAAGCACTCAGCTGCCTCGCAGCCAAAAGGAGTGTCCAACAGGCAAAGTACTCCCAGAGGATCAAAGCCTGGTCACTGCACCAATGACAAGGTCTTTATTGGGAAGAAATGTCAAAGCACAGCGACATTTCTTTTCCAAGCAGGAGACGCTGATCCTGGTGCGGCACCGCAGGCATGCTGTTATTGCTGGTCCTCAATTCATCCCTTTATCAGCTGCAGGGCCACCAGGACAGGCTTTGGTCTCCCAGGCCAGCGCTGAGGGACACTGCTGTCCCCACCAGCTGTCCCCAGCCCTGGGTGCTGTCCCCGCCAGGGCTGTCCCCAGCCCTGTGTGCCCGAGCCTCTGCAGCCCAAAGCACCTGGAGATCCCCCTGAGCATCAGCGATCAGGGCCGCTGCAATCAGCCTGCTGACCCAAAATCCCAAGTCCTGCCACAAGAAAAGCAGCTGATTCATCGATACCTTGGAATTACAAGTCTCAATGCAAGGACAGGAAGCACCCCTATGCCACCAAATCATTGCTAAGGGCTTGCAAGCCTCAACCTGGAGATTTCAGCGTTGCACACACAGTCAGGGCAAGGGTAAATCCACACAGAAATGACACAGAAATTCCAAAACACACATCTTGTTGGTCTTGACGCCTTTCTTGTTGGCTCAAGGGCTGTTTCTGTGGGCCACGCTTGCACAGAAAGAAAGAAAGGAAGTGCAGCTGCTGAGGAACATCTCCATGCCCTCAGCAGGTTTTGGTGCCTTTGCTGCAGGGCCGCTCCTGTCAGAGCCCCCTCTCTGCTGCTGACACCTTTGCTCTTGGCGACACCAGCCCAGGAACACCAGCAGGGCCCAGGGCTGGGTCAGGGGGACCCCCCTGTGCACAGGGACTCCCAGCCCCGTGGCTGTGCCAGCACCCCCAGAAACACCAAGATCTGGCAGCACTTTGCTCTGCTGCTCTTTCCGGACACGCAACCATCTCCTTCCTTTGCCATCGCAGGAAAATTCAACCTCTACCTCAGCCAAAGACCATTTCCCACACATGGCTGCTCAGAAATGTTCTTCTGCACTTCCTCCACCAAAAACACCCCCGCATGCCCAGAAGAGATCCCAGGGCCATCAGGATACCCTCCACAAACACTGCACAGGCACCCAGGACCATGGGCTTTCCATCTCTGCCATTCAGGCTCCCTGCGCTGCTCCTGTTCATTTTCTCCTCCTCTCTCCATCACTTTGGGAGCCACAGAGCTCCCAGGCTTTGGCAATTCCCAAGGCCAGTGCTGTGCATGGCTTGTTGGACACCCCCGGGGCTGTGGACTGTGGACTGACATCCCTGTGGTGTTTCAGAGAAGCTGTTGAGAACCACAGCAAGCCACCAAGTTACTGAGCCTACTAGAACACCTCCCCAAGAGTAAAAGCTGAAAAAGTTGGGGCTGCTGAGGAACGAGAGCTGAAGCTTGTGTGGCAAGCTCAGAGCACATTCACAGTGAATGAAAGGTGGAAGAAGGAGCGTGACTCTTCCTCAGGAAGTGTACTGATGGGACAAGGGGGAATGGGATCAAACGGAAAGAGAGTTGGAAGAGATTTGATGCTGGAAAGAAGTTCTTTAATGTGAGGCTGCTTGTCCCTGACACAGGGAGCTGTGCACATGTGGGTGCCCCATCCCCAGCAACATCCAAGGCCACGTTGGACAGGGTTGAAGTGCTGGGAGGTTGCTCAGGTTGGAACCAGATGATTTTTAGGGTCCCTTCCAAGCCAAACCACTCAAGGATTTGATGGTTCCATGGCGTCCATCTCCAAGAGAGGAGTGGCCCTGAAGCTTCTGTGACATCACGGAGCCTGGAGTGCTCCAGGTGGAAGGTCCAGGGCCTGGAGACCAGCACAACAGACAGTTCACCTGCTGCCAGCACTCAGTTCTCCCCCACTCTTTGCTCTCTGCCACGGTGCCAAGATGTTCCCGCTGCCAGCACTCGGTTGTCCCTCGCTCTTCGTTCTGTGCCTTGGTGCTGAGCTGCTCCTGCTGCCTGGACTTTTCCAGCACTTCTACTGGAGCATCAACGCCAGTAGGATGAGCGCTCCTGTCCCAGCGGAGGTACAGTGCCATACCAGGGAGGGGGGCAGCCCTGACTGCCTGGGCAGGCTGCAGCCCTGTGGGGATGGATGCTGGGGACAGGGACCCCAAGGGAGATTGTGCTGTCTCATGCAGACTGCCAGAGACATCATTGAGGATATGGAAGTGGATGAGAAGGACGACACCGAGCCCATGGAAGTTGATGAGCAAGACGACACCGAGCCCATGGAAGTTGATGAGAAGGACGACACCGAGCCCATGGAAGTTGATGAGCAGGATGACACCGAGCCCATGGAAGTGGATGAAAATGATGAGACTGAGCCCATGGAAGTTGATGAGCAGGATGACACCGAGCCCATGGACGTTGATGAGAAGGACAAGGAAGAGCCCCTGGTCCTGGGGTGAGGATGGAGCCCCAGGAGCAGGACAACCTGATGCTCCCCTGCCCTGCCCTGCCCACAGGCAGTGCCCAGCCTGGGGCGGGGCTGGCTGGCTCTATTCAGGGACATGGTGCTCAAGGAAGTCCTGCTCTGCTGCTTCTTTCCTTCCTTCCTTCCTTCCTTCCCTCCCCGATTGACAGGGATAATGGGCATTGATAGGGCCCCGCTGTAAATATGTTCTACATGTTAGAGGGTTTTTATAGGAGCTGTTAGCCTAAAGCTCCTAGATTGTTCATCTCTAGGTTCTAGATTGTTCCCGTATAGGTCCCAGATTGTTACTGTATAGGTCCCAGGTTGTTGGAGTACTGGTTCCAGATTGTTAAAAGTATAGTCTTCCATGTAAATAAGTTCTATCCATTGTTGTTAGAAGGATAGATGTTCTGGAAATGTTTGGATCACCTTTGTTCAATAAATACAATTTCTTATTAAAACCCCGCCTCTCTTTGCAATTCCTTTGGGCAACCTTTGCACAGTGGTGGTTTCCACTTGCTCATGGTTCCTGGGGCTGGAGGTCCCGGGAGGTGCTGGCACAGCCAGCCCTGGCTGGGGGTCCCTGTGCAGGGAGGTCCCACTGACCCAGCACTGCTGTTCCTGGGGCACAGCAGTGTCCCCGAGGGCAAAGCTGTCACCAGCAGAGAGGGAGCTGTGACAGCAGCAGCCCCTGCAGCCACGCCAACAAAGCAAAGGAAACCTCCTGCCACCCTTCCTGCTGCAGCCACTGGGACTCCTGGGCAGGAGCCAGCATCAGGCACAGGGATGCAACATCCACCTCCATGCTCTGAAGGTCACGACAGCCTTGGCAACTCTGGGACCTGCACCTGGGCTGCTGCAGGGGCTGATGTTTAAGGCTTGCAGCCTCAAAAACCTCTGGGCTTTGCTTCCCCTGCTGCTTTCCATTGCCCTGTGCCCAGGATCCTCACCCTGACCGTGTTCCCCACTCCCTGAGCATCCCCATCACAGGGGGCACTGGCAAATCCCACACGCTTCACAAAACAAACTCCCCCACAGTAACCAAACCACTCTTTGGTCAGAGGGTGCCAAGGGGAAGCTCAGCACCAGCTGCCGTTTAAAGCATGCTTTCAAAAGTGGGTTCAGGCACTCTGGCAGTGCCTGCTGTGCAGCTGAGGCTGTGGGGACACAGCACTGGCTCAGGCCAGCCCTCGGCCCCTCACAGCTCATGCCAAGGGCCCAGCTCACAAAGCAGTTTCATACCACTTGCAGCAGCTATTTCAAAGGCCTAAATGTCATTCACAGGAGCCATTTAGGTGCCATGTAGGTGCCAATTCAGTGTCGGTGTCCTGGCATGAGAAGCCATGACGGGGCCTCTGCATGTGCACTCAGGGCACTTCCAGTGCCATCCCAAAGGGATCACAAAGGACAGGGCTCTTCTTTCAGCACTGCTGAGCTCCTCACCCAGCATTTAAATCTCAGGAAGAGACAAGAATTGAGTGCACCAGGGAAGCTGGCCTCCAAGAAAAGGCATCAATCCCACGGCCCACCCAAGCCAACGGCCTGCATGTCTGTACCTTCTCCTCCTTCTCTCTTCTCTGCTGTCACTTTGCCCCTTCTCTCTGTCCGGGAGCTTGGCCTCTCAGACAAATAAAAGATGTGCATCCTCACGTAGCCACTGCATAGATGTCTTACAGAATTGTCCCTTCTTCCCCGACAGCTGCAAATCCTACCGCTGCCAGACCTCATCCCTTGCTCCCACAAAGGGAGAGAAGACTTTCCATTCTAATTCATTGTCCAGCTCTAAGTCAACTACCCAGTCAGTAGAAATAGCTGTGAAATCCCCTCCACCAACCTGCCACAAGAGCTACAGCTGCGGAGGGGGAAACAGCAAACTCCCACCCCCACCACTGCTTTGGACTCCTTACCAGCTAAAATATATCCCACTCCTGCGATTATTTCTTTTAACCACAGCTACAATCTATTGGAATCAATTAAACACAAGATCACAGAATGGGCTGGGTGCAAAGGAACCTTCAGTGCCACCCAGTGCAAGCTCTGCCACGGCAGGGACACCTCCCACTGTCCCACGCTGCTCCAGCCTGGCCTTGGGCACTGCCAGGGATCCAGGGGCAGCCACAGCTGCTCTGGGCACCCTGTGCCAGGCCTGCCCACCCTGCCAGGGAACAAGTCCTGCCCCATATCCCATCTGAAGCTGCTCCCAGTGCAAAGAGGTGTCACTGCATGGCCTTGGGATGATGGATCAAGAGAAAGCCCCAGGCTTTGAGCAGAGCCCCCAGTGCCTGTGCTGGGGACGTGCCACCCACCTGCCCCGCAAGCACTCAGCTGCCTCGCAGCCAAAAGGAGTGTCCAACAGGCAAAGTACTCCCAGAGGATCAAAGCCTGGTCACTGCACCAATGACAAGGTCTTTATTGGGAAGAAATGTCAAAGCACAGCGACATTTCTTTTCCAAGCAGGAGACGCTGATCCTGGTGCGGCACCGCAGGCATGCTGTTATTGCTGGTCCTCAATTCATCCCTTTATCAGCTGCAGGGCCACCAGGACAGGCTTTGGTCTCCCAGGCCAGCGCTGAGGGACACTGCTGTCCCCACCAGCTGTCCCCAGCCCTGGGTGCTGTCCCCGCCAGGGCTGTCCCCAGCCCTGTGTGCCCGAGCCTCTGCAGCCCAAAGCACCTGGAGATCCCCCTGAGCATCAGCGATCAGGGCCGCTGCAATCAGCCTGCTGACCCAAAATCCCAAGTCCTGCCACAAGAAAAGCAGCTGATTCATCGATACCTTGGAATTACAAGTCTCAATGCAAGGACAGGAAGCACCCCTATGCCACCAAATCATTGCTAAGGGCTTGCAAGCCTCAACCTGGAGATTTCAGCGTTGCACACACAGTCAGGGCAAGGGTAAATCCACACAGAAATGACACAGAAATTCCAAAACACACATCTTGTTGGTCTTGACGCCTTTCTTGTTGGCTCAAGGGCTGTTTCTGTGGGCCACGCTTGCACAGAAAGAAAGAAAGGAAGTGCAGCTGCTGAGGAACATCTCCATGCCCTCAGCAGGTTTTGGTGCCTTTGCTGCAGGGCCGCTCCTGTCAGAGCCCCCTCTCTGCTGCTGACGCCTTTGCTCTTGGCGACACCAGCCCAGGAACACCAGCAGGGCCCAGGGCTGGGTCAGGGGGACCCCCCTGTGCACAGGGACTCCCAGCCCCGTGGCTGTGCCAGCACCCCCAGAAACACCAAGATCTGGCAGCACTTTGCTCCGCTGCTCTTTCCGGACATGCAACCATCTCCTTCCTTTGCCATCGCAGGAAAATTCAACCTCTACCTCAGCCAAAGACCATTTCCCACACATGGCTGCTCAGAAATGTTCTTCTGCACTTCCTCCACCAAAAACACCCCCGCATGCCCAGAAGAGATCCCAGGGCCATCAGGATACCCTCCACAAACACTGCACAGGCACCCAGGACCATGGGCTTTCCATCTCTGCCATTCAGGCTCCCTGCGCTGCTCCTGTTCATTTTCTCCTCCTCTCTCCATCACTTTGGGAGCCACAGAGCTCCCAGGCTTTGTCAATTCCCAAGGCCAGTGCTGTGCATGGCTTGTTGGACACCCCCGGGGCTGTGGACTGTGGACTGACATCCCTGTGGTGTTTCAGAGAAGCTGTTGAGAACCACAGCAAGCCACCAAGTTACTGAGCCTACTAGAACACCTCCCCAAGAGTAAAAGCTGAAAAAGTTGGGGCTGCTGAGGAACGAGAGCTGAAGCTTGTGTGGCAAGCTCAGAGCACATTCACAGTGAATGAAAGGTGGAAGAAGGAGCGTGACTCTTCCTCAGGAAGTGTACTGATGGGACAAGGGGGAATGGGATCAAACGGAAAGAGAGTTGGAAGAGATTTGATGCTGGAAAGAAGTTCTTTAATGTGAGGCTGCTTGTCCCTGACACAGGGAGCTGTGCACATGTGGGTGCCCCATCCCCAGCAACATCCAAGGCCACGTTGGACAGGGTTGAAGTGCTGGGAGGTTGCTCAGGTTGGAACCAGATGATTTTTAGGGTCCCTTCCAAGCCAAACCACTCAAGGATTTGATGGTTCCATGGCGTCCATCTCCAAGAGAGGAGTGGCCCTGAAGCTTCTGTGACATCACGGAGCCTGGAGTGCTCCAGGTGGAAGGTCCAGGGCCTGGAGACCAGCACAACAGACAGTTCACCTGCTGCCAGCACTCAGTTCTCCCCCACTCTTTGCTCTCTGCCACGGTGCCAAGATGTTCCCGCTGCCAGCACTCGGTTGTCCCTCGCTCTTCGTTCTGTGCCTTGGTGCTGAGCTGCTCCTGCTGCCTGGACTTTTCCAGCACTTCTACTGGAGCATCAACGCCAGTAGGATGAGCGCTCCTGTCCCAGCGGAGGTACAGTGCCATACCAGGGAGGGGGGCAGCCCTGACTGCCTGGGCAGGCTGCAGCCCTGTGGGGATGGATGGTGGGGACAGGGACCCCAAGGGAGATTGCGCTGTCTCATGCAGACTGCCAGAGACACCATTGAGGATATGGAAGTGGATGAGAAGGACGACACCAAGCCCATGGAAGTTGATGAGCAAGACGACACCGAGCCCATGGAAGTTGATGAGAAGGACGACACCGAGCCCATGGAAGTTGATGAGCAGGATGACACCGAGCCCATGGAAGTGGATGAAAATGATGAGACTGAGCCCATGGAAGTTGATGAGCAGGATGACACCGAGCCCATGGACGTTGATGAGAAGGACAAGGAAGAGCCCCTGGTCCTGGGGTGAGGATGGAGCCCCAGGAGCCGGACAACCTGATGCTCCCCTGCCCTGCCCTGCCCACAGGCAGTGCCCAGCCTGGGGCGGGGCTGGCTGGCTCTCCTCAGGGACATGGTGCTCAAGGAAGTCCTGCTCTGCTGCTTCTTTCCTTCCTTCCTTCCTTCCTTCCTTCCTTCCCCGATTGACAGGGATAATGGGCATTGATAGGGCCCCGCTGTAAATATGTTCTACATGTTAGAGGGTTTTTATAGGAGCTGTTAGCCTAAAGCTCCTAGATTGTTCATCTCTAGGTTCTAGATTGTTCCCGTATAGGTCCCAGATTGTTACTGTATAGGTCCCAGGTTGTTGGAGTACTGGTTCCAGATTGTTAAAAGTATAGTCTTCCATGTAAATAAGTTCTATCCATTGTTGTTAGAAGGATAGATGTTCTGGAAATGTTTGGATCACCTTTGTTCAATAAATACAATTTCTTATTAAAACCCCGCCTCTCTTTGCAATTCCTTTGGGCAACCTTTGCACAGTGGTGGTTTCCACTTGCTCATGGTTCCTGGGGCTGGAGGTCCCTGGGGGTGCTGGCACAGCCAGCCCTGGCTGGGGGTCCCTGTGCAGGGAGGTCCCACTGACCCAGCACTGCTGTTCCTGGGGCCCAGCAGTGTCCCCGAGGGCAAAGCTGTCACCAGCAGAGAGGGAGCTGTGACAGCAGCAGCCCCTGCAGCCACGCCAACAAAGCAAAGGAAACCTCCTGCCACCCTTCCTGCTGCAGCCACTGGGACTCCTGGGCAGGAGCCAGCATCAGGCACAGGGATGCAACATCCACCTCCATGCTCTGAAGGTCACGACAGCCTTGGCAACTCTGGGACCTGCACCTGGGCTGCTGCAGGGGCTGATGTTTAAGGCTTGCAGCCTCAAAAACCTCTGGGCTTTGCTTCCCCCGCTGCTTTCCATTGCCCTGTGCCCAGGATCCTCACCCTGACCGTGTTCCCCACTCCCTGAGCATCCCCATCACAGGGGGCACTGGCAAATCCCGCACGCTTCACAAAACAAACTCCCCCACAGTAACCTAACCAGTCTTTGGTCAGAGGGTGCCAAGGGGAAGCTCAGCACCAGCTGCCGTTTAAAGCATGCTTTCAAAAGTGGGTTCAGGCACTCTGGCAGTGCCTGCTGTGCAGCTGAGGCTGTGGGGACACAGCACTGGCTCAGGCCAGCCCTCAGCCCCTCACAGCTCATGCCAAGGGCCCAGCTCACAAAGCAGTTTCATACCACTTGCAGCAGCTATTTCAAAGGCCTAAATGTCATTCACAGGAGCCATTTAGGTGCCATGTAGGTGCCAATTCAGTGTCGGTGTCCTGGCATGAGAAGCCATGACGGGGCCTCTGCATGTGCACTCAGGGCACTTCCAGTGCCATCCCAAAGGGATCACAAAGGACAGGGCTCTTCTTTCAGCACTGCTGAGCTCCTCACCCAGCATTTAAGTCTCAGGAAGAGACAAGAATTGAGTGCACCAGG
The DNA here is from genome assembly GCF_963662255.1 of Cinclus cinclus. Classification (NCBI taxonomy): domain Eukaryota; kingdom Metazoa; phylum Chordata; class Aves; order Passeriformes; family Cinclidae; genus Cinclus; species Cinclus cinclus. Next base: position 1,973,119 of record NC_085059.1, read on the forward strand.
GAAGCTGGCCTCCAAGAAAAGGCATCAATCCCACGGCCCACCCAAGCCAACGGCCTGCATGTCTGTACCTTCTCCTCCTTCTCTCTTCTCTGCTGTCACTTTGCCCCTTCTCTCTGTCCGGGAGCTTGGCCTCTCAGACAAATAAAAGATGTGCATCCTCACGTAGCCACTGCATAGATGTCTTACAGAATTGTCCCTTCTTCCCCAAGAGCTGCAAATCCTACCGCTGCCAGACCTCATCCCTTGCTCCCACAAAGGGAGAGAAGACTTTCCATTCTAATTCATTGTCCAGCTCTAAGTCAACTACCCAGTCAGTAGAAATAGCTGTGAAATCCCCTCCACCAACCTGCCACAAGAGCTACAGCTGCGGAGGGGGAAACAGCAAACTCCCACCCCCACCACTGCTTTGGACCCCTTACCAGCTAAAATATATCCCACTCCTGCGATTATTTCTTTTAACCACAGCTACAATCTATTGGAATCAATTAAACACAAGATCACAGAATGGGCTGGGTGCAAAGGAACCTTCAGTGCCACCCAGTGCAAGCTCTGCCACGGCAGGGACACCTCCCACTGTCCCACGCTGCTCCAGCCTGGCCTTGGGCACTGCCAGGGATCCAGGGGCAGCCACAGCTGCTCTGGGCACCCTGTGCCAGCCCTGCCCACCCTGCCAGGGAACAAGTCCTGCCCCATATCCCATCTGAAGCTGCTCCCAGTGCAAAGAGGTGTCACTGCATGGCCTTGGGATGATGGATCAAGAGAAAGCCCCAGGCTTTGAGCAGAGCCCCCAGTGCCTGTGCTGGGGACGTGCCACCCACCTGCCCCGCAAGCACTCAGCTGCCTCGCAGCCAAAAGGAGTGTCCAACAGGCAAAGTACTCCCAGAGGATCAAAGCCTGGTCACTGCACCAATGACAAGGTCTTTATTGGGAAGAAATGTCAAAGCACAGCGACATTTCTTTTCCAAGCAGGAGATGCTGATCCTGGTGCGGCACCGCAGGCATGCTGTTATTGCTGGTCCTCAATTCATCCCTTTATCAGCTGCAGGGCCACCAGGACAGGCTTTGGTCTCCCAGGCCAGCGCTGAGGGACACTGCTGTCCCCACCAGCTGTCCCCAGCCCTGGGTGCTGTCCCCGCCAGGGCTGTCCCCAGCCCTGTGTGCCCGAGCCTCTGCAGCCCAAAGCACCTGGAGATCCCCCTGAGCATCAGCGATCAGGGCCGCTGCAATCAGCCTGCTGACCCAAAATCCCAAGTCCTGCCACAAGAAAAGCAGCTGATTCATCGATACCTTGGAATTACAAGTCTCAATGCAAGGACAGGAAGCACACCTATGCCACCAAATCATTGCTAAGGGCTTGCAAGCCTCAACCTGGAGATTTCAGCGTTGCACACACAGTCAGGGCAAGGGTAAATCCACACAGAAATGACACAGAAATTCCAAAACACACATCTTGTTGGTCTTGACGCCTTTCTTGTTGGCTCAAGGGCTGTTTCTGTGGGCCACGCTTGCACAGAAAGAAAGAAAGGAAGTGCAGCTGCTGAGGAACATCTCCATGCCCTCAGCAGGTTTTGGTGCCTTTGCTGCAGGGCCGCTCCTGTCAGAGCCCCCTCTCTGCTGCTGACGCCTTTGCTCTTGGCGACACCAGCCCAGGAACACCAGCAGGGCCCAGGGCTGGGTCAGGGGGACCCCCCTGTGCACAGGGACTCCCAGCCCCGTGGCTGTGCCAGCACCCCCAGAAACACCAAGATCTGGCAGCACTTTGCTCCGCTGCTCTTTCCGGACACGCAACCATCTCCTTCCTTTGCCATCGCAGGAAAATTCAACCTCTACCTCAGCCAAAGACCATTTCCCACACATGGCTGCTCAGAAATGTTCTTCTGCACTTCCTCCACCAAAAACACCCCCGCATGCCCAGAAGAGATCCCAGGGCCATCAGGATACCCTCCACAAACACTGCACAGGCACCCAGGACCATGGGCTTTCCATCTCTGCCATTCAGGCTCCCTGCGCTGCTCCTGTTCATTTTCTCCTCCTCTCTCCATCACTTTGGGAGCCACAGAGCTCCCAGGCTTTGGCAATTCCCAAGGCCAGTGCTGTGCATGGCTTGTTGGACACCCCCGGGGCTGTGGACTGTGGACTGACATCCCTGTGGTGTTTCAGAGAAGCTGTTGAGAACCACAGCAAGCCACCAAGTTACTGAGCCTACTAGAACACCTCCCCAAGAGTAAAAGCTGAAAAAGTTGGGGCTGCTGAGGAACGAGAGCTGAAGCTTGTGTGGCAAGCTCAGAGCACATTCACAGTGAATGAAAGGTGGAAGAAGGAGCGTGACTCTTCCTCAGGAAGTGTACTGATGGGACAAGGGGGAATGGGATCAAACGGAAAGAGAGTTGGAAGAGATTTGATGCTGGAAAGAAGTTCTTTAATGTGAGGCTGCTTGTCCCTGACACAGGGACCTGTGCACATGTGGGTGCCCCATCCCCAGCAACATCCAAGGCCACGTTGGACAGGGTTGAAGTGCTGGGAGGTTGCTCAGGTTGGAACCAGATGATTTTTAGGGTCCCTTCCAAGCCAAACCACTCAAGGATTTGATGGTTCCATGGCGTCCATCTCCAAGAGAGGAGTGGCCCTGAAGCTTCTGTGACATCACGGAGCCTGGAGTGCTCCAGGTGGAAGGTCCAGGGCCTGGAGACCAGCACAACAGACAGTTCACCTGCTGCCAGCACTCAGTTCTCCCCCACTCTTTGCTCTCTGCCACGGTGCCAAGATGTTCCCGCTGCCAGCACTCGGTTGTCCCTCGCTCTTCGTTCTGTGCCTTGGTGCTGAGCTGCTCCTGCTGCCTGGACTTTTCCAGCACTTCTACTGGAGCATCAACGCCAGTAGGATGAGCGCTCCTGTCCCAGCGGAGGTACAGTGCCATACCAGGGAGGGGGGCAGCCCTGACTGCCTGGGCAGGCTGCAGCCCTGTGGGGATGGATGGTGGGGACAGGGACCCCAAGGGAGATTGCGCTGTCTCATGCAGACTGCCAGAGACACCATTGAGGATATGGAAGTGGATGAGAAGGACGACACCAAGCCCATGGAAGTTGATGAGCAAGACGACACCGAGCCCATGGAAGTTGATGAGAAGGACGACACCGAGCCCATGGAAGTTGATGAGCAGGATGACACCGAGCCCATGGAAGTGGATGAAAATGATGAGACTGAGCCCATGGAAGTTGATGAGCAGGATGACACCGAGCCCATGGACGTTGATGAGAAGGACAAGGAAGAGCCCCTGGTCCTGGGGTGAGGATGGAGCCCCAGGAGCCGGACAACCTGATGCTCCCCTGCCCTGCCCTGCCCACAGGCAGTGCCCAGCCTGGGGCGGGGCTGGCTGGCTCTCCTCAGGGACATGGTGCTCAAGGAAGTCCTGCTCTGCTGCTTCTTTCCTTCCTTCCTTCCTTCCTTCCTTCCTTCCCCGATTGACAGGGATAATGGGCATTGATAGGGCCCCGCTGTAAATATGTTCTACATGTTAGAGGGTTTTTATAGGAGCTGTTAGCCTAAAGCTCCTAGATTGTTCATCTCTAGGTTCTAGATTGTTCCCGTATAGGTCCCAGATTGTTACTGTATAGGTCCCAGGTTGTTGGAGTACTGGTTCCAGATTGTTAAAAGTATAGTCTTCCATGTAAATAAGTTCTATCCATTGTTGTTAGAAGGATAGATGTTCTGGAAATGTTTGGATCACCTTTGTTCAATAAATACAATTTCTTATTAAAACCCCGCCTCTCTTTGCAATTCCTTTGGGCAACCTTTGCACAGTGGTGGTTTCCACTTGCTCATGGTTCCTGGGGCTGGAGGTCCCTGGGGGTGCTGGCACAGCCAGCCCTGGCTGGGGGTCCCTGTGCAGGGAGGTCCCACTGACCCAGCACTGCTGTTCCTGGGGCCCAGCAGTGTCCCCGAGGGCAAAGCTGTCACCAGCAGAGAGGGAGCTGTGACAGCAGCAGCCCCTGCAGCCACGCCAACAAAGCAAAGGAAACCTCCTGCCACCCTTCCTGCTGCAGCCACTGGGACTCCTGGGCAGGAGCCAGCATCAGGCACAGGGATGCAACATCCACCTCCATGCTCTGAAGGTCACGACAGCCTTGGCAACTCTGGGACCTGCACCTGGGCTGCTGCAGGGGCTGATGTTTAAGGCTTGCAGCCTCAAAAACCTCTGGGCTTTGCTTCCCCCGCTGCTTTCCATTGCCCTGTGCCCAGGATCCTCACCCTGACCGTGTTCCCCACTCCCTGAGCATCCCCATCACAGGGGGCACTGGCAAATCCCGCACGCTTCACAAAACAAACTCCCCCACAGTAACCTAACCAGTCTTTGGTCAGAGGGTGCCAAGGGGAAGCTCAGCACCAGCTGCCGTTTAAAGCATGCTTTCAAAAGTGGGTTCAGGCACTCTGGCAGTGCCTGCTGTGCAGCTGAGGCTGTGGGGACACAGCACTGGCTCAGGCCAGCCCTCAGCCCCTCACAGCTCATGCCAAGGGCCCAGCTCACAAAGCAGTTTCATACCACTTGCAGCAGCTATTTCAAAGGCCTAAATGTCATTCACAGGAGCCATTTAGGTGCCATGTAGGTGCCAATTCAGTGTCGGTGTCCTGGCATGAGAAGCCATGACGGGGCCTCTGCATGTGCACTCAGGGCACTTCCAGTGCCATCCCAAAGGGATCACAAAGGACAGGGCTCTTCTTTCAGCACTGCTGAGCTCCTCACCCAGCATTTAAGTCTCAGGAAGAGACAAGAATTGAGTGCACCAGGGAAGCTGGCCTCCAAGAAAAGGCATCAATCCCACGGCCCACCCAAGCCAACGGCCTGCATGTCTGTACCTTCTCCTCCTTCTCTCTTCTCTGCTGTCACTTTGCCCCTTCTCTCTGTCCGGGAGCTTGGCCTCTCAGACAAATAAAAGATGTGCATCCTCACGTAGCCACTGCATAGATGTCTTACAGAATTGTCCCTTCTTCCCCAAGAGCTGCAAATCCTACCGCTGCCAGACCTCATCCCTTGCTCCCACAAAGGGAGAGAAGACTTTCCATTCTAATTCATTGTCCAGCTCTAAGTCAACTACCCAGTCAGTAGAAATAGCTGTGAAATCCCCTCCACCAACCTGCCACAAGAGCTACAGCTGCGGAGGGGGAAACAGCAAACTCCCACCCCCACCACTGCTTTGGACCCCTTACCAGCTAAAATATATCCCACTCCTGCGATTATTTCTTTTAACCACAGCTACAATCTATTGGAATCAATTAAACACAAGATCACAGAATGGGCTGGGTGCAAAGGAACCTTCAGTGCCACCCAGTGCAAGCTCTGCCACGGCAGGGACACCTCCCACTGTCCCACGCTGCTCCAGCCTGGCCTTGGGCACTGCCAGGGATCCAGGGGCAGCCACAGCTGCTCTGGGCACCCTGTGCCAGCCCTGCCCACCCTGCCAGGGAACAAGTCCTGCCCCATATCCCATCTGAAGCTGCTCCCAGTGCAAAGAGGTGTCACTGCATGGCCTTGGGATGATGGATCAAGAGAAAGCCCCAGGCTTTGAGCAGAGCCCCCAGTGCCTGTGCTGGGGACGTGCCACCCACCTGCCCCGCAAGCACTCAGCTGCCTCGCAGCCAAAAGGAGTGTCCAACAGGCAAAGTACTCCCAGAGGATCAAAGCCTGGTCACTGCACCAATGACAAGGTCTTTATTGGGAAGAAATGTCAAAGCACAGCGACATTTCTTTTCCAAGCAGGAGATGCTGATCCTGGTGCGGCACCGCAGGCATGCTGTTATTGCTGGTCCTCAATTCATCCCTTTATCAGCTGCAGGGCCACCAGGACAGGCTTTGGTCTCCCAGGCCAGCGCTGAGGGACACTGCTGTCCCCACCAGCTGTCCCCAGCCCTGGGTGCTGTCCCCGCCAGGGCTGTCCCCAGCCCTGTGTGCCCGAGCCTCTGCAGCCCAAAGCACCTGGAGATCCCCCTGAGCATCAGCGATCAGGGCCGCTGCAATCAGCCTGCTGACCCAAAATCCCAAGTCCTGCCACAAGAAAAGCAGCTGATTCATCGATACCTTGGAATTACAAGTCTCAATGCAAGGACAGGAAGCACCCCTATGCCACCAAATCATTGCTAAGGGCTTGCAAGCCTCAACCTGGAGATTTCAGCGTTGCACACACAGTCAGGGCAAGGGTAAATCCACACAGAAATGACACAGAAATTCCAAAACACACATCTTGTTGGTCTTGACGCCTTTCTTGTTGGCTCAAGGGCTGTTTCTGTGGGCCACGCTTGCACAGAAAGAAAGAAAGGAAGTGCAGCTGCTGAGGAACATCTCCATGCCCTCAGCAGGTTTTGGTGCCTTTGCTGCAGGGCCGCTCCTGTCAGAGCCCCCTCTCTGCTGCTGACACCTTTGCTCTTGGCGACACCAGCCCAGGAACACCAGCAGGGCCCAGGGCTGGGTCAGGGGGACCCCCCTGTGCACAGGGACTCCCAGCCCCGTGGCTGTGCCAGCACCCCCAGAAACACCAAGATCTGGCAGCACTTTGCTCCGCTGCTCTTTCCGGACACGCAACCATCTCCTTCCTTTGCCATCGCAGGAAAATTCAACCTCTACCTCAGCCAAAGACCATTTCCCACACATGGCTGCTCAGAAATGTTCTTCTGCACTTCCTCCACCAAAAACACCCCCGCATGCCCAGAAGAGATCCCAGGGCCATCAGGATACCCTCCACAAACACTGCACAGGCACCCAGGACCATGGGCTTTCCATCTCTGCCATTCAGGCTCCCTGCGCTGCTCCTGTTCATTTTCTCCTCCTCTCTCCATCACTTTGGGAGCCACAGAGCTCCCAGGCTTTGGCAATTCCCAAGGCCAGTGCTGTGCATGGCTTGTTGGACACCCCCGGGGCTGTGGACTGTGGACTGACATCCCTGTGGTGTTTCAGAGAAGCTGTTGAGAACCACAGCAAGCCACCAAGTTACTGAGCCTACTAGAACACCTCCCCAAGAGTAAAAGCTGAAAAAGTTGGGGCTGCTGAGGAACGAGAGCTGAAGCTTGTGTGGCAAGCTCAGAGCACATTCACAGTGAATGAAAGGTGGAAGAAGGAGCGTGACTCTTCCTCAGGAAGTGTACTGATGGGACAAGGGGGAATGGGATCAAACGGAAAGAGAGTTGGAAGAGATTTGATGCTGGAAAGAAGTTCTTTAATGTGAGGCTGCTTGTCCCTGACACAGGGAGCTGTGCACATGTGGGTGCCCCATCCCCAGCAACATCCAAGGCCACGTTGGACAGGGTTGAAGTGCTGGGAGGTTGCTCAGGTTGGAACCAGATGATTTTTAGGGTCCCTTCCAAGCCAAACCACTCAAGGATTTGATGGTTCCATGGCGTCCATCTCCAAGAGAGGAGTGGCCCTGAAGCTTCTGTGACATCACGGAGCCTGGAGTGCTCCAGGTGGAAGGTCCAGGGCCTGGAGACCAGCACAACAGACAGTTCACCTGCTGCCAGCACTCAGTTCTCCCCCACTCTTTGCTCTCTGCCACGGTGCCAAGATGTTCCCGCTGCCAGCACTCGGTTGTCCCTCGCTCTTCGTTCTGTGCCTTGGTGCTGAGCTGCTCCTGCTGCCTGGACTTTTCCAGCACTTCTACTGGAGCATCAACGCCAGTAGGATGAGCGCTCCTGTCCCAGCGGAGGTACAGTGCCATACCAGGGAGGGGGGCAGCCCTGACTGCCTGGGCAGGCTGCAGCCCTGTGGGGATGGATGCTGGGGACAGGGACCCCAAGGGAGATTGTGCTGTCTCATGCAGACTGCCAGAGACACCATTGAGGATATGGAAGTGGATGAGAAGGACGACACCGAGCCCATGGAAGTTGATGAGCAAGACGACACCGAGCCCATGGAAGTTGATGAGAAGGACGACACCGAGCCCATGGAAGTTGATGAGCAGGATGACACCGAGCCCATGGAAGTGGATGAAAATGATGAGACTGAGCCCATGGAAGTTGATGAGCAGGATGACACCGAGCCCATGGACGTTGATGAGAAGGACAAGGAAGAGCCCCTGGTCCTGGGGTGAGGATGGAGCCCCAGGAGCCGGACAACCTGATGCTCCCCTGCCCTGCCCTGCCCACAGGCAGTGCCCAGCCTGGGGCGGGGCTGGCTGGCTCTCCTCAGGGACATGGTGCTCAAGGAAGTCCTGCTCTGCTGCTTCTTTCCTTCCTTCCTTCCTTCCTTCCTTCCTTCCCCGATTGACAGGGATAATGGGCATTGATAGGGCCCCGCTGTAAATATGTTCTACATGTTAGAGGGTTTTTATAGGAGCTGTTAGCCTAAAGCTCCTAGATTGTTCATCTCTAGGTTCTAGATTGTTCCCGTATAGGTCCCAGATTGTTACTGTATAGGTCCCAGGTTGTTGGAGTACTGGTTCCAGATTGTTAAAAGTATAGTCTTCCATGTAAATAAGTTCTATCCATTGTTGTTAGAAGGATACATGTTCTGGAAATGTTTGGATCACCTTTGTTCAATAAATACAATTTCTTATTAAAACCCCGCCTCTCTTTGCAATTCCTTTGGGCAACCTTTGCACAGTGCTGGTTTCCACTTGCTCATGGTTCCTGGGGCTGGAGGTCCCTGGGGGTGCTGGCACAGCCAGCCCTGGCTGGGGGTCCCTGTGCAGGGAGGTCCCACTGACCCAGCACTGCTGTTCCTGGGGCCCAGCAGTGTCCCCGAGGGCAAAGCTGTCACCAGCAGAGAGGGAGCTGTGACAGCAGCAGCCCCTGCAGCCACGCCAACAAAGCAAAGGAAACCTCCTGCCACCCTTCCTGCTGCAGCCACTGGGACTCCTGGGCAGGAGCCAGCATCAGGCACAGGGATGCAACATCCACCTCCATGCTCTGAAGGTCACGACAGCCTTGGCAACTCTGGGACCTGCACCTGGGCTGCTGCAGGGGCTGATGTTTAAGGCTTGCAGCCTCAAAAACCTCTGGGCTTTGCTTCCCCCGCTGCTTTCCATTGCCCTGTGCCCAGGATCCTCACCCTGACCGTGTTCCCCACTCCCTGAGCATCCCCATCACAGGGGGCACTGGCAAATCCCGCACGCTTCACAAAACAAACTCCCCCACAGTAACCTAACCACTCTTTGGTCAGAGGGTGCCAAGGGGAAGCTCAGCACCAGCTGCCGTTTAAAGCATGCTTTCAAAAGTGGGTTCAGGCACTCTGGCAGTGCCTGCTGTGCAGCTGAGGCTGTGGGGACACAGCACTGGCTCAGGCCAGCCCTCAGCCCCTCACAGCTCATGCCAAGGGCCCAGCTCACAAAGCAGTTTCATACCACTTGCAGCAGCTATTTCAAAGGCCTAAATGTCATTCACAGGAGCCATTTAGGTGCCATGTAGGTGCCAATTCAGTGTCGGTGTCCTGGCATGAGAAGCCATGACGGGGCCTCTGCATGTGCACTCAGGGCACTTCCAGTGCCATCCCAAAGGGATCACAAAGGACAGGGCTCTTCTTTCAGCACTGCTGAGCTCCTCACCCAGCATTTAAATCTCAGGAAGAGACAAGAATTGAGTGCACCAGGGAAGCTGGCCTCCAAGAAAAGGCATCAATCCCACGGCCCACCCAAGCCAACGGCCTGCATGTCTGTACCTTCTCCTCCTTCTCTCTTCTCTGCTGTCACTTTGCCCGTTCTCTCTGACCGGGAGCTTGGCCTCTCAGACAAATAAAAGATGTGCATCCTCACGTAGCCACTGCATAGATGTCTTACAGAATTGTCCCTTCTTCCCCAAGAGCTGCAAATCCTACCGCTGCCAGACCTCATCCCTTGCTCCCACAAAGGGAGAGAAGACTTTCCATTCTAATTCATTGTCCAGCTCTAAGTCAACTACCCAGTCAGTAGAAATAGCTGTGAAATCCCCTCCACCAACCTGCCACAAGAGCTACAGCTGCGGAGGGGGAAACAGCAAACTCCCACCCCCACCACTGCTTTGGACTCCTTACCAGCTAAAATATATCCCACTCCTGCGATTATTTCTTTTAACCACAGCTACAATCTATTGGAATCAATTAAACACAAGATCACAGAATGGGCTGGGTGCAAAGGAACCTTCAGTGCCACCCAGTGCAAGCTCTGCCACGGCAGGGACACCTCCCACTGTCCCACGCTGCTCCAGCCTGGCCTTGGGCACTGCCAGGGATCCAGGGGCAGCCACAGCTGCTCTGGGCACCCTGTGCCAGCCCTGCCCACCCTGCCAGGGAACAAGTCCTGCCCCATATCCCATCTGAAGCTGCTCCCAGTGCAAAGAGGTGTCACTGCATGGCCTTGGGATGATGGATCAAGAGAAAGCCCCAGGCTTTGAGCAGAGCCCCCAGTGCCTGTGCTGGGGACGTGCCACCCACCTGCCCCGCAAGCACTCAGCTGCCTCGCAGCCAAAAGGAGTGTCCAACAGGCAAAGTACTCCCAGAGGATCAAAGCCTGGTCACTGCACCAATGACAAGGTCTTTATTGGGAAGAAATGTCAAAGCACAGCGACATTTCTTTTCCAAGCAGGAGACGCTGATCCTGGTGCGGCACTGCAGGCATGCTGTTATTGCTGGTCCTCAATTCATCCCTTTATCAGCTGCAGGGCCACCAGGACAGGCTTTGGTCTCCCAGGCCAGCGCTGAGGGACACTGCTGTCCCCACCAGCTGTCCCCAGCCCTGGGTGCTGTCCCCGCCAGGGCTGTCCCCAGCCCTGTGTGCCCGAGCCTCTGCAGCCCAAAGCACCTGGAGATCCCCCTGAGCATCAGCGATCAGGGCCGCTGCAATCAGCCTGCTGACCCAAAATCTCAAGTCCTGCCACAAGAAAAGCAGCTGATTCATCGATACCTTGGAATTACAAGTCTCAATGCAAGGACAGGAAGCACCCCTATGCCACCAAATCATTGCTAAGGGCTTGCAAGCCTCAACCTGGAGATTTCAGCGTTGCACACACAGTCAGGGCAAGGGTAAATCCACACAGAAATGACACAGAAATTCCAAAACACACATCTTGTTGGTCTTGACGCCTTTCTTGTTGGCTCAAGGGCTGTTTCTGTGGGCCACGCTTGCACAGAAAGAAAGAAAGGAAGTGCAGCTGCTGAGGAACATCTCCATGCCCTCAGCAGGTTTTGGTGCCTTTGCTGCAGGGCCGCTCCTGTCAGAGCCCCCTCTCTGCTGCTGACGCCTTTGCTCTTGGCGACACCAGCCCAGGAACACCAGCAGGGCCCAGGGCTGGGTCAGGGGGACCCCCCTGTGCACAGGGACTCCCAGCCCCGTGGCTGTGCCAGCACCCCCAGAAACACCAAGATCTGGCAGCACTTTGCTCCGCTGCTCTTTCCGGACACGCAACCATCTCCTTCCTTTGCCATCGCAGGAAAATTCAACCTCTACCTCAGCCAAAGACCATTTCCCACACATGGCTGCTCAGAAATGTTCTTCTGCACTTCCTCCACCAAAAACACCCCCGCATGCCCAGAAGAGATCCCAGGGCCATCAGGATACCCTCCACAAACACTGCACAGGCACCCAGGACCATGGGCTTTCCATCTCTGCCATTCAGGCTCCCTGCGCTGCTCCTGTTCATTTTCTCCTCCTCTCTCCATCACTTTGGGAGCCACAGAGCTCCCAGGCTTTGTCAATTCCCAAGGCCAGTGCTGTGCATGGCTTGTTGGACACCCCCGGGGCTGTGGACTGTGGACTGACATCCCTGTGGTGTTTCAGAGAAGCTGTTGAGAACCACAGCAAGCCACCAAGTTACTGAGCCTACTAGAACACCTCCCCAAGAGTAAAAGCTGAAAAAGTTGGGGCTGCTGAGGAACGAGAGCTGAAGCTTGTGTGGCAAGCTCAGAGCACATTCACAGTGAATGAAAGGTGGAAGAAGGAGCGTGACTCTTCCTCAGGAAGTGTACTGATGGGACAAGGGGGAATGGGATCAAACGGAAAGAGAGTTGGAAGAGATTTGATGCTGGAAAGAAGTTCTTTAATGTGAGGCTGCTTGTCCCTGACACAGGGAGCTGTGCACATGTGGGTGCCCCATCCCCAGCAACATCCAAGGCCACGTTGGACAGGGTTGAAGTGCTGGGAGGTTGCTCAGGTTGGAACCAGATGATTTTTAGGGTCCCTTCCAAGCCAAACCACTCAAGGATTTGATGGTTCCATGGCGTCCATCTCCAAGAGAGGAGTGGCCCTGAAGCTTCTGTGACATCACGGAGCCTGGAGTGCTCCAGGTGGAAGGTCCAGGGCCTGGAGACCAGCACAACAGACAGTTCACCTGCTGCCAGCACTCAGTTCTCCCCCACTCTTTGCTCTCTGCCACGGTGCCAAGATGTTCCCGCTGCCAGCACTCGGTTGTCCCTCGCTCTTCGTTCTGTGCCTTGGTGCTGAGCTGCTCCTGCTGCCTGGACTTTTCCAGCACTTCTACTGGAGCATCAACGCCAGTAGGATGAGCGCTCCTGTCCCAGCGGAGGTACAGTGCCATACCAGGGAGGGGGGCAGCCCTGACTGCCTGGGCAGGCTGCAGCCCTGTGGGGATGGATGCTGGGGACAGGGACCCCAAGGGAGATTGTGCTGTCTCATGCAGACTGCCAGAGACACCATTGAGGATATGGAAGTGGATGAGAAGGACGACACCGAGCCCATGGAAGTTGATGAGCAGGACGACACCGAGCCCATGGAAGTTGATGAGAAGGACGACACCGAGCCCATGGAAGTTGATGAGCAGGATGACACCGAGCCCATGGAAGTGGATGAAAATGATGAGACTGAGCCCATGGAAGTTGATGAGCAGGATGACACCGAGCCCATGGACGTTGATGAGAAGGACAAGGAAGAGCCCCTGGTCCTGGGGTGAGGATGGAGCCCCAGGAGCCGGACAACCTGATGCTCCCCTGCCCTGCCCTGCCCACAGGCAGTGCCCAGCCTGGGGCGGGGCTGGCTGGCTCTCCTCAGGGACATGGTGCTCAAGGAAGTCCTGCTCTGCTGCTTCTTTCCTTCCTTCCTTCCTTCCTTCCTTCCTTCCTTCCCCGATTGACAGGGATAATGGGCATTGATAGGGCCCCGCTGTAAATATGTTCTACATGTTAGAGGGTTTTTATAGGAGCTGTTAGCCTAAAGCTCCTAGATTGTTCATCTCTAGGTTCTAGATTGTTCCCGTATAGGTCCCAGATTGTTACTGTATAGGTCCCAGGTTGTTGGAGTACTGGTTCCAGATTGTTAAAAGTATAGTCTTCCATGTAAATAAGTTCTATCCATTGTTGTTAGAAGGATAGATGTTCTGGAAATGTTTGGATCACCTTTGTTCAATAAATACAATTTCTTATTAAAACCCCGCCTCTCTTTGCAATTCCTTTGGGCAACCTTTGCACAGTGGTGGTTTCCACTTGCTCATGGTTCCTGGGGCTGGAGGTCCCTGGGGGTGCTGGCACAGCCAGCCCTGGCTGGGGGTCCCTGTGCAGGGAGGTCCCACTGACCCAGCACTGCTGTTCCTGGGGCCCAGCAGTGTCCCCGAGGGCAAAGCTGTCACCAGCAGAGAGGGAGCTGTGACAGCAGCAGCCCCTGCAGCCACGCCAACAAAGCAAAGGAAACCTCCTGCCACCCTTCCTGCTGCAGCCACTGGGACTCCTGGGCAGGAGCCAGCATCAGGCACAGGGATGCAACATCCACCTCCATGCTCTGAAGGTCACGACAGCCTTGGCAACTCTGGGACCTGCACCTGGGCTGCTGCAGGGGCTGATGTTTAAGGCTTGCAGCCTCAAAAACCTCTGGGCTTTGCTTCCCCCGCTGCTTTCCATTGCCCTGTGCCCAGGATCCTCACCCTGACCGTGTTCCCCACTCCCTGAGCATCCCCATCACAGGGGGCACTGGCAAATCCCGCACGCTTCACAAAACAAACTCCCCCACAGTAACCTAACCACTCTTTGGTCAGAGGGTGCCAAGGGGAAGCTCAGCACCAGCTGCCGTTTAAAGCATGCTTTCAAAAGTGGGTTCAGGCACTCTGGCAGTGCCTGCTGTGCAGCTGAGGCTGTGGGGACACAGCACTGGCTCAGGCCAGCCCTCGGCCCCTCACAGCTCATGCCAAGGGCCCAGCTCACAAAGCAGTTTCATACCACTTGCAGCAGCTATTTCAAAGGCCTAAATGTCATTCACAGGAGCCATTTAGGTGCCATGTAGGTGCCAATTCAGTGTCGGTGTCCTGGCATGAGAAGCCATGACGGGGCCTCTGCATGTGCACTCAGGGCACTTCCAGTGCCATCCCAAAGGGATCACAAAGGACAGGGCTCTTCTTTCAGCACTGCTGAGCTCCTCACCCAGCATTTAAATCTCAGGAAGAGACAAGAATTGAGTGCACCAGGGAAGCTGGCCTCCAAGAAAAGGCATCAATCCCACGGCCCACCCAAGCCAACGGCCTGCATGTCTGTACCTTCTCCTCCTTCTCTCTTCTCTGCTGTCACTTTGCCCGTTCTCTCTGTCCGGGAGCTTGGCCTCTCAGACAAATAAAAGATGTGCATCCTCACGTAGGCACTGCATAGATGTCTTACAGAATTGTCCCTTCTTCCCCAAGAGCTGCAAATCCTACCGCTGCCAGACCTCATCCCTTGCTCCCACAAAGGGAGAGAAGACTTTCCATTCTAATTCATTGTCCAGCTCTAAGTCAACTACCCAGTCAGTAGAAATAGCTGTGAAATCCCCTCCACCAACCTGCCACAAGAGCTACAGCTGCGGAGGGGGAAACAGCAAACTCCCACCCCCACCACTGCTTTGGACCCCTTACCAGCTAAAATATATCCCACTCCTGCGATTATTTCTTTTAACCACAGCTACAATCTATTGGAATCAATTAAACACAAGATCACAGAATGGGCTGGGTGCAAAGGAACCTTCAGTGCCACCCAGTGCAAGCTCTGCCACGGCAGGGACACCTCCCACTGTCCCACGCTGCTCCAGCCTGGCCTTGGGCACTGCCAGGGATCCAGGGGCAGCCACAGCTGCTCTGGGCACCCTGTGCCAGGCCTGCCCACCCTGCCAGGGAACAAGTCCTGCCCCATATCCCATCTGAAGCTGCTCCCAGTGCAAAGAGGTGTCACTGCATGGCCTTGGGATGATGGATCAAGAGAAAGCCCCAGGCTTTGAGCAGAGCCCCCAGTGCCTGTGCTGGGGACGTGCCACCCACCTGCCCCGCAAGCACTCAGCTGCCTCGCAGCCAAAAGGAGTGTCCAACAGGCAAAGTACTCCCAGAGGATCAAGCCCTGGTCACTGCACCAATGACAAGGTCTTTATTGGGAAGAAATGTCAAAGCACAGCGACATTTCTTTTCCAAGCAGGAGACGCTGATCCTGGTGCGGCACCGCAGGCATGCTGTTATTGCTGGTCCTCAATTCATCCCTTTATCAGCTGCAGGGCCACCAGGACAGGCTTTGGTCTCCCAGGCCAGCGCTGAGGGACACTGCTGTCCCCACCAGCTGTCCCCAGCCCTGGGTGCTGTCCCCGCCAGGGCTGTCCCCAGCCCTGTGTGCCCGAGCCTCTGCAGCCCAAAGCACCTGGAGATCCCCCTGAGCATCAGCGATCAGGGCCGCTGCAATCAGCCTGCTGACCCAAAATCCCAAGTCCTGCCACAAGAAAAGCAGCTGATGCATCGATACCTTGGAATTACATGTCTCAATGCAAGGACAGGAAGCACCCCTATGCCACCAAATCATTGCTAAGGGCTTGCAAGCCTCAACCCGCAGATTTCAGCGTTGCACACACAGTCAGGGCAAGGGTAAATCCACACAGAAATGACACAGAAATTCCAAAACACACATCATGTTGGTCTTGACGCCTTTCTTGTTGGCTCAAGGGCTGTTTCTGTGGGCCACGCTTGCACAGAAAGAAAGAAAGGAAGTGCAGCTGCTGAGGAACATCTCCATGCCCTCAGCAGGTTTTGGTGCCTTTGCTGCAGGGCCGCTCCTGTCAGAGCCCCCTCTCTGCTGCTGACGCCTTTGCTCTTGGCGACACCAGCCCAGGAACACCAGCAGGGCCCAGGGCTGGGTCAGGGGGACCCCCCTGTGCACAGGGACTCCCAGCCCCGTGGCTGTGCCAGCACCCCCAGAAACACCAAGATCTGGCAGCACTTTGCTCCGCTGCTCTTTCCGGACACGCAACCATCTCCTTCCTTTGCCATTGCAGGAAAATTCAACCTCTACCTCAGCCAAAGACCATTTCCCACACATGGCTGCTCAGAAATGTTCTTCTGCACTTCCTCCACCAAAAACACCCCCGCATGCCCAGAAGAGATCCCAGGGCCATCAGGATACCCTCCACAAACACTGCACAGGCACCCAGGACCATGGGCTTTCCATCTCTGCCATTCAGGCTCCCTGCGCTGCTCCTGTTCATTTTCTCCTCCTCTCTCCATCACTTTGGGAGCCACAGAGCTCCCAGGCTTTGGCAATTCCCAAGGCCAGTGCTGTGCATGGCTTGTTGGACACCCCCGGGGCTGTGGACTGTGGACTGACATCCCTGTGGTGTTTCAGAGAAGCTGTTGAGAACCACAGCAAGCCACCAAGTTACTGAGCCTACTAGAACACCTCCCCAAGAGTAAAAGCTGAAAAAGTTGGGGCTGCTGAGGAACGAGAGCTGAAGCTTGTGTGGCAAGCTCAGAGCACATTCACAGTGAATGAAAGGTGGAAGAAGGAGCGTGACTCTTCCTCAGGAAGTGTACTGATGGGACAAGGGGGAATGGGATCAAACGGAAAGAGAGTTGGAAGAGATTTGATGCTGGAAAGAAGTTCTTTAATGTGAGGCTGCTTGTCCCTGACACAGGGACCTGTGCACATGTGGGTGCCCCATCCCCAGCAACATCCAAGGCCACGTTGGACAGGGTTGAAGTGCTGGGAGGTTGCTCAGGTTGGAACCAGATGATTTTTAGGGTCCCTTCCAAGCCAAACCACTCAAGGATTTGATGGTTCCATGACGTCCATCTCCAAGAGAGGAGTGGCCCTGAAGCTTCTGTGACATCACGGAGCCTGGAGTGCTCCAGGTGGAAGGTCCAGGGCCTGGAGACCAGCACAACAGACAGTTCACCTGCTGCCAGCACTCAGTTCTCCCCCACTCTTTGCTCTCTGCCACGGTGCCAAGATGTTCCCGCTGCCAGCACTCGGTTGTCCCTCGCTCTTCGTTCTGTGCCTTGGTGCTGAGCTGCTCCTGCTGCCTGGACTTTTCCAGCACTTCTACTGGAGCATCAACGCCAGTAGGATGAGCGCTCCTGTCCCAGCGGAGGTACAGTGCCATACCAGGGAGGGGGGCAGCCCTGACTGCCTGGGCAGGCTGCAGCCCTGTGGGGATGGATGCTGGGGACAGGGACCCCAAGGGAGATTGTGCTGTCTCATGCAGACTGCCAGAGACACCATTGAGGATATGGAAGTGGATGAGAAGGACGACACCGAGCCCATGGAAGTTGATGAGCAAGACGACACCGAGCCCATGGAAGTTGATGAGAAGGACGACACCGAGCCCATGGAAGTGGATGAGCAGGATGACACCGAGCCCATGGAAGTGGATGAAAATGATGAGACTGAGCCCATGGAAGTTGATGAGCAGGATGACACCGAGCCCATGGACGTTGATGAGAAGGACAAGGAAGAGCCCCTGGTCCTGGGGTGAGGATGGAGCCCCAGGAGCAGGACAACCTGATGCTCCCCTGCCCTGCCCTGCCCACAGGCAGTGCCCAGCCTGGGGCGGGGCTGGCTGGCTCTATTCAGGGACATGGTGCTCAAGGAAGTCCTGCTCTGCTGCTTCTTTCCTTCCTTCCTTCCTTCCTTCCTTCCTTCCTTCCTTCCTTCCTTCCTTCCCCGATTGACAGGGATAATGGGCATTGATAGGGCCCCGCTGTAAATATGTTCTACATGTTAGAGGGTTTTTATAGGAGCTGTTAGCCTAAAGCTCCTAGATTGTTCATCTCTAGGTTCTAGATTGTTCCCGTATAGGTCCCAGATTGTTACTGTATAGGTCCCAGGTTGTTGGAGTACTGGTTCCAGATTGTTAAAAGTATAGTCTTCCATGTAAATAAGTTCTATCCATTGTTGTTAGAAGGATAGATGTTCTGGAAATGTTTGGATCACCTTTGTTCAATAAATACAATTTCTTATTAAAACCCCGCCTCTCTTTGCAATTCCTTTGGGCAACCTTTGCACAGTGGTGGTTTCCACTTGCTCATGGTTCCTGGGGCTGGAGGTCCCTGGGGGTGCTGGCACAGCCAGCCCTGGCTGGGGGTCCCTGTGCAGGGAGGTCCCACTGACCCAGCACTGCTGTTCCTGGGGCCCAGCAGTGTCCCCGAGGGCAAAGCTGTCACCAGCAGAGAGGGAGCTGTGACAGCAGCAGCCCCTGCAGCCACGCCAACAAAGCAAAGGAAACCTCCTGCCACCCTTCCTGCTGCAGCCACTGGGACTCCTGGGCAGGAGCCAGCATCAGGCACAGGGATGCAACATCCACCTCCATGCTCTGAAGGTCACGACAGCCTTGGCAACTCTGGGACCTGCACCTGGGCTGCTGCAGGGGCTGATGTTTAAGGCTTGCAGCCTCAAAAACCTCTGGGCTTTGCTTCCCCTGCTGCTTTCCATTGCCCTGTGCCCAGGATCCTCACCCTGACCGTGTTCCCCACTCCCTGAGCATCCCCATCACAGGGGGCACTGGCAAATCCCGCACGCTTCACAAAACAAACTCCCCCACAGTAACCAAACCACTCTTTGGTCAGAGGGTGCCAAGGGGAAGCTCAGCACCAGCTGCCGTTTAAAGCATGCTTTCAAAAGTGGGTTCAGGCACTCTGGCAGTGCCTGCTGTGCAGCTGAGGCTGTGGGGACACAGCACTGGCTCAGGCCAGCCCTCAGCCCCTCACAGCTCATGCCAAGGGCCCAGCTCACAAAGCAGTTTCATACCACTTGCAGCAGCTATTTCAAAGGCCTAAATGTCATTCACAGGAGCCATTTAGGTGCCATGTAGGTGCCAATTCAGTGTCGGTGTCCTGGCATGAGAAGCCATGACGGGGCCTCTGCATGTGCACTCAGGGCACTTCCAGTGCCATCCCAAAGGGATCACAAAGGACAGGGCTCTTCTTTCAGCACTGCTGAGCTCCTCACCCAGCATTTAAATCTCAGGAAGAGACAAGAATTGAGTGCACCAGGGAAGCTGGCCTCCAAGAAAAGGCATCAATCCCACGGCCCACCCAAGCCAACGGCCTGCATGTCTGTACCTTCTCCTCCTTCTCTCTTCTCTGCTGTCACTTTGCCCGTTCTCTCTGACCGGGAGCTTGTCCTCTCAGACAAATAAAAGATGTGCATCCTCACGTAGTCACTGCATAGATGTCTTACAGAATTGTCCCTTCTTCCCCGAGAGCTGCAAATCCTACCGCTGCCAGACCTCATCCCTTGCTCCCACAAAGGGAGAGAAGACTTTCCATTCTAATTCATTGTCCAGCTCTAAGTCAACTACCCAGTCAGTAGAAATAGCTGTGAAATCCCCTCCACCAACCTGCCACAAGAGCTACAGCTGCGGAGGGGGAAACAGCAAACTCCCACCCCCACCACTGCTTTGGACTCCTTACCAGCTAAAATATATCCCACTCCTGCGATTATTTCTTTTAACCACAGCTACAATCTATTGGAATCAATTAAACACAAGATCACAGAATGGGCTGGGTGCAAAGGAACCTTCAGTGCCACCCAGTGCAAGCTCTGCCACGGCAGGGACACCTCCCACTGTCCCACGCTGCTCCAGCCTGGCCTTGGGCACTGCCAGAGATCCAGGGGCAGCCACAGCTGCTCTGGGCACCCTGTGCCAGGCCTGCCCACCCTGCCAGGGAACAAGTCCTGCCCCATATCCCATCTGAAGCTGCTCCCAGTGCAAAGAGGTGTCACTGCATGGCCTTGGGATGATGGATCAAGAGAAAGCCCCAGGCTTTGAGCAGAGCCCCCAGTGCCTGTGCTGGGGACGTGCCACCCACCTGCCCCGCAAGCACTCAGCTGCCTCGCAGCCAAAAGGAGTGTCCAACAGGCAAAGTACTCCCAGAGGATCAAGCCCTGGTCACTGCACCAATGACAAGGTCTTTATTGGGAAGAAATGTCAAAGCACAGCGACATTTCTTTTCCAAGCAGGAGACGCTGATCCTGGTGCGGCACCGCAGGCATGCTGTTATTGCTGGTCCTCAATTCATCCCTTTATCAGCTGCAGGGCCACCAGGACAGGCTTTGGTCTCCCAGGCCAGCGCTGAGGGACACTGCTGTCCCCACCAGCTGTCCCCAGCCCTGGGTGCTGTCCCCGCCAGGGCTGTCCCCAGCCCTGTGTGCCCGAGCCTCTGCAGCCCAAAGCACCTGGAGATCCCCCTGAGCATCAGCGATCAGGGCCGCTGCAATCAGCCTGCTGACCCAAAATCCCAAGTCCTGCCACAAGAAAAGCAGCTGATGCATCAATACCTTGGAATTACATGTCTCAATGCAAGGACAGGAAGCACCCCTATGCCACCAAATCATTGCTAAGGGCTTGCAAGCCTCAACCCGCAGATTTCAGCGTTGCACACACAGTCAGGGCAAGGGTAAATCCACACAGAAATGACACAGAAATTCCAAAACACACATCATGTTGGTCTTGACGCCTTTCTTGTTGGCTCAAGGGCTGTTTCTGTGGGCCACGCTTGCACAGAAAGAAAGAAAGGAAGTGCAGCTGCTGAGGAACATCTCCATGCCCTCAGCAGGTTTTGGTGCCTTTGCTGCAGGGCCGCTCCTGTCAGAGCCCCCTCTCTGCTGCTGACGCCTTTGCTCTTGGCGACACCAGCCCAGGAACACCAGCAGGGCCCAGGGCTGGGTCAGGGGGACCCCCCTGTGCACAGGGACTCCCAGCCCCGTGGCTGTGCCAGCACCCCCAGAAACACCAAGATCTGGCAGCACTTTGCTCCGCTGCTCTTTCCGGACACGCAACCATCTCCTTCCTTTGCCATCGCAGGAAAATTCAACCTCTACCTCAGCCAAAGACCATTTCCCACACATGGCTGCTCAGAAATGTTCTTCTGCACTTCCTCCACCAAAAACACCCCCGCATGCCCAGAAGAGATCCCAGGGCCATCAGGATACCCTCCACAAACACTGCACAGGCACCCAGGACCATGGGCTTTCCATCTCTGCCATTCAGGCTCCCTGCGCTGCTCCTGTTCATTTTCTCCTCCTCTCTCCATCACTTTGGGAGCCACAGAGCTCCCAGGCTTTGGCAATTCCCAAGGCCAGTGCTGTGCATGGCTTGTTGGACACCCCCGGGGCTGTGGACTGTGGACTGACATCCCTGTGGTGTTTCAGAGAAGCTGTTGAGAACCACAGCAAGCCACCAAGTTACTGAGCCTACTAGAACACCTCCCCAAGAGTAAAAGCTGAAAAAGTTGGGGCTGCTGAGGAACGAGAGCTGAAGCTTGTGTGGCAAGCTCAGAGCACATTCACAGTGAATGAAAGGTGGAAGAAGGAGCGTGACTCTTCCTCAGGAAGTGTACTGATGGGACAAGGGGGAATGGGATCAAACGGAAAGAGAGTTGGAAGAGATTTGATGCTGGAAAGAAGTTCTTTAATGTGAGGCTGCTTGTCCCTGACACAGGGAGCTGTGCACATGTGGGTGCCCCATCCCCAGCAACATCCAAGGCCACGTTGGACAGGGTTGAAGTGCTGGGAGGTTGCTCAGGTTGGAACCAGATGATTTTTAGGGTCCCTTCCAAGCCAAACCACTCAAGGATTTGATGGTTCCATGACGTCCATCTCCAAGAGAGGAGTGGCCCTGAAGCTTCTGTGACATCACGGAGCCTGGAGTGCTCCAGGTGGAAGGTCCAGGGCCTGGAGACCAGCACAACAGACAGTTCACCTGCTGCCAGCACTCAGTTCTCCCCCACTCTTTGCTCTCTGCCACGGTGCCAAGATGTTCCCGCTGCCAGCACTCGGTTGTCCCTCGCTCTTCGTTCTGTGCCTTGGTGCTGAGCTGCTCCTGCTGCCTGGACTTTTCCAGCACTTCTACTGGAGCATCAACGCCAGTAGGATGAGCGCTCCTGTCCCAGCGGAGGTACAGTGCCATACCAGGGAGGGGGGCAGCCCTGACTGCCTGGGCAGGCTGCAGCCCTGTGGGGATGGATGCTGGGGACAGGGACCCCAAGGGAGATTGTGCTGTCTCATGCAGACTGCCAGAGACACCATTGAGGATATGGAAGTGGATGAGAAGGACGACACCGAGCCCATGGAAGTTGATGAGCAAGACGACACCGAGCCCATGGAAGTTGATGAGAAGGACGACACCGAGCCCATGGAAGTTGATGAGCAGGATGACACCGAGCCCATGGAAGTGGATGAAAATGATGAGACTGAGCCCATGGAAGTTGATGAGCAGGATGACACCGAGCCCATGGACGTTGATGAGAAGGACAAGGAAGAGCCCCTGGTCCTGGGGTGAGGATGGAGCCCCAGGAGCAGGACAACCTGATGCTCCCCTGCCCTGCCCACAGGCAGTGCCCAGCCTGGGGCGGGGCTGGCTGGCTCTCCTCAGGGACATGGTGCTCAAGGAAGTCCTGCTCTGCTGCTTCTTTCCTTCCTTCCTTCCTTCCTTCCTTCCCCGATTGACAGGGATAATGGGCATTGATAGGGCCCCGCTGTAAATATGTTCGACATGTTAGAGGGTTTTTATAGGAGCTGTTAGCCTAAAGCTCCTAGATTGTTCATCTCTAGGTTCTAGATTGTTCCCGTATAGGTCCCAGATTGTTACTGTATAGGACCCAGGTTGTTGGAGTACTGGTTCCAGATTGTTAAAAGTATAGTCTTCCATGTAAATAAGTTCTATCCATTGTTGTTAGAAGGATAGATGTTCTGGAAATGTTTGGATCACCTTTGTTCAATAAATACAATTTCTTATTAAAACCCCGCCTCTCTTTGCAATTCCTTTGGGCAACATTTGCACAGTGGTGGTTTCCACTTGCTCAGGGTTCCTGGGGCTGGAGGTCCCTGGGGGTGCTGGCACAGCCAGCCCTGGCTGGGGGTCCCTGTGCAGGGAGGTCCCACTGACCCAGCACTGCTGTTCCTGGGGCACAGCAGTGTCCCCGAGGGCAAAGCTGTCACCAGCAGAGAGGGAGCTGTGACAGCAGCAGCCCCTGCAGCCACGCCAACAAAGCAAAGGAAACCTCCTGCCACCCTTCCTGCTGCAGCCACTGGGACTCCTGGGCAGGAGCCAGCATCAGGCACAGGGATGCAACATCCACCTCCATGCTCTGAAGGTCACGACAGCCTTGGCAACTCTGGGACCTGCACCTGGGCTGCTGCAGGGGCTGATGTTTAAGGCTTGCAGCCTCAAAAACCTCTGGGCTTTGCTTCCCCTGCTGCTTTCCATTGCCCTGTGCCCAGGATCCTCACCCTGACCGTGTTCCCCACTCCCTGAGCATCCCCATCACAGGGGGCACTAGCAAATCCCGCACGCTTCACAAAACAAACTCCCCCACAGTAACCAAACCACTCTTTGGTCAGAGGGTGCCAAGGGGAAGCTCAGCACCAGCTGCCGTTTAAAGCATGCTTTCAAAAGTGGGTTCAGGCACTCTGGCAGTGCCTGCTGTGCAGCTGAGGCTGTGGGGACACAGCACTGGCTCAGGCCAGCCCTCAGCCCCTCACAGCTCATGCCAAGGGCCCAGCTCACAAAGCAGTTTCATACCACTTGCAGCAGCTATTTCAAAGGCCTAAATGTCATTCACAGGAGCCATTTAGGTGCCATGTAGGTGCCAATTCAGTGTCGGTGTCCTGGCATGAGAAGCCATGACGGGGCCTCTGCATGTGCACTCAGGGCACTTCCAATGCCATCCCAAAGGGATCACAAAGGACAGGGCTCTTCTTTCAGCACTGCTGAGCTCCTCACCCAGCATTTAAATCTCAGGAAGAGACAAGAATTGAGTGCACCAGGGAAGCTGGCCTCCAAGAAAAGGCATCAATCCCACGGCCCACCCAAGCCAACGGCCTGCATGTCTGTACCTTCTCCTCCTTCTCTCTTCTCTGCTGTCACTTTGCCCGTTCTCTCTGACCGGGAGCTTGTCCTCTCAGACAAATAAAAGATGTGCATCCTCACGTAGCCACTGCATAGATGTCTTACAGAATTGTCCCTTCTTCCCCGACAGCTGCAAATCCTACCGCTGCCAGACCTCATCCCTTGCTCCCACAAAGGGAGAGAAGACTTTCCATTCTAATTCATTGTCCAGCTCTAAGTCAACTACCCAGTCAGTAGAAATAGCTGTGAAATCCCCTCCACCAACCTGCCACAAGAGCTACAGCTGCGGAGGGGGAAACAGCAAACTCCCACCCCCACCACTGCTTTGGACTCCTTACCAGCTAAAATATATCCCACTCCTGCGATTATTTCTTTTAACCACAGCTACAATCTATTGGAATCAATTAAACACAAGATCACAGAATGGGCTGGGTGCAAAGGAACCTTCAGTGCCACCCAGTGCAAGCTCTGCCACGGCAGGGACACCTCCCACTGTCCCACGCTGCTCCAGCCTGGCCTTGGGCACTGCCAGGGATCCAGGGGCAGCCACAGCTGCTCTGGGCACCCTGTGCCAGCCCTGCCCACCCTGCCAGGGAACAAGACCTGCCCCATATCCCATCTGAAGCTGCTCCCAGTGCAAAGAGGTGTCACTGCATGGCCTTGGGATGATGGATCAAGAGAAAGCCCCAGGCTTTGAGCAGAGCCCCCAGTGCCTGTGCTGGGGACGTGCCACCCACCTGCCCCGCAAGCACTCAGCTGCCTCGCAGCCAAAAGGAGTGTCCAACAGGCAAAGTACTCCCAGAGGATCAAGCCCTGGTCACTGCACCAATGACAAGGTCTTTATTGGGAAGAAATGTCAAAGCACAGCGACATTTCTTTTCCAAGCAGGAGACGCTGATCCTGGTGCGGCACCGCAGGCATGCTGTTATTGCTGGTCCTCAATTCATCCCTTTATCAGCTGCAGGGCCACCAGGACAGGCTTTGGTCTCCCAGGCCAGCGCTGAGGGACACTGCTGTCCCCACCAGCTGTCCCCAGCCCTGGGTGCTGTCCCCGCCAGGGCTGTCCCCAGCCCTGTGTGCCCGAGCCTCTGCAGCCCAAAGCACCTGGAGATCCCCCCGAGCATCAGCGATCAGGGCCGCTGCAATCAGCCTGCTGACCCAAAATCCCAAGTCCTGCCACAAGAAAAGCAGCTGATTCATCAATACCTTGGAATTACATGTCTCAATGCAAGGACAGGAAGCACCCCTATGCCACCAAATCATTGCTAAGGGCTTGCAAGCCTCAACCCGCAGATTTCAGCGTTGCACACACAGTCAGGGCAAGGGTAAATCCACACAGAAATGACACAGAAATTCCAAAACACACATCATGTTGGTCTTGACGCCTTTCTTGTTGGCTCAAGGGCTGTTTCTGTGGGCCACGCTTGCACAGAAAGAAAGAAAGGAAGTGCAGCTGCTGAGGAACATCTCCATGCCCTCAGCAGGTTTTGGTGCCTTTGCTGCAGGGCCGCTCCTGTCAGAGCCCCCTCTCTGCTGCTGACGCCTTTGCTCTTGGCGACACCAGCCCAGGAACACCAGCAGGGCCCAGGGCTGGGTCAGGGGGACCCCCCTGTGCACAGGGACTCCCAGCCCCGTGGCTGTGCCAGCACCCCCAGAAACACCAAGATCTGGCAGCACTTTGCTCCGCTGCTCTTTCCGGACACGCAACCATCTCCTTCCTTTGCCATCGCAGGAAAATTCAACCTCTACCTCAGCCAAAGACCATTTCCCACACATGGCTGCTCAGAAATGTTCTTCTGCACTTCCTCCACCAAAAACACCCCCGCATGCCCAGAAGAGATCCCAGGGCCATCAGGATACCCTCCACAAACACTGCACAGGCACCCAGGACCATGGGCTTTCCATCTCTGCCATTCAGGCTCCCTGCGCTGCTCCTGTTCATTTTCTCCTCCTCTCTCCATCACTTTGGGAGCCACAGAGCTCCCAGGCTTTGGCAATTCCCAAGGCCAGTGCTGTGCATGGCTTGTTGGACACCCCC
Source organism: Cinclus cinclus (assembly GCF_963662255.1). Classification (NCBI taxonomy): domain Eukaryota; kingdom Metazoa; phylum Chordata; class Aves; order Passeriformes; family Cinclidae; genus Cinclus; species Cinclus cinclus. The sequence continues at coordinate 1,999,183 of NC_085059.1, forward strand.
GGGGCTGTGGACTGTGGACTGACATCCCTGTGGTGTTTCAGAGAAGCTGTTGAGAACCACAGCAAGCCACCAAGTTACTGAGCCTACTAGAACACCTCCCCAAGAGTAAAAGCTGAAAAAGTTGGGGCTGCTGAGGAACGAGAGCTGAAGCTTGTGTGGCAAGCTCAGAGCACATTCACAGTGAATGAAAGGTGGAAGAAGGAGCGTGACTCTTCCTCAGGAAGTGTACTGATGGGACAAGGGGGAATGGGATCAAACGGAAAGAGAGTTGGAAGAGATTTGATGCTGGAAAGAAGTTCTTTAATGTGAGGCTGCTTGTCCCTGACACAGGGAGCTGTGCACATGTGGGTGCCCCATCCCCAGCAACATCCAAGGCCACGTTGGACAGGGTTGAAGTGCTGGGAGGTTGCTCAGGTTGGAACCAGATGATTTTTAGGGTCCCTTCCAAGCCAAACCACTCAAGGATTTGATGGTTCCATGACGTCCATCTCCAAGAGAGGAGTGGCCCTGAAGCTTCTGTGACATCACGGAGCCTGGAGTGCTCCAGGTGGAAGGTCCAGGGCCTGGAGACCAGCACAACAGACAGTTCACCTGCTGCCAGCACTCAGTTCTCCCCCACTCTTTGCTCTCTGCCACGGTGCCAAGATGTTCCCGCTGCCAGCACTCGGTTGTCCCTCGCTCTTCGTTCTGTGCCTTGGTGCTGAGCTGCTCCTGCTGCCTGGACTTTTCCAGCACTTCTACTGGAGCATCAACGCCAGTAGGATGAGCGCTCCTGTCCCAGCGGAGGTACAGTGCCATACCAGGGAGGGGGGCAGCCCTGACTGCCTGGGCAGGCTGCAGCCCTGTGGGGATGGATGCTGGGGACAGGGACCCCAAGGGAGATTGTGCTGTCTCATGCAGACTGCCACAGACACCATTGAGGATATGGAAGTGGATGAGAAGGACGACACCGAGCCCATGGAAGTTGATGAGCAAGACGACACCGAGCCCATGGAAGTTGATGAGAAGGACGACACCGAGCCCATGGAAGTTGATGAGCAGGATGACACCGAGCCCATGGAAGTGGATGAAAATGATGAGACTGAGCCCATGGAAGTTGATGAGCAGGATGACACCGAGCCCATGGACGTTGATGAGAAGGACAAGGAAGAGCCCCTGGTCCTGGGGTGAGGATGGAGCCCCAGGAGCAGGACAACCTGATGCTCCCCTGCCCTGCCCTGCCCACAGGCAGTGCCCAGCCTGGGGCGGGGCTGGCTGGCTCTATTCAGGGACATGGTGCTCAAGGAAGTCCTGCTCTGCTGCTTCTTTCCTTCCTTCCTTCCTTCCTTCCATCCTTCCCCGATTGACAGGGATAATGGGCATTGATAGGGCCCCGCTGTAAATATGTTCTACATGTTAGAGGGTTTTTATAGGAGCTGTTAGCCTAAAGCTCCTAGATTGTTCATCTCTAGGTTCTAGATTGTTCCCGTATAGGTCCCAGATTGTTACTGTATAGGTCCCAGGTTGTTGGAGTACTGGTTCCAGATTGTTAAAAGTAGAGTCTTCCATGTAAATAAGTTCTATCCATTGTTGTTAGAAGGATACATGTTCTGGAAATGTTTGGATCACCTTTGTTCAATAAATACAATTTCTTATTAAAACCCCGCCGCTCTTTGCAATTCCTTTGGGCAACCTTTGCACAGTCATGGTTTCAACTTGCTCATGGTTCCTGGGGCTGGAGGTCCCGGGAGGTGCTGGCACAGCCAGCCCTGGCTGGGGGTCCCTGTGCAGGGAGGTCCCACTGACCCAGCACTGTTGTTCCTGGGGCACAGCAGTGTCCCCGAGGGCAAAGCTGTCACCAGCAGAGAGGGAGCTGTGACAGCAGCAGCCCCTGCAGCCACGCCAACAAAGCAAAGGAAACCTCCTGCCACCCTTCCTGCTGCAGCCACTGGGACTCCTGGGCAGGAGCCAGCATCAGGCACAGGGATGCAACATCCACCTCCATGCTCTGAAGGTCACGACAGCCTTGGCAACTCTGGGACCTGCACCTGGGCTGCTGCAGAGGCTGATGTTTAAGGCTTGCAGCCTCAAAAACCTCTGGGCTTTGCTCCCCCTGCTGCTTTCCATTGCCCTGTGCCCAGGATCCTCACCCTGACCGTGTTCCCCACTCCCTGAGCATCCCCATCACAGGGGGCACTAGCAAATCCCGCACGCTTCACAAAACAAACTCCCCCACAGTAACCAAACCACTCTTTGGTCAGAGGGTGCCAAGGGGAAGCTCAGCACCAGCTGCCGTTTAAAGCATGCTTTCAAAAGTGGGTTCAGGCACTCTGGCAGTGCCTGCTGTGCAGCTGAGGCTGTGGGGACACAGCACTGGCTCAGGCCAGCCCTCGGCCCCTCACAGCTCATGCCAAGGGCCCAGCTCACAAAGCAGTTTCATACCACTTGCAGCAGCTATTTCAAAGGCCTAAATGTCATTCACAGGAGCCATTTAGGTGCCATGTAGGTGCCAATTCAGTGTCGGTGTCCTGGCATGAGAAGCCATGACGGGGCCTCTGCATGTGCACTCAGGGCACTTCCAGTGCCATCCCAAAGGGATCACAAAGGACAGGGCTCTTCTTTCAGCACTGCTGAGCTCCTCACCCAGCATTTAAATCTCAGGAAGAGACAAGAATTGAGTGCACCAGGGAAGCTGGCCTCCAAGAAAAGGCATCAATCCCACGGCCCACCCAAGCCAACGGCCTGCATGTCTGTACCTTCTCCTCCTTCTCTCTTCTCTGCTGTCACTTTGCCCGTTCTCTCTGACCGGGAGCTTGTCCTCTCAGACAAATAAAAGATGTGCATCCTCACGTAGCCACTGCATAGATGTCTTACAGAATTGTCCCTTCTTCCCCGACAGCTGCAAATCCTACCGCTGCCAGACCTCATCCCTTGCTCCCACAAAGGGAGAGAAGACTTTCCATTCTAATTCATTGTCCAGCTCTAAGTCAACTACCCAGTCAGTAGAAATAGCTGTGAAATCCCCTCCACCAACCTGCCACAAGAGCTACAGCTGCGGAGGGGGAAACAGCAAACTCCCACCCCCACCACTGCTTTGGACTCCTTACCAGCTAAAATATATCCCACTCCTGCGATTATTTCTTTTAACCACAGCTACAATCTATTGGAATCAATTAAACACAAGATCACAGAATGGGCTGGGTGCAAAGGAACCTTCAGTGCCACCCAGTGCAAGCTCTGCCACGGCAGGGACACCTCCCACTGTCCCACGCTGCTCCAGCCTGGCCTTGGGCACTGCCAGGGATCCAGGGGCAGCCACAGCTGCTCTGGGCACCCTGTGCCAGCCCTGCCCACCCTGCCAGGGAACAAGTCCTGCCCCATATCCCATCTGAAGCTGCTCCCAGTGCAAAGAGGTGTCACTGCATGGCCTTGGGATGATGGATCAAGAGAAAGCCCCAGGCTTTGAGCAGAGCCCCCAGTGCCTGTGCTGGGGACGTGCCACCCACCTGCCCCGCAAGCACTCAGCTGCCTCGCAGCCAAAAGGAGTGTCCAACAGGCAAAGTACTCCCAGAGGATCAAAGCCTGGTCACTGCACCAATGACAAGGTCTTTATTGGGAAGAAATGTCAAAGCACAGCGACATTTCTTTTCCAAGCAGGAGACGCTGATTCTGGTGCGGCACCGCAGGCATGCTGTTATTGCTGGTCCTCAATTCATCCCTTTATCAGCTGCAGGGCCACCAGGACAGGCTTTGGTCTCCCAGGCCAGCGCTGAGGGACACTGCTGTCCCCACCAGCTGTCCCCAGCCCTGGGTGCTGTCCCCGCCAGGGCTGTCCCCAGCCCTGTGTGCCCGAGCCTCTGCAGCCCAAAGCACCTGGAGATCCCCCTGAGCATCAGCGATCAGGGCCGCTGCAATCAGCCTGCTGACCCAAAATCCCAAGTCCTGCCACAAGAAAAGCAGCTGATTCATCGATACCTTGGAATTACAAGTCTCAATGCAAGGACAGGAAGCACCCCTATGCCACCAAATCATTGCTAAGGGCTTGCAAGCCTCAACCCGCAGATTTCAGCGTTGCACACACAGTCAGGGCAAGGGTAAATCCACACAGAAATGACACAGAAATTCCAAAACACACATCATGTTGGTCTTGACGCCTTTCTTGTTGGCTCAAGGGCTTTTTCCGTGGGCCACGCTTGCACAGAAAGAAAGAAAGGAAGTGCAGCTGCTGAGGAACATCTCCATGCCCTCAGCAGGTTTTGGTGCCTTTGCTGCAGGGCCGCTCCTGTCAGAGCCCCCTCTCTGCTGCTGACGCCTTTGCTCTTGGTGACACCAGCCCAGGAACACCAGCAGGGCCCAGGGCTGGGTCAGGGGGACCCCCCTGTGCACAGGGACTCCCAGCCCCGTGGCTGTGCCAGCACCCCCAGAAACACCAAGATCTGGCAGCACTTTGCTCCGCTGCTCTTTCCGGACACGCAACCATCTCCTTCCTTTGCCATCGCAGGAAAATTCAACCTCTACCTCAGCCAAAGACCATTTCCCACACATGGCTGCTCAGAAATGTTCTTCTGCACTTCCTCCACCAAAAACACCCCCGCATGCCCAGAAGAGATCCCAGGGCCATCAGGATACCCTCCACAAACACTGCACAGGCACCCAGGACCATGGGCTTTCCATCTCTGCCATTCAGGCTCCCTGCGCTGCTCCTGTTCATTTTCTCCTCCTCTCTCCATCACTTTGGGAGCCACAGAGCTCCCAGGCTTTGGCAATTCCCAAGGCCAGTGCTGTGCATGGCTTGTTGGACACCCCCGGGGCTGTGGACTGTGGACTGACATCCCTGTGGTGTTTCAGAGAAGCTGTTGAGAACCACAGCAAGCCACCAAGTTACTGAGCCTACTAGAACACCTCCCCAAGAGTAAAAGCTGAAAAAGTTGGGGCTGCTGAGGAACGAGAGCTGAAGCTTGTGTGGCAAGCTCAGAGCACATTCACAGTGAATGAAAGGTGGAAGAAGGAGCGTGACTCTTCCTCAGGAAGTGTACTGATGGGACAAGGGGGAATGGGATCAAACGGAAAGAGAGTTGGAAGAGATTTGATGCTGGAAAGAAGTTCTTTAATGTGAGGCTGCTTGTCCCTGACACAGGGAGCTGTGCACATGTGGGTGCCCCATCCCCAGCAACATCCAAGGCCACGTTGGACAGGGTTGAAGTGCTGGGAGCTTGCTCAGGTTGGAACCAGATGATTTTTAGGGTCCCTTCCAAGCCAAACCACTCAAGGATTTGATGGTTCCGTGACGTCCATCTCCAAGAGAGGAGTGGCCCTGAAGCTTCTGTGACATCACGGAGCCTGGAGTGCTCCAGGTGGAAGGTCCAGGGCCTGGAGACCAGCACAACAGACAGTTCACCTGCTGCCAGCACTCAGTTCTCCCCCACTCTTTGCTCTCTGCCACGGTGCCAAGATGTTCCCGCTGCCAGCACTCGGTTGTCCCTCGCTCTTCGTTCTGTGCCTTGGTGCTGAGCTGCTCCTGCTGCCTGGACTTTTCCAGCACTTCTACTGGAGCATCAACGCCAGTAGGATGAGCGCTCCTGTCCCAGCGGAGGTACAGTGCCATACCAGGGAGGGGGGCAGCCCTGACTGCCTGGGCAGGCTGCAGCCCTGTGGGGATGGATGCTGGGGACAGGGACCCCAAGGGAGATTGTGCTGTCTCATGCAGACTGCCAGAGACACCATTGAGGATATGGAAGTGGATGAGAAGGACGACACCGAGCCCATGGAAGTTGATGAGCAAGACGACACCGAGCCCATGGAAGTTGATGAGAAGGACGACACCGAGCCCATGGAAGTTGATGAGCAGGATGACACCGAGCCCATGGAAGTGGATGAAAATGATGAGACTGAGCCCATGGAAGTTGATGAGCAGGATGACACCGAGCCCATGGACGTTGATGAGAAGGACAAGGAAGAGCCCCTGGTCCTGGGGTGAGGATGGAGCCCCAGGAGCCGGACAACCTGATGCTCCCCTGCCCTGCCCTGCCCACAGGCAGTGCCCAGCCTGGGGCGGGGCTGGCTGGCTCTCCTCAGGGACATGGTGCTCAAGGAAGTCCTGCTCTGCTGCTTCTTTCCTTCCTTCCTTCCTTCCTTCCTTCCCCGATTGACAGGGATAATGGGCATTGATAGGGCCCCGCTGTAAATATGTTCTACATGTTAGAGGGTTTTTATAGGAGCTGTTAGCCTAAAGCTCCTAGATTGTTCATCTCTAGGTTCTAGATTGTTCCCGTATAGGTCCCAGATTGTTACTGTATAGGTCCCAGGTTGTTGGAGTACTGGTTCCAGATTGTTAAAAGTAGAGTCTTCCATGTAAATAAGTTCTATCCATTGTTGTTAGAAGGATAGATGTTCTGGAAATGTTTGGATCACCTTTGTTCAATAAATACAATTTCTTATTAAAACCCCGCCTCTCTTTGCAATTCCTTTGGGCAACCTTTGCACAGTGGTGGTTTCCACTTGCTCATGGTTCCTGGGGCTGGAGGTCCCTGGGGGTGCTGGCACAGCCAGCCCTGGCTGGGGGTCGCTGTGCAGGGAGGTCCCACTGACCCAGCACTGCTGTTCCTGGGGCACAGCAGTGTCCCCGAGGGCAAAGCTGTCACCAGCAGAGAGGGAGCTGTGACAGCAGCAGCCCCTGCAGCCACGCCAACAAAGCAAAGGAAACCTCCTGCCACCCTTCCTGCTGCAGCCACTGGGACTCCTGGGCAGGAGCCAGCATCAGGCACAGGGATGCAACATCCACCTCCATGCTCTGAAGGTCATGACAGCCTTGGCAACTCTGGGACCTGCACCTGGGCTGCTGCAGGGGCTGATGTTTAAGGCTTGCAGCCTCAAAAACCTCTGGGCTTTGCTTCCCCTGCTGCTTTCCATTGCCCTGTGCCCAGGATCCTCACCCTGACCGTGTTCCCCACTCCCTGAGCATCCCCATCACAGGGGGCACTAGCAAATCCCGCACGCTTCACAAAACAAACTCCCCCACAGTAACCAAACCACTCTTTGGTCAGAGGGTGCCAAGGGGAAGCTCAGCACCAGCTGCCGTTTAAAGCATGCTTTCAAAAGTGGGTTCAGGCACTCTGGCAGTGCCTGCTGTGCAGCTGAGGCTGTGGGGACACAGCACTGGCTCAGGCCAGCCCTCAGCCCCTCACAGCTCATGCCAAGGGCCCAGCTCACAAAGCAGTTTCATACCACTTGCAGCAGCTATTTCAAAGGCCTAAATGTCATTCACAGGAGCCATTTAGGTGCCATGTAGGTGCCAATTCAGTGTCGGTGTCCTGGCATGAGAAGCCATGACGGGGCCTCTGCATGTGCACTCAGGGCACTTCCAGTGCCATCCCAAAGGGATCACAAAGGACAGGGCTCTTCTTTCAGCACTGCTGAGCTCCTCACCCAGCATTTAAATCTCAGGAAGAGACAAGAATTGAGTGCACCAGGGAAGCTGGCCTCCAAGAAAAGGCATCAATCCCACGGCCCACCCAAGCCAACGGCCTGCATGTCTGTACCTTCTCCTCCTTCTCTCTTCTCTGCTGTCACTTTGCCCGTTCTCTCTGACCGGGAGCTTGTCCTCTCAGACAAATAAAAGATGTGCATCCTCACGTAGGCACTGCATAGATGTCTTACAGAATTGTCCCTTCTTCCCCGACAGCTGCAAATCCTACCGCTGCCAGACCTCATCCCTTGCTCCCACAAAGGGAGAGAAGACTTTCCATTCTAATTCATTGTCCAGCTCTAAGTCAACTACCCAGTCAGTAGAAATAGCTGTGAAATCCCCTCCACCAACCTGCCACAAGAGCTACAGCTGCGGAGGGGGAAACAGCAAACTCCCACCCCCACCACTGCTTTGGACTCCTTACCAGCTAAAATATATCCCACTCCTGCGATTATTTCTTTTAACCACAGCTACAATCTATTGGAATCAATTAAACACAAGATCACAGAATGGGCTGGGTGCAAAGGAACCTTCAGTGCCACCCAGTGCAAGCTCTGCCACGGCAGGGACACCTCCCACTGTCCCACGCTGCTCCAGCCTGGCCTTGGGCACTGCCAGGGATCCAGGGGCAGCCACAGCTGCTCTGGGCACCCTGTGCCAGGCCTGCCCACCCTGCCAGGGAACAAGTCCTGCCCCGTATCCCATCTGAAGCTGCTCCCAGTGCAAATAGGTGTCACTGCATGGCCTTGGGATGATGGATCAAGAGAAAGCCCCAGGCTTTGAGCAGAGCCCCCAGTGCCTGTGCTGGGGACGTGCCACCCACCTGCCCCGCAAGCACTCAGCTGCCTCGCAGCCAAAAGGAGTGTCCAACAGGCAAAGTACTCCCAGAGGATCAAGCCCTGGTCACTGCACCAATGACAAGGTCTTTATTGGGAAGAAATGTCAAAGCACAGCGACATTTCTTTTCCAAGCAGGAGACGCTGATCCTGGTGCGGCACCGCAGGCATGCTGTTATTGCTGGTCCTCAATTCATCCCTTTATCAGCTGCAGGGCCACCAGGACAGGCTTTGGTCTCCCAGGCCAGCGCTGAGGGACACTGCTGTCCCCACCAGCTGTCCCCAGCCCTGGGTGCTGTCCCCGCCAGGGCTGTCCCCAGCCCTGTGTGCCCGAGCCTCTGCAGCCCAAAGCACCTGGAGATCCCCCTGAGCATCAGCGATCAGGGCCGCTGCAATCAGCCTGCTGACCCAAAATCCCAAGTCCTGCCACAAGAAAAGCAGCTGATGCATCGATACCTTGGAATTACATGTCTCAATGCAAGGACAGGAAGCACCCCTATGCCACCAAATCATTGCTAAGGGCTTGCAAGCCTCAACCCGCAGATTTCAGCGTTGCACACACAGTCAGGGCAAGGGTAAATCCACACAGAAATGACACAGAAATTCCAAAACACACATCATGTTGGTCTTGACGCCTTTCTTGTTGGCTCAAGGGCTGTTTCTGTGGGCCACGCTTGCACAGAAAGAAAGAAAGGAAGTGCAGCTGCTGAGGAACATCTCCATGCCCTCAGCAGGTTTTGGTGCCTTTGCTGCAGGGCCGCTCCTGTCAGAGCCCCCTCTCTGCTGCTGACGCCTTTGCTCTTGGCGACACCAGCCCAGGAACACCAGCAGGGCCCAGGGCTGGGTCAGGGGGACCCCCCTGTGCACAGGGACTCCCAGCCCCGTGGCTGTGCCAGCACCCCCAGAAACACCAAGATCTGGCAGCACTTTGCTCCGCTGCTCTTTCCGGACACGCAACCATCTCCTTCCTTTGCCATCGCAGGAAAATTCAACCTCTACCTCAGCCAAAGACCATTTCCCACACATGGCTGCTCAGAAATGTTCTTCTGCACTTCCTCCACCAAAAACACCCCCGCATGCCCAGAAGAGATCCCAGGGCCATCAGGATACCCTCCACAAACACTGCACAGGCACCCAGGACCATGGGCTTTCCATCTCTGCCATTCAGGCTCCCTGCGCTGCTCCTGTTCATTTTCTCCTCCTCTCTCCATCACTTTGGGAGCCACAGAGCTCCCAGGCTTTGGCAATTCCCAAGGCCAGTGCTGTGCATGGCTTGTTGGACACCCCCGGGGCTGTGGACTGTGGACTGACATCCCTGTGGTGTTTCAGAGAAGCTGTTGAGAACCACAGCAAGCCACCAAGTTACTGAGCCTACTAGAACACCTCCCCAAGAGTAAAAGCTGAAAAAGTTGGGGCTGCTGAGGAACGAGAGCTGAAGCTTGTGTGGCAAGCTCAGAGCACATTCACAGTGAATGAAAGGTGGAAGAAGGAGCGTGACTCTTCCTCAGGAAGTGTACTGATGGGACAAGGGGGAATGGGATCAAACGGAAAGAGAGTTGGAAGAGATTTGATGCTGGAAAGAAGTTCTTTAATGTGAGGCTGCTTGTCCCTGACACAGGGACCTGTGCACATGTGGGTGCCCCATCCCCAGCAACATCCAAGGCCACGTTGGACAGGGTTGAAGTGCTGGGAGCTTGCTCAGGTTGGAACCAGATGATTTTTAGGGTCCCTTCCAAGCCAAACCACTCAAGGATTTGATGGTTCCATGACGTCCATCTCCAAGAGAGGAGTGGCCCTGAAGCTTCTGTGACATCACGGAGCCTGGAGTGCTCCAGGTGGAAGGTCCAGGGCCTGGAGACCAGCACAACAGACAGTTCACCTGCTGCCAGCACTCAGTTCTCCCCCACTCTTTGCTCTCTGCCACGGTGCCAAGATGTTCCCGCTGCCAGCACTCGGTTGTCCCTCGCTCTTCGTTCTGTGCCTTGGTGCTGAGCTGCTCCTGCTGCCTGGACTTTTCCAGCACTTCTACTGGAGCATCAACGCCAGTAGGATGAGCGCTCCTGTCCCAGCGGAGGTACAGTGCCATACCAGGGAGGGGGGCAGCCCTGACTGCCTGGGCAGGCTGCAGCCCTGTGGGGATGGATGCTGGGGACAGGGACCCCAAGGGAGATTGTGCTGTCTCATGCAGACTGCCAGAGACACCATTGAGGATATGGAAGTGGATGAGAAGGACGACACCGAGCCCATGGAAGTTGATGAGCAAGACGACACCGAGCCCATGGAAGTTGATGAGAAGGACGACACCGAGCCCATGGAAGTTGATGAGCAGGATGACACCGAGCCCATGGAAGTGGATGAAAATGATGAGACTGAGCCCATGGAAGTTGATGAGCAGGATGACACCGAGCCCATGGACGTTGATGAGAAGGACAAGGAAGAGCCCCTGGTCCTGGGGTGAGGATGGAGCCCCAGGAGCAGGACAACCTGATGCTCCCCTGCCCTGCCCTGCCCACAGGCAGTGCCCAGCCTGGGGCGGGGCTGGCTGGCTCTCCTCAGGGACATGGTGCTCAAGGAAGTCCTGCTCTGCTGCTTCTTTCCTTCCTTCCTTCCTTCCTTCCTTCCTTCCTTCCCCGATTGACAGGGATAATGGGCATTGATAGGGCCCCGCTGTAAATATGTTCTACATGTTAGAGGGTTTTTATAGGAGCTGTTAGCCTAAAGCTCCTAGATTGTTCATCTCTAGGTTCTAGATTGTTCCCGTATAGGTCCCAGATTGTTACTGTATAGGTCCCAGGTTGTTGGAGTACTGGTTCCAGATTGTTAAAAGTATAGTCTTCCATGTAAATAAGTTCTATCCATTGTTGTTAGAAGGATAGATGTTCTGGAAATGTTTGGATCACCTTTGTTCAATAAATACAATTTCTTATTAAAACCCCGCCTCTCTTTGCAATTCCTTTGGGCAACCTTTGCACAGTGGTGGTTTCCACTTGCTCATGGTTCCTGGGGCTGGAGGTCCCTGGGGGTGCTGGCACAGCCAGCCCTGGCTGGGGGTCGCTGTGCAGGGAGGTCCCACTGACCCAGCACTGCTGTTCCTGGGGCACAGCAGTGTCCCCGAGGGCAAAGCTGTCACCAGCAGAGAGGGAGCTGTGACAGCAGCAGCCCCTGCAGCCACGCCAACAAAGCAAAGGAAACCTCCTGCCACCCTTCCTGCTGCAGCCACTGGGACTCCTGGGCAGGAGCCAGCATCAGGCACAGGGATGCAACATCCACCTCCATGCTCTGAAGGTCATGACAGCCTTGGCAACTCTGGGACCTGCACCTGGGCTGCTGCAGGGGCTGATGTTTAAGGCTTGCAGCCTCAAAAACCTCTGGGCTTTGCTTCCCCTGCTGCTTTCCATTGCCCTGTGCCCAGGATCCTCACCCTGACCGTGTTCCCCACTCCCTGAGCATCCCCATCACAGGGGGCACTAGCAAATCCCGCACGCTTCACAAAACAAACTCCCCCACAGTAACCAAACCACTCTTTGGTCAGAGGGTGCCAAGGGGAAGCTCAGCACCAGCTGCCGTTTAAAGCATGCTTTCAAAAGTGGGTTCAGGCACTCTGGCAGTGCCTGCTGTGCAGCTGAGGCTGTGGGGACACAGCACTGGCTCAGGCCAGCCCTCAGCCCCTCACAGCTCATGCCAAGGGCCCAGCTCACAAAGCAGTTTCATACCACTTGCAGCAGCTATTTCAAAGGCCTAAATGTCATTCACAGGAGCCATTTAGGTGCCATGTAGGTGCCAATTCAGTGTCGGTGTCCTGGCATGAGAAGCCATGACGGGGCCTCTGCATGTGCACTCAGGGCACTTCCAGTGCCATCCCAAAGGGATCACAAAGGACAGGGCTCTTCTTTCAGCACTGCTGAGCTCCTCACCCAGCATTTAAATCTCAGGAAGAGACAAGAATTGAGTGCACCAGGGAAGCTGGCCTCCAAGAAAAGGCATCAATCCCACGGCCCACCCAAGCCAACGGCCTGCATGTCTGTACCTTCTCCTCCTTCTCTCTTCTCTGCTGTCACTTTGCCCGTTCTCTCTGACCGGGAGCTTGTCCTCTCAGACAAATAAAAGATGTGCATCCTCACGTAGGCACTGCATAGATGTCTTACAGAATTGTCCCTTCTTCCCCGACAGCTGCAAATCCTACCGCTGCCAGACCTCATCCCTTGCTCCCACAAAGGGAGAGAAGACTTTCCATTCTAATTCATTGTCCAGCTCTAAGTCAACTACCCAGTCAGTAGAAATAGCTGTGAAATCCCCTCCACCAACCTGCCACAAGAGCTACAGCTGCGGAGGGGGAAACAGCAAACTCCCACCCCCACCACTGCTTTGGACTCCTTACCAGCTAAAATATATCCCACTCCTGCGATTATTTCTTTTAACCACAGCTACAATCTATTGGAATCAATTAAACACAAGATCACAGAATGGGCTGGGTGCAAAGGAACCTTCAGTGCCACCCAGTGCAAGCTCTGCCACGGCAGGGACACCTCCCACTGTCCCACGCTGCTCCAGCCTGGCCTTGGGCACTGCCAGGGATCCAGGGGCAGCCACAGCTGCTCTGGGCACCCTGTGCCAGGCCTGCCCACCCTGCCAGGGAACAAGTCCTTCCCCGTATCCCATCTGAAGCTGCTCCCAGTGCAAATAGGTGTCACTGCATGGCCTTGGGATGATGGATCAAGAGAAAGCCCCAGGCTTTGAGCAGAGCCCCCAGTGCCTGTGCTGGGGACGTGCCACCCACCTGCCCCGCAAGCACTCAGCTGCCTCGCAGCCAAAAGGAGTGTCCAACAGGCAAAGTACTCCCAGAGGATCAAGCCCTGGTCACTGCACCAATGACAAGGTCTTTATTGGGAAGAAATGTCAAAGCACAGCGACATTTCTTTTCCAAGCAGGAGACGCTGATCCTGGTGCGGCACCGCAGGCATGCTGTTATTGCTGGTCCTCAATTCATCCCTTTATCAGCTGCAGGGCCACCAGGACAGGCTTTGGTCTCCCAGGCCAGCGCTGAGGGACACTGCTGTCCCCACCAGCTGTCCCCAGCCCTGGGTGCTGTCCCCGCCAGGGCTGTCCCCAGCCCTGTGTGCCCGAGCCTCTGCAGCCCAAAGCACCTGGAGATCCCCCTGAGCATCAGCGATCAGGGCCGCTGCAATCAGCCTGCTGACCCAAAATCCCAAGTCCTGCCACAAGAAAAGCAGCTGATGCATCGATACCTTGGAATTACATGTCTCAATGCAAGGACAGGAAGCACCCCTATGCCACCAAATCATTGCTAAGGGCTTGCAAGCCTCAACCCGCAGATTTCAGCGTTGCACACACAGTCAGGGCAAGGGTAAATCCACACAGAAATGACACAGAAATTCCAAAACACACATCATGTTGGTCTTGACGCCTTTCTTGTTGGCTCAAGGGCTGTTTCTGTGGGCCACGCTTGCACAGAAAGAAAGAAAGGAAGTGCAGCTGCTGAGGAACATCTCCATGCCCTCAGCAGGTTTTGGTGCCTTTGCTGCAGGGCCGCTCCTGTCAGAGCCCCCTCTCTGCTGCTGACGCCTTTGCTCTTGGCGACACCAGCCCAGGAACACCAGCAGGGCCCAGGGCTGGGTCAGGGGGACCCCCCTGTGCACAGGGACTCCCAGCCCCGTGGCTGTGCCAGCACCCCCAGAAACACCAAGATCTGGCAGCACTTTGCTCCGCTGCTCTTTCCGGACACGCAACCATCTCCTTCCTTTGCCATCGCAGGAAAATTCAACCTCTACCTCAGCCAAAGACCATTTCCCACACATGGCTGCTCAGAAATGTTCTTCTGCACTTCCTCCACCAAAAACACCCCCGCATGCCCAGAAGAGATCCCAGGGCCATCAGGATACCCTCCACAAACACTGCACAGGCACCCAGGACCATGGGCTTTCCATCTCTGCCATTCAGGCTCCCTGCGCTGCTCCTGTTCATTTTCTCCTCCTCTCTCCATCACTTTGGGAGCCACAGAGCTCCCAGGCTTTGGCAATTCCCAAGGCCAGTGCTGTGCATGGCTTGTTGGACACCCCCGGGGCTGTGGACTGTGGACTGACATCCCTGTGGTGTTTCAGAGAAGCTGTTGAGAACCACAGCAAGCCACCAAGTTACTGAGCCTACTAGAACACCTCCCCAAGAGTAAAAGCTGAAAAAGTTGGGGCTGCTGAGGAACGAGAGCTGAAGCTTGTGTGGCAAGCTCAGAGCACATTCACAGTGAATGAAAGGTGGAAGAAGGAGCGTGACTCTTCCTCAGGAAGTGTACTGATGGGACAAGGGGGAATGGGATCAAACGGAAAGAGAGTTGGAAGAGATTTGATGCTGGAAAGAAGTTCTTTAATGTGAGGCTGCTTGTCCCTGACACAGGGAGCTGTGCACATGTGGGTGCCCCATCCCCAGCAACATCCAAGGCCACGTTGGACAGGGTTGAAGTGCTGGGAGCTTGCTCAGGTTGGAACCAGATGATTTTTAGGGTCCCTTCCAAGCCAAACCACTCAAGGATTTGATGGTTCCATGACGTCCATCTCCAAGAGAGGAGTGGCCCTGAAGCTTCTGTGACATCACGGAGCCTGGAGTGCTCCAGGTGGAAGGTCCAGGGCCTGGAGACCAGCACAACAGACAGTTCACCTGCTGCCAGCACTCAGTTCTCCCCCACTCTTTGCTCTCTGCCACGGTGCCAAGATGTTCCCGCTGCCAGCACTCGGTTGTCCCTCGCTCTTCGTTCTGTGCCTTGGTGCTGAGCTGCTCCTGCTGCCTGGACTTTTCCAGCACTTCTACTGGAGCATCAACGCCAGTAGGATGAGCGCTCCTGTCCCAGCGGAGGTACAGTGCCATACCAGGGAGGGGGGCAGCCCTGACTGCCTGGGCAGGCTGCAGCCCTGTGGGGATGGATGCTGGGGACAGGGACCCCAAGGGAGATTGTGCTGTCTCATGCAGACTGCCAGAGACACCATTGAGGATATGGAAGTGGATGAGAAGGACGACACCGAGCCCATGGAAGTTGATGAGCAAGACGACACCGAGCCCATGGAAGTTGATGAGAAGGACGACACCGAGCCCATGGAAGTTGATGAGCAGGATGACACCGAGCCCATGGAAGTGGATGAAAATGATGAGACTGAGCCCATGGAAGTTGATGAGCAGGATGACACCGAGCCCATGGACGTTGATGAGAAGGACAAGGAAGAGCCCCTGGTCCTGGGGTGAGGATGGAGCCCCAGGAGCAGGACAACCTGATGCTCCCCTGCCCTGCCCTGCCCACAGGCAGTGCCCAGCCTGGGGCGGGGCTGGCTGGCTCTCCTCAGGGACATGGTGCTCAAGGAAGTCCTGCTCTGCTGCTTCTTTCCTTCCTTCCTTCCTTCCTTCCTTCCTTCCTTCCTTCCTTCCTTCCTTCCCCGATTGACAGGGATAATGGGCATTGATAGGGCCCCGCTGTAAATATGTTCGACATGTTAGAGGGTTTTTATAGGAGCTGTTAGCCTAAAGCTCCTAGATTGTTCATCTCTAGGTTCTAGATTGTTCCCGTATAGGTCCCAGATTGTTACTGTATAGGTCCCAGGTTGTTGGAGTACTGGTTCCAGATTGTTAAAAGTATAGTCTTCCATGTAAATAAGTTCTATCCATTGTTGTTAGAAGGATAGATGTTCTGGAAATGTTTGGATCACCTTTGTTCAATAAATACAATTTCTTATTAAAACCCCGCCTCTCTTTGCAATTCCTTTGGGCAACCTTTGCACAGTGGTGGTTTCCACTTGCTCATGGTTCCTGGGGCTGGAGGTCCCTGGGGGTGCTGGCACAGCCAGCCCTGGCTGGGGGTCGCTGTGCAGGGAGGTCCCACTGACCCAGCACTGCTGTTCCTGGGGCACAGCAGTGTCCCCGAGGGCAAAGCTGTCACCAGCAGAGAGGGAGCTGTGACAGCAGCAGCCCCTGCAGCCACGCCAACAAAGCAAAGGAAACCTCCTGCCACCCTTCCTGCTGCAGCCACTGGGACTCCTGGGCAGGAGCCAGCATCAGGCACAGGGATGCAACATCCACCTCCATGCTCTGAAGGTCACGACAGCCTTGGCAACTCTGGGACCTGCACCTGGGCTGCTGCAGGGGCTGATGTTTAAGGCTTGCAGCCTCAAAAACCTCTGGGCTTTGCTTCCCCTGCTGCTTTCCATTGCCCTGTGCCCAGGATCCTCACCCTGACCGTGTTCCCCACTCCCTGAGCAGCCCCATCACAGGGGGCACTGGCAAATCCCGCACGCTTCACAAAACAAACTCCCCCACAGTAACCAAACCACTCTTTGGTCAGAGGGTGCCAAGGGGAAGCTCAGCACCAGCTGCCGTTTAAAGCATGCTTTCAAAAGTGGGTTCAGGCACTCTGGCAGTGCCTGCTGTGCAGCTGAGGCTGTGGGGACACAGCACTGGCTCAGGCCAGCCCTCAGCCCCTCACAGCTCATGCCAAGGGCCCAGCTCACAAAGCAGTTTCATACCACTTGCTGCAGCTATTTCAAAGGCCTAAATGTCATTCACAGGAGCCATTTAGGTGCCATGTAGGTGCCAATTCAGTGTCGGTGTCCTGGCATGAGAAGCCATGACGGGGCCTCTGCATGTGCACTCAGGGCACTTCCAGTGCCATCCCAAAGGGATCACAAAGGACAGGGCTCTTCTTTCAGCACTGCTGAGCTCCTCACCCAGCATTTAAATCTCAGGAAGAGACAAGAATTGAGTGCACCAGGGAAGCTGGCCTCCAAGAAAAGGCATCAATCCCACGGCCCACCCAAGCCAACGGCCTGCATGTCTGTACCTTCTCCTCCTTCTCTCTTCTCTGCTGTCACTTTGCCCGTTCTCTCTGACCGGGAGCTTGTCCTCTCAGACAAATAAAAGATGTGCATCCTCACGTAGGCACTGCATAGATGTCTTACAGAATTGTCCCTTCTTCCCCGACAGCTGCAAATCCTACCGCTGCCAGACCTCATCCCTTGCTCCCACAAAGGGAGAGAAGACTTTCCATTCTAATTCATTGTCCAGCTCTAAGTCAACTACCCAGTCAGTAGAAATAGCTGTGAAATCCCCTCCACCAACCTGCCACAAGAGCTACAGCTGCGGAGGGGGAAACAGCAAACTCCCACCCCCACCACTGCTTTGGACTCCTTACCAGCTAAAATATATCCCACTCCTGCGATTATTTCTTTTAACCACAGCTACAATCTATTGGAATCAATTAAACACAAGATCACAGAATGGGCTGGGTGCAAAGGAACCTTCAGTGCCACCCAGTGCAAGCTCTGCCACGGCAGGGACACCTCCCACTGTCCCACGCTGCTCCAGCCTGGCCTTGGGCACTGCCAGGGATCCAGGGGCAGCCACAGCTGCTCTGGGCACCCTGTGCCAGGCCTGCCCACCCTGCCAGGGAACAAGTCCTGCCCCGTATCCCATCTGAAGCTGCTCCCAGTGCAAATAGGTGTCACTGCATGGCCTTGGGATGATGGATCAAGAGAAAGCCCCAGGCTTTGAGCAGAGCCCCCAGTGCCTGTGCTGGGGACGTGCCACCCACCTGCCCCGCAAGCACTCAGCTGCCTCGCAGCCAAAAGGAGTGTCCAACAGGCAAAGTACTCCCAGAGGATCAAGCCCTGGTCACTGCACCAATGACAAGGTCTTTATTGGGAAGAAATGTCAAAGCACAGCGACATTTCTTTTCCAAGCAGGAGACGCTGATCCTGGTGCGGCACCGCAGGCATGCTGTTATTGCTGGTCCTCAATTCATCCCTTTATCAGCTGCAGGGCCACCAGGACAGGCTTTGGTCTCCCAGGCCAGCGCTGAGGGACACTGCTGTCCCCACCAGCTGTCCCCAGCCCTGGGTGCTGTCCCCGCCAGGGCTGTCCCCAGCCCTGTGTGCCCGAGCCTCTGCAGCCCAAAGCACCTGGAGATCCCCCTGAGCATCAGCGATCAGGGCCGCTGCAATCAGCCTGCTGACCCAAAATCCCAAGTCCTGCCACAAGAAAAGCAGCTGATGCATCGATACCTTGGAATTACATGTCTCAATGCAAGGACAGGAAGCACCCCTATGCCACCAAATCATTGCTAAGGGCTTGCAAGCCTCAACCCGCAGATTTCAGCGTTGCACACACAGTCAGGGCAAGGGTAAATCCACACAGAAATGACACAGAAATTCCAAAACACACATCATGTTGGTCTTGACGCCTTTCTTGTTGGCTCAAGGGCTGTTTCTGTGGGCCACGCTTGCACAGAAAGAAAGAAAGGAAGTGCAGCTGCTGAGGAACATCTCCATGCCCTCAGCAGGTTTTGGTGCCTTTGCTGCAGGGCCGCTCCTGTCAGAGCCCCCTCTCTGCTGCTGACGCCTTTGCTCTTGGCGACACCAGCCCAGGAACACCAGCAGGGCCCAGGGCTGGGTCAGGGGGACCCCCCTGTGCACAGGGACTCCCAGCCCCGTGGCTGTGCCAGCACCCCCAGAAACACCAAGATCTGGCAGCACTTTGCTCCGCTGCTCTTTCCGGACACGCAACCATCTCCTTCCTTTGCCATCGCAGGAAAATTCAACCTCTACCTCAGCCAAAGACCATTTCCCACACATGGCTGCTCAGAAATGTTCTTCTGCACTTCCTCCACCAAAAACACCCCCGCATGCCCAGAAGAGATCCCAGGGCCATCAGGATACCCTCCACAAACACTGCACAGGCACCCAGGACCATGGGCTTTCCATCTCTGCCATTCAGGCTCCCTGCGCTGCTCCTGTTCATTTTCTCCTCCTCTCTCCATCACTTTGGGAGCCACAGAGCTCCCAGGCTTTGGCAATTCCCAAGGCCAGTGCTGTGCATGGCTTGTTGGACACCCCCGGGGCTGTGGACTGTGGACTGACATCCCTGTGGTGTTTCAGAGAAGCTGTTGAGAACCACAGCAAGCCACCAAGTTACTGAGCCTACTAGAACACCTCCCCAAGAGTAAAAGCTGAAAAAGTTGGGGCTGCTGAGGAACGAGAGCTGAAGCTTGTGTGGCAAGCTCAGAGCACATTCACAGTGAATGAAAGGTGGAAGAAGGAGCGTGACTCTTCCTCAGGAAGTGTACTGATGGGACAAGGGGGAATGGGATCAAACGGAAAGAGAGTTGGAAGAGATTTGATGCTGGAAAGAAGTTCTTTAATGTGAGGCTGCTTGTCCCTGACACAGGGAGCTGTGCACATGTGGGTGCCCCATCCCCAGCAACATCCAAGGCCACGTTGGACAGGGTTGAAGTGCTGGGAGCTTGCTCAGGTTGGAACCAGATGATTTTTAGGGTCCCTTCCAAGCCAAACCACTCAAGGATTTGATGGTTCCATGACGTCCATCTCCAAGAGAGGAGTGGCCCTGAAGCTTCTGTGACATCACGGAGCCTGGAGTGCTCCAGGTGGAAGGTCCAGGGCCTGGAGACCAGCACAACAGACAGTTCACCTGCTGCCAGCACTCAGTTCTCCCCCACTCTTTGCTCTCTGCCACGGTGCCAAGATGTTCCCGCTGCCAGCACTCGGTTGTCCCTCGCTCTTCGTTCTGTGCCTTGGTGCTGAGCTGCTCCTGCTGCCTGGACTTTTCCAGCACTTCTACTGGAGCATCAACGCCAGTAGGATGAGCGCTCCTGTCCCAGCGGAGGTACAGTGCCATACCAGGGAGGGGGGCAGCCCTGACTGCCTGGGCAGGCTGCAGCCCTGTGGGGATGGATGCTGGGGACAGGGACCCCAAGGGAGATTGTGCTGTCTCATGCAGACTGCCAGAGACACCATTGAGGATATGGAAGTGGATGAGAAGGACGACACCGAGCCCATGGAAGTTGATGAGCAAGACGACACCGAGCCCATGGAAGTTGATGAGAAGGACGACACCGAGCCCATGGAAGTTGATGAGCAGGATGACACCGAGCCCATGGAAGTGGATGAAAATGATGAGACTGAGCCCATGGAAGTTGATGAGCAGGATGACACCGAGCCCATGGACGTTGATGAGAAGGACAAGGAAGAGCCCCTGGTCCTGGGGTGAGGATGGAGCCCCAGGAGCAGGACAACCTGATGCTCCCCTGCCCTGCCCTGCCCACAGGCAGTGCCCAGCCTGGGGCGGGGCTGGCTGGCTCTCCTCAGGGACATGGTGCTCAAGGAAGTCCTGCTCTGCTGCTTCTTTCCTTCCTTCCTTCCTTCCTTCCTTCCTTCCTTCCTTCCTTCCTTCCTTCCTTCCCCGATTGACAGGGATAATGGGCATTGATAGGGCCCCGCTGTAAATATGTTCGACATGTTAGAGGGTTTTTATAGGAGCTGTTAGCCTAAAGCTCCTAGATTGTTCATCTCTAGGTTCTAGATTGTTCCCGTATAGGTCCCAGATTGTTACTGTATAGGTCCCAGGTTGTTGGAGTACTGGTTCCAGATTGTTAAAAGTATAGTCTTCCATGTAAATAAGTTCTATCCATTGTTGTTAGAAGGATAGATGTTCTGGAAATGTTTGGATCACCTTTGTTCAATAAATACAATTTCTTATTAAAACCCCGCCTCTCTTTGCAATTCCTTTGGGCAACCTTTGCACAGTGGTGGTTTCCACTTGCTCATGGTTCCTGGGGCTGGAGGTCCCTGGGGGTGCTGGCACAGCCAGCCCTGGCTGGGGGTCGCTGTGCAGGGAGGTCCCACTGACCCAGCACTGCTGTTCCTGGGGCACAGCAGTGTCCCCGAGGGCAAAGCTGTCACCAGCAGAGAGGGAGCTGTGACAGCAGCAGCCCCTGCAGCCACGCCAACAAAGCAAAGGAAACCTCCTGCCACCCTTCCTGCTGCAGCCACTGGGACTCCTGGGCAGGAGCCAGCATCAGGCACAGGGATGCAACATCCACCTCCATGCTCTGAAGGTCACGACAGCCTTGGCAACTCTGGGACCTGCACCTGGGCTGCTGCAGGGGCTGATGTTTAAGGCTTGCAGCCTCAAAAACCTCTGGGCTTTGCTTCCCCTGCTGCTTTCCATTGCCCTGTGCCCAGGATCCTCACCCTGACCGTGTTCCCCACTCCCTGAGCAGCCCCATCACAGGGGGCACTGGCAAATCCCGCACGCTTCACAAAACAAACTCCCCCACAGTAACCAAACCACTCTTTGGTCAGAGGGTGCCAAGGGGAAGCTCAGCACCAGCTGCCGTTTAAAGCATGCTTTCAAAAGTGGGTTCAGGCACTCTGGCAGTGCCTGCTGTGCAGCTGAGGCTGTGGGGACACAGCACTGGCTCAGGCCAGCCCTCAGCCCCTCACAGCTCATGCCAAGGGCCCAGCTCACAAAGCAGTTTCATACCACTTGCTGCAGCTATTTCAAAGGCCTAAATGTCATTCACAGGAGCCATTTAGGTGCCATGTAGGTGCCAATTCAGTGTCGGTGTCCTGGCATGAGAAGCCATGACGGGGCCTCTGCATGTGCACTCAGGGCACTTCCAGTGCCATCCCAAAGGGATCACAAAGGACAGGGCTCTTCTTTCAGCACTGCTGAGCTCCTCACCCAGCATTTAAATCTCAGGAAGAGACAAGAATTGAGTGCACCAGGGAAGCTGGCCTCCAAGAAAAGGCATCAATCCCACGGCCCACCCAAGCCAACGGCCTGCATGTCTGTACCTTCTCCTCCTTCTCTCTTCTCTGCTGTCACTTTGCCCGTTCTCTCTGACCGGGAGCTTGTCCTCTCAGACAAATAAAAGATGTGCATCCTCACGTAGGCACTGCATAGATGTCTTACAGAATTGTCCCTTCTTCCCCGACAGCTGCAAATCCTACCGCTGCCAGACCTCATCCCTTGCTCCCACAAAGGGAGAGAAGACTTTCCATTCTAATTCATTGTCCAGCTCTAAGTCAACTACCCAGTCAGTAGAAATAGCTGTGAAATCCCCTCCACCAACCTGCCACAAGAGCTACAGCTGCGGAGGGGGAAACAGCAAACTCCCACCCCCACCACTGCTTTGGACTCCTTACCAGCTAAAATATATCCCACTCCTGCGATTATTTCTTTTAACCACAGCTACAATCTATTGGAATCAATTAAACACAAGATCACAGAATGGGCTGGGTGCAAAGGAACCTTCAGTGCCACCCAGTGCAAGCTCTGCCACGGCAGGGACACCTCCCACTGTCCCACGCTGCTCCAGCCTGGCCTTGGGCACTGCCAGGGATCCAGGGGCAGCCACAGCTGCTCTGGGCACCCTGTGCCAGGCCTGCCCACCCTGCCAGGGAACAAGTCCTGCCCCGTATCCCATCTGAAGCTGCTCCCAGTGCAAATAGGTGTCACTGCATGGCCTTGGGATGATGGATCAAGAGAAAGCCCCAGGCTTTGAGCAGAGCCCCCAGTGCCTGTGCTGGGGACGTGCCACCCACCTGCCCCGCAAGCACTCAGCTGCCTCGCAGCCAAAAGGAGTGTCCAACAGGCAAAGTACTCCCAGAGGATCAAGCCCTGGTCACTGCACCAATGACAAGGTCTTTATTGGGAAGAAATGTCAAAGCACAGCGACATTTCTTTTCCAAGCAGGAGACGCTGATCCTGGTGCGGCACCGCAGGCATGCTGTTATTGCTGGTCCTCAATTCATCCCTTTATCAGCTGCAGGGCCACCAGGACAGGCTTTGGTCTCCCAGGCCAGCGCTGAGGGACACTGCTGTCCCCACCAGCTGTCCCCAGCCCTGGGTGCTGTCCCCGCCAGGGCTGTCCCCAGCCCTGTGTGCCCGAGCCTCTGCAGCCCAAAGCACCTGGAGATCCCCCTGAGCATCAGCGATCAGGGCCGCTGCAATCAGCCTGCTGACCCAAAATCCCAAGTCCTGCCACAAGAAAAGCAGCTGATGCATCGATACCTTGGAATTACATGTCTCAATGCAAGGACAGGAAGCACCCCTATGCCACCAAATCATTGCTAAGGGCTTGCAAGCCTCAACCTGGAGATTTCAGCGTTGCACACACAGTCAGGGCAAGGGTAAATCCACACAGAAATGACACAGAAATTCCAAAACACACATCTTGTTGGTCTTGACGCCTTTCTTGTTGGCTCAAGGGCTGTTTCTGTGGGCCACGCTTGCACAGAAAGAAAGAAAGGAAGTGCAGCTGCTGAGGAACATCTCCATGCCCTCAGCAGGTTTTGGTGCCTTTGCTGCAGGGCCGCTCCTGTCAGAGCCCCCTCTCTGCTGCTGACGCCTTTGCTCTTGGCGACACCAGCCCAGGAACACCAGCAGGGCCCAGGGCTGGGTCAGGGGGACCCCCCTGTGCACAGGGACTCCCAGCCCCGTGGCTGTGCCAGCACCCCCAGAAACACCAAGATCTGGCAGCACTTTGCTCCGCTGCTCTTTCCGGACACGCAACCATCTCCTTCCTTTGCCATCGCAGGAAAATTCAACCTCTACCTCAGCCAAAGACCATTTCCCACACATGGCTGCTCAGAAATGTTCTTCTGCACTTCCTCCACCAAAAACACCCCCGCATGCCCAGAAGAGATCCCAGGGCCATCAGGATACCCTCCACAAACACTGCACAGGCACCCAGGACCATGGGCTTTCCATCTCTGCCATTCAGGCTCCCTGCGCTGCTCCTGTTCATTTTCTCCTCCTCTCTCCATCACTTTGGGAGCCACAGAGCTCCCAGGCTTTGTCAATTCCCAAGGCCAGTGCTGTGCATGGCTTGTTGGACACCCCCGGGGCTGTGGACTGTGGACTGACATCCCTGTGGTGTTTCAGAGAAGCTGTTGAGAACCACAGCAAGCCACCAAGTTACTGAGCCTACTAGAACACCTCCCCAAGAGTAAAAGCTGAAAAAGTTGGGGCTGCTGAGGAACGAGAGCTGAAGCTTGTGTGGCAAGCTCAGAGCACATTCACAGTGAATGAAAGGTGGAAGAAGGAGCGTGACTCTTCCTCAGGAAGTGTACTGATGGGACAAGGGGGAATGGGATCAAACGGAAAGAGAGTTGGAAGAGATTTGATGCTGGAAAGAAGTTCTTTAATGTGAGGCTGCTTGTCCCTGACACAGGGAGCTGTGCACATGTGGGTGCCCCATCCCCAGCAACATCCAAGGCCACGTTGGACAGGGTTGAAGTGCTGGGAGCTTGCTCAGGTTGGAACCAGATGATTTTTAGGGTCCCTTCCAAGCCAAACCACTCAAGGATTTGATGGTTCCATGACGTCCATCTCCAAGAGAGGAGTGGCCCTGAAGCTTCTGTGACATCACGGAGCCTGGAGTGCTCCAGGTGGAAGGTCCAGGGCCTGGAGACCAGCACAACAGACAGTTCACCTGCTGCCAGCACTCAGTTCTTCCCCACTCTTTGCTCTCTGCCACGGTGCCAAGATGTTCCCGCTGCCAGCACTCGGTTGTCCCTCGCTCTTCGTTCTGTGCCTTGGTGCTGAGCTGCTCCTGCTGCCTGGACTTTTCCAGCACTTCTACTGGAGCATCAACGCCAGTAGGATGAGCGCTCCTGTCCCAGCGGAGGTACAGTGCCATACCAGGGAGGGGGGCAGCCCTGACTGCCTGGGCAGGCTGCAGCCCTGTGGGGATGGATGCTGGGGACAGGGACCCCAAGGGAGATTGTGCTGTCTCATGCAGACTGCCAGAGACACCATTGAGGATATGGAAGTGGATGAGAAGGACGACACCGAGCCCATGGAAGTTGATGAGCAAGACGACACCGAGCCCATGGAAGTTGATGAGAAGGACGACACCGAGCCCATGGAAGTTGATGAGCAGGATGACACCGAGCCCATGGAAGTGGATGAAAATGATGAGACTGAGCCCATGGAAGTTGATGAGCAGGATGACACCGAGCCCATGGACGTTGATGAGAAGGACAAGGAAGAGCCCCTGGTCCTGGGGTGAGGATGGAGCCCCAGGAGCAGGACAACCTGATGCTCCCCTGCCCTGCCCTGCCCACAGGCAGTGCCCAGCCTGGGGCGGGGCTGGCTGGCTCTCCTCAGGGACATGGTGCTCAAGGAAGTCCTGCTCTGCTGCTTCTTTCCTTCCTTCCTTCCTTCCTTCCTTCCTTCCTTCCCCGATTGACAGGGATAATGGGCATTGATAGGGCCCCGCTGTAAATATGTTCTACATGTTAGAGGGTTTTTATAGGAGCTGTTAGCCTAAAGCTCCTAGATTGTTCATCTCTAGGTTCTAGATTGTTCCCGTATAGGTCCCAGATTGTTACTGTATAGGTCCCAGGTTGTTGGAGTACTGGTTCCAGATTGTTAAAAGTAGAGTCTTCCATGTAAATAAGTTCTATCCATTGTTGTTAGAAGGATAGATGTTCTGGAAATGTTTGGATCACCTTTGTTCAATAAATACAATTTCTTATTAAAACCCCGCCTCTCTTTGCAATTCCTTTGGGCAACCTTTGCACAGTGGTGGTTTCCACTTGCTCATGGTTCCTGGGGCTGGAGGTCCCTGGGGGTGCTGGCACAGCCAGCCCTGGCTGGGGGTCCCTGTGCAGGGAGGTCCCACTGACCCAGCACTGCTGTTCCTGGGGCCCAGCAGTGTCCCCGAGGGCAAAGCTGTCACCAGCAGAGAGGGAGCTGTGACAGCAGCAGCCCCTGCAGCCACGCCAACAAAGCAAAGGAAACCTCCTGCCACCCTTCCTGCTGCAGCCACTGGGACTCCTGGGCAGGAGCCAGCATCAGGCACAGGGATGCAACATCCACCTCCATGCTCTGAAGGTCATGACAGCCTTGGCAACTCTGGGACCTGCACCTGGGCTGCTGCAGGGGCTGATGTTTAAGGCTTGCAGCCTCAAAAACCTCTGGGCTTTGCTCCCCCTGCTGCTTTCCATTGTCCTGTGCCCAGGATCCTCACCCTGACCGTGTTCCCCACTCCCTGAGCATCCCCATCACAGGGGGCACTGGCAAATCCCGCATGCTTCACAAAACAAACTCCCCCAGAGTAACCAAACCACTCTTTGGTCAGAGGGTGCCAAGGGGAAGCTCAGCACCAGCTGCCGTTTAAAGCATGCTTTCAAAAGTGGGTTCAGGCACTCTGGCAGTGCCTGCTGTGCAGCTGAGGCTGTGGGGACACAGCACTGGCTCAGGCCAGCCCTCGGCCCCTCACAGCTCATGCCAAGGGCCCAGCTCACAAAGCAGTTTCATACCACTTGCAGCAGCTATTTCAAAGGCCTAAATGTCATTCACAGGAGCCATTTAGGTGCCATGTAGGTGCCAATTCAGTGTCGGTGTCCTGGCATGAGAAGCCATGACGGGGCCTCTGCATGTGCACTCAGGGCACTTCCAGTGCCATCCCAAAGGGATCACAAAGGACAGGGCTCTTCTTTCAGCACTGCTGAGCTCCTCACCCAGCATTTAAATCTCAGGAAGAGACAAGAATTGAGTGCACCAGGGAAGCTGGCCTCCAAGAAAAGGCATCAATCCCACGGCCCACCCAAGCCAACGGCCTGCATGTCTGTACCTTCTCCTCCTTCTCTCTTCTCTGCTGTCACTTTGCCCGTTCTCTCTGACCGGGAGCTTGTCCTCTCAGACAAATAAAAGATGTGCATCCTCACGTAGGCACTGCATAGATGTCTTACAGAATTGTCCCTTCTTCCCCGAGAGCTGCAAATCCTACCGCTGCCAGACCTCATCCCTTGCTCCCACAAAGGGAGAGAAGACTTTCCATTCTAATTCATTGTCCAGCTCTAAGTCAACTACCCAGTCAGTAGAAATAGCTGTGAAATCCCCTCCACCAACCTGCCACAAGAGCTACAGCTGCGGAGGGGGAAGCAGCAAACTCCCACCCCCACCACTGCTTTGGACTCCTTACCAGCTAAAATATATCCCACTCCTGCGATTATTTCTTTTAACCACAGCTACAATCTATTGGAATCAATTAAACACAAGATCACAGAATGGGCTGGGTGCAAAGGAACCTTCAGTGCCACCCAGTGCAAGCTCTGCCACGGCAGGGACATCTCCCACTGTCCCACGCTGCTCCAGCCTGGCCTTGGGCACTGCCAGGGATCCAGGGGCAGCCACAGCTGCTCTGGGCACCCTGTGCCAGGCCTGCCCACCCTGCCAGGGAACAAGTCCTGCCCCATATCCCATCTGAAGCTGCTCCCAGTGCAAAGAGGTGTCACTGCATGGCCTTGGGATGATGGATCAAGAGAAAGCCCCAGGCTTTGAGCAGAGCCCCCAGTGCCTGTGCTGGGGACGTGCCACCCACCTGCCCCGCAAGCACTCAGCTGCCTCGCAGCCAAAAGGAGTGTCCAACAGGCAAAGTACTCCCAGAGGATCAAGCCCTGGTCACTGCACCAATGACAAGGTCTTTATTGGGAAGAAATGTCAAAGCACAGCGACATTTCTTTTCCAAGCAGGAGACGCTGATCCTGGTGTGGCACCGCAGGCATGCTGTTATTGCTGGTCCTCAATTCATCCCTTTATCAGCTGCAGGGCCACCAGGACAGGCTTTGGTCTCCCAGGCCAGCGCTGAGGGACACTGCTGTCCCCACCAGCTGTCCCCAGCCCTGGGTGCTGTCCCCGCCAGGGCTGTCCCCAGCCCTGTGTGCCCGAGCCTCTGCAGCCCAAAGCACCTGGAGATCCCCCTGAGCATCAGCGATCAGGGCCGCTGCAATCAGCCTGCTGACCCAAAATCCCAAGTCCTGCCACAAGAAAAGCAGCTGATGCATCGATACCTTGGAATTACAAGTCTCAATGCAAGGACAGGAAGCACCCCTATGCCACCAAATCATTGCTAAGGGCTTGCAAGCCTCAACCCGCAGATTTCAGCGTTGCACACACAGTCAGGGCAAGGGTAAATCCACACAGAAATGACACAGAAATTCCAAAACACACATCATGTTGGTCTTGACGCCTTTCTTGTTGGCTCAAGGGCTGTTTCTGTGGGCCACGCTTGCACAGAAAGAAAGAAAGGAAGTGCAGCTGCTGAGGAACATCTCCATGCCCTCAGCAGGTTTTGGTGCCTTTGCTGCAGGGCCGCTCCTGTCAGAGCCCCCTCTCTGCTGCTGACGCCTTTGCTCTTGGCGACACCAGCCCAGGAACACCAGCAGGGCCCAGGGCTGGGTCAGGGGGACCCCCCTGTGCACAGGGACTCCCAGCCCCGTGGCTGTGCCAGCACCCCCAGAAACACCAAGATCTGGCAGCACTTTGCTCCGCTGCTCTTTCCGGACACGCAACCATCTCCTTCCTTTGCCATCGCAGGAAAATTCAACCTCTACCTCAGCCAAAGACCATTTCCCACACATGGCTGCTCAGAAATGTTCTTCTGCACTTCCTCCACCAAAAACACCCCCGCATGCCCAGAAGAGATCCCAGGGCCATCAGGATACCCTCCACAAACACTGCACAGGCACCCAGGACCATGGGCTTCCCATCTCTGCCATTCAGGCTCCCTGCGCTGCTCCTGTTCATTTTCTCCTCCTCTCTCCATCACTTTGGGAGCCACAGAGCTCCCAGGCTTTGGCAATTCCCAAGGCCAGTGCTGTGCATGGCTTGTTGGACACCCCCGGGGCTGTGGACTGTGGACTGACATCCCTGTGGTGTTTCAGAGAAGCTGTTGAGAACCACAGCAAGCCACCAAGTTACTGAGCCTACTAGAACACCTCCCCAAGAGTAAAAGCTGAAAAAGTTGGGGCTGCTGAGGAACGAGAGCTGAAGCTTGTGTGGCAAGCTCAGAGCACATTCACAGTGAATGAAAGGTGGAAGAAGGAGCGTGACTCTTCCTCAGGAAGTGTACTGATGGGACAAGGGGGAATGGGATCAAACGGAAAGAGAGTTGGAAGAGATTTGATGCTGGAAAGAAGTTCTTTAATGTGAGGCTGCTTGTCCCTGACACAGGGAGCTGTGCACATGTGGGTGCCCCATCCCCAGCAACATCCAAGGCCACGTTGGACAGGGTTGAAGTGCTGGGAGCTTGCTCAGGTTGGAACCAGATGATTTTTAGGGTCCCTTCCAAGCCAAACCACTCAAGGATTTGATGGTTCCATGACGTCCATCTCCAAGAGAGGAGTGGCCCTGAAGCTTCTGTGACATCACGGAGCCTGGAGTGCTCCAGGTGGAAGGTCCAGGGCCTGGAGACCAGCACAACAGACAGTTCACCTGCTGCCAGCACTCAGTTCTCCCCCACTCTTTGCTCTCTGCCACGGTGCCAAGATGTTCCCGCTGCCAGCACTCGGTTGTCCCTCGCTCTTCGTTCTGTGCCTTGGTGCTGAGCTGCTCCTGCTGCCTGGACTTTTCCAGCACTTCTACTGGAGCATCAACGCCAGTAGGATGAGCGCTCCTGTCCCAGCGGAGGTACAGTGCCATACCAGGGAGGGGGGCAGCCCTGACTGCCTGGGCAGGCTGCAGCCCTGTGGGGATGGATGCTGGGGACAGGGACCCCAAGGGAGATTGTGCTGTCTCATGCAGACTGCCAGAGACACCATTGAGGATATGGAAGTGGATGAGAAGGACGACACCGAGCCCATGGAAGTTGATGAGCAAGACGACACCGAGCCCATGGAAGTTGATGAGAAGGACGACACCGAGCCCATGGAAGTTGATGAGCAGGATGACACCGAGCCCATGGAAGTGGATGAAAATGATGAGACTGAGCCCATGGAAGTTGATGAGCAGGATGACACCGAGCCCATGGACGTTGATGAGAAGGACAAGGAAGAGCCCCTGGTCCTGGGGTGAGGATGGAGCCCCAGGAGCAGGACAACCTGATGCTCCCCTGCCCTGCCCTGCCCACAGGCAGTGCCCAGCCTGGGGCGGGGCTGGCTGGCTCTCCTCAGGGACATGGTGCTCAAGGAAGTCCTGCTCTGCTGCTTCTTTCCTTCCTTCCTTCCTTCCTTCCTTCCCCGATTGACAGGGATAATGGGCATTGATAGGGCCCCGCTGTAAATATGTTCTACATGTTAGAGGGTTTTTATAGGAGCTGTTAGCCTAAAGCTCCTAGATTGTTCATCTCTAGGTTCTAGATTGTTCCCGTATAGGTCCCAGATTGTTACTGTATAGGACCCAGGTTGTTGGAGTACTGGTTCCAGATTGTTAAAAGTATAGTCTTCCATGTAAATAAGTTCTATCCATTGTTGTTAGAAGGATAGATGTTCTGGAAATGTTTGGATCACCTTTGTTCAATAAATACAATTTCTTATTAAAACCCCGCCGCTCTTTGCAATTCCTTTGGGCAACCTTTGCACAGTCATGGTTTCAACTTGCTCATGGTTCCTGGGGGTGGAGGTCCCGGGGGGTGCTGGCACAGCCAGCCCTGGCTGGGGGTCCCTGTGCAGGGAGGTCCCACTGACCCAGCACTGCTGTTCCTGGGGCCCAGCAGTGTCCCCGAGGGCAAAGCTGTCACCAGCAGAGAGGGAGCTGTGACAGCAGCAGCCCCTGCAGCCACGCCAACAAAGCAAAGGAAACCTCCTGCCACCCTTCCTGCTGCAGCCACTGGGACTCCTGGGCAGGAGCCAGCATCAGGCACAGGGATGCAACATCCACCTCCATGCTCTGAAGGTCATGACAGCCTTGGCAACTCTGGGACCTGCACCTGGGCTGCTGCAGGGGCTGATGTTTAAGGCTTGCAGCCTCAAAAACCTCTGGGCTTTGCTTCCCCTGCTGCTTTCCATTGCCCTGTGCCCAGGATCCTCACCCTGACCGTGTTCCCCACTCCCTGAGCATCCCCATCACAGGGGGCACTAGCAAATCCCGCACGCTTCACAAAACAAACTCCCCCACAGTAACCAAACCACTCTTTGGTCAGAGGGTGCCAAGGGGAAGCTCAGCACCAGCTGCCGTTTAAAGCATGCTTTCAAAAGTGGGTTCAGGCACTCTGGCAGTGCCTGCTGTGCAGCTGAGGCTGTGGGGACACAGCACTGGCTCAGGCCAGCCCTCGGCCCCTCACAGCTCATGCCAAGGGCCCAGCTCACAAAGCAGTTTCATACCACTTGCAGCAGCTATTTCAAAGGCCTAAATGTCATTCACAGGAGCCATTTAGGTGCCATGTAGGTGCCAATTCAGTGTCGGTGTCCTGGCATGAGAAGCCATGACGGGGCCTCTGCATGTGCACTCAGGGCACTTCCAGTGCCATCCCAAAGGGATCACAAAGGACAGGGCTCTTCTTTCAGCACTGCTGAGCTCCTCACCCAGCATTTAAATCTCAGGAAGAGACAAGAATTGAGTGCACCAGGGAAGCTGGCCTCCAAGAAAAGGCATCAATCCCACGGCCCACCCAAGCCAACGGCCTGCATGTCTGTACCTTCTCCTCCTTCTCTCTTCTCTGCTGTCACTTTGCCCGTTCTCTCTGACCGGGAGCTTGTCCTCTCAGACAAATAAAAGATGTGCATCCTCACGTAGGCACTGCATAGATGTCTTACAGAATTGTCCCTTCTTCCCCGACAGCTGCAAATCCTACCGCTGCCAGACCTCATCCCTTGCTCCCACAAAGGGAGAGAAGACTTTCCATTCTAATTCATTGTCCAGCTCTAAGTCAACTACCCAGTCAGTAGAAATAGCTGTGAAATCCCCTCCACCAACCTGCCACAAGAGCTACAGCTGCGGAGGGGGAAGCAGCAAACTCCCACCCCCACCACTGCTTTGGACTCCTTACCAGCTAAAATATATCCCACTCCTGCGATTATTTCTTTTAACCACAGCTACAAT
This sequence comes from Cinclus cinclus, assembly GCF_963662255.1. Classification (NCBI taxonomy): domain Eukaryota; kingdom Metazoa; phylum Chordata; class Aves; order Passeriformes; family Cinclidae; genus Cinclus; species Cinclus cinclus. The sequence continues at coordinate 2,031,082 of NC_085059.1, forward strand.
CTATTGGAATCAATTAAACACAAGATCACAGAATGGGCTGGGTGCAAAGGAACCTTCAGTGCCACCCAGTGCAAGCTCTGCCACGGCAGGGACACCTCCCACTGTCCCACGCTGCTCCAGCCTGGCCTTGGGCACTGCCAGGGATCCAGGGGCAGCCACAGCTGCTCTGGGCACCCTGTGCCAGGCCTGCCCACCCTGCCAGGGAACAAGTCCTGCCCCATATCCCATCTGAAGCTGCTCCCAGTGCAAAGAGGTGTCACTGCATGGCCTTGGGATGATGGATCAAGAGAAAGCCCCAGGCTTTGAGCAGAGCCCCCAGTGCCTGTGCTGGGGACGTGCCACCCACCTGCCCCGCAAGCACTCAGCTGCCTCGCAGCCAAAAGGAGTGTCCAACAGGCAAAGTACTCCCAGAGGATCAAGCCCTGGTCACTGCACCAATGACAAGGTCTTTATTGGGAAGAAATGTCAAAGCACAGCGACATTTCTTTTCCAAGCAGGAGACGCTGATCCTGGTGCGGCACCGCAGGCATGCTGTTATTGCTGGTCCTCAATTCATCCCTTTATCAGCTGCAGGGCCACCAGGACAGGCTTTGGTCTCCCAGGCCAGCGCTGAGGGACACTGCTGTCCCCACCAGCTGTCCCCAGCCCTGGGTGCTGTCCCCGCCAGGGCTGTCCCCAGCCCTGTGTGCCCGAGCCTCTGCAGCCCAAAGCACCTGGAGATCCCCCTGAGCATCAGCGATCAGGGCCGCTGCAATCAGCCTGCTGACCCAAAATCCCAAGTCCTGCCACAAGAAAAGCAGCTGATGCATCGATACCTTGGAATTACATGTCTCAATGCAAGGACAGGAAGCACCCCTATGCCACCAAATCATTGCTAAGGGCTTGCAAGCCTCAACCCGCAGATTTCAGCGTTGCACACACAGTCAGGGCAAGGGTAAATCCACACAGAAATGACACAGAAATTCCAAAACACACATCATGTTGGTCTTGACGCCTTTCTTGTTGGCTCAAGGGCTGTTTCTGTGGGCCACGCTTGCACAGAAAGAAAGAAAGGAAGTGCAGCTGCTGAGGAACATCTCCATGCCCTCAGCAGGTTTTGGTGCCTTTGCTGCAGGGCCGCTCCTGTCAGAGCCCCCTCTCTGCTGCTGACGCCTTTGCTCTTGGCGACACCAGCCCAGGAACACCAGCAGGGCCCAGGGCTGGGTCAGGGGGACCCCCCTGTGCACAGGGACTCCCAGCCCCGTGGCTGTGCCAGCACCCCCAGAAACACCAAGATCTGGCAGCACTTTGCTCCGCTGCTCTTTCCGGACACGCAACCATCTCCTTCCTTTGCCATCGCAGGACAATTCAACCTCTACCTCAGCCAAAGACCATTTCCCACACATGGCTGCTCAGAAATGTTCTTCTGCACTTCCTCCACCAAAAACACCCCCGCATGCCCAGAAGAGATCCCAGGGCCATCAGGATACCCTCCACAAACACTGCACAGGCACCCAGGACCATGGGCTTTCCATCTCTGCCATTCAGGCTCCCTGCGCTGCTCCTGTTCATTTTCTCCTCCTCTCTCCATCACTTTGGGAGCCACAGAGCTCCCAGGCTTTGGCAATTCCCAAGGCCAGTGCTGTGCATGGCTTGTTGGACACCCCCGGGGCTGTGGACTGTGGACTGACATCCCTGTGGTGTTTCAGAGAAGCTGTTGAGAACCACAGCAAGCCACCAAGTTACTGAGCCTACTAGAACACCTCCCCAAGAGTAAAAGCTGAAAAAGTTGGGGCTGCTGAGGAACGAGAGCTGAAGCTTGTGTGGCAAGCTCAGAGCACATTCACAGTGAATGAAAGGTGGAAGAAGGAGCGTGACTCTTCCTCAGGAAGTGTACTGATGGGACAAGGGGGAATGGGATCAAACGGAAAGAGAGTTGGAAGAGATTTGATGCTGGAAAGAAGTTCTTTAATGTGAGGCTGCTTGTCCCTGACACAGGGAGCTGTGCACATGTGGGTGCCCCATCCCCAGCAACATCCAAGGCCACGTTGGACAGGGTTGAAGTGCTGGGAGCTTGCTCAGGTTGGAACCAGATGATTTTTAGGGTCCCTTCCAAGCCAAACCACTCAAGGATTTGATGGTTCCATGGCGTCCATCTCCAAGAGAGGAGTGGCCCTGAAGCTTCTGTGACATCACGGAGCCTGGAGTGCTCCAGGTGGAAGGTCCAGGGCCTGGAGACCAGCACAACAGACAGTTCACCTGCTGCCAGCACTCAGTTCTCCCCCACTCTTTGCTCTCTGCCACGGTGCCAAGATGTTCCCGCTGCCAGCACTCGGTTGTCCCTCGCTCTTCGTTCTGTGCCTTGGTGCTGAGCTGCTCCTGCTGCCTGGACTTTTCCAGCACTTCTACTGGAGCATCAACGCCAGTAGGATGAGCGCTCCTGTCCCAGCGGAGGTACAGTGCCATACCAGGGAGGGGGGCAGCCCTGACTGCCTGGGCAGGCTGCAGCCCTGTGGGGATGGATGCTGGGGACAGGGACCCCAAGGGAGATTGTGCTGTCTCATGCAGACTGCCAGAGACACCATTGAGGATATGGAAGTGGATGAGAAGGACGACACCGAGCCCATGGAAGTTGATGAGCAAGACGACACCGAGCCCATGGAAGTTGATGAGAAGGACGACACCGAGCCCATGGAAGTTGATGAGCAGGATGACACCGAGCCCATGGAAGTGGATGAAAATGATGAGACTGAGCCCATGGAAGTTGATGAGCAGGATGACACCGAGCCCATGGACGTTGATGAGAAGGACAAGGAAGAGCCCCTGGTCCTGGGGTGAGGATGGAGCCCCAGGAGCAGGACAACCTGATGCTCCCCTGCCCTGCCCACAGGCAGTGCCCAGCCTGGGGCGGGGCTGGCTGGCTCTCCTCAGGGACATGGTGCTCAAGGAAGTCCTGCTCTGCTGCTTCTTTCCTTCCTTCCTTCCTTCCTTCCTTCCTTCCCCGATTGACAGGGATAATGGGCATTGATAGGGCCCCGCTGTAAATATGTTCTACATGTTAGAGGGTTTTTATAGGAGCTGTTAGCCTAAAGCTCCTAGATTGTTCATCTCTAGGTTCTAGATTGTTCCCGTATAGGTCCCAGATTGTTACTGTATAGGTCCCAGGTTGTTGGAGTACTGGTTCCAGATTGTTAAAAGTAGAGTCTTCCATGTAAATAAGTTCTATCCATTGTTGTTAGAAGGATAGATGTTCTGGAAATGTTTGGATCACCTTTGTTCAATAAATACAATTTCTTATTAAAACCCCGCCTCTCTTTGCAATTCCTTTGGGCAACCTTTGCACAGTGGTGGTTTCCACTTGCTCATGGTTCCTGGGGCTGGAGGTCCCTGGGGGTGCTGGCACAGCCAGCCCTGGCTGGGGGTCCCTGTGCAGGGAGGTCCCACTGACCCAGCACTGCTGTTCCTGGGGCACAGCAGTGTCCCCGAGGGCAAAGCTGTCACCAGCAGAGAGGGAGCTGTGACAGCAGCAGCCCCTGCAGCCACGCCAACAAAGCAAAGGAAACCTCCTGCCACCCTTCCTGCTGCAGCCACTGGGACTCCTGGGCAGGAGCCAGCATCAGGCACAGGGATGCAACATCCACCTCCATGCTCTGAAGGTCACGACAGCCTTGGCAACTCTGGGACCTGCACCTGGGCTGCTGCAGGGGCTGATGTTTAAGGCTTGCAGCCTCAAAAACCTCTGGGCTTTGCTTCCCCTGCTGCTTTCCATTGCCCTGTGCCCAGGATCCTCACCCTGACCGTGTTCCCCACTCCCTGAGCATCCCCATCACAGGGGGCACTGGCAAATCCCGCACGCTTCACAAAACAAACTCCCCCACAGTAACCAAACCACTCTTTGGTCAGAGGGTGCCAAGGGGAAGCTCAGCACCAGCTGCCGTTTAAAGCATGCTTTCAAAAGTGGGTTCAGGCACTCTGGCAGTGCCTGCTGTGCAGCTGAGGCTGTGGGGACACAGCACTGGCTCAGGCCAGCCCTCGGCCCCTCACAGCTCATGCCAAGGGCCCAGCTCACAAAGCAGTTTCATACCACTTGCAGCAGCTATTTCAAAGGCCTAAATGTCATTCACAGGAGCCATTTAGGTGCCATGTAGGTGCCAATTCAGTGTCGGTGTCCTGGCATGAGAAGCCATGACGGGGCCTCTGCATGTGCACTCAGGGCACTTCCAGTGCCATCCCAAAGGGATCACAAAGGACAGGGCTCTTCTTTCAGCACTGCTGAGCTCCTCACCCAGCATTTAAATCTCAGGAAGAGACAAGAATTGAGTGCACCAGGGAAGCTGGCCTCCAAGAAAAGGCATCAATCCCACGGCCCACCCAAGCCAACGGCCTGCATGTCTGTACCTTCTCCTCCTTCTCTCTTCTCTGCTGTCACTTTGCCCGTTCTCTCTGACCGGGAGCTTGTCCTCTCAGACAAATAAAAGATGTGCATCCTCACGTAGTCACTGCATAGATGTCTTACAGAATTGTCCCTTCTTCCCCGACAGCTGCAAATCCTACCGCTGCCAGACCTCATCCCTTGCTCCCACAAAGGGAGAGAAGACTTTCCATTCTAATTCATTGTCCAGCTCTAAGTCAACTACCCAGTCAGTAGAAATAGCTGTGAAATCCCCTCCACCAACCTGCCACAAGAGCTACAGCTGCGGAGGGGGAAACAGCAAACTCCCACCCCCACCACTGCTTTGGACCCCTTACCAGCTAAAATATATCCCACTCCTGCGATTATTTCTTTTAACCACAGCTACAATCTATTGGAATCAATTAAACACAAGATCACAGAATGGGCTGGGTGCAAAGGAACCTTCAGTGCCACCCAGTGCAAGCTCTGCCACGGCAGGGACACCTCCCACTGTCCCACGCTGCTCCAGCCTGGCCTTGGGCACTGCCAGGGATCCAGGGGCAGCCACAGCTGCTCTGGGCACCCTGTGCCAGCCCTGCCCACCCTGCCAGGGAACAAGTCCTGCCCCATATCCCATCTGAAGCTGCTCCCAGTGCAAAGAGGTGTCACTGCATGGCCTTGGGATGATGGATCAAGAGAAAGCCCCAGGCTTTGAGCAGAGCCCCCAGTGCCTGTGCTGGGGACGTGCCACCCACCTGCCCCGCAAGCACTCAGCTGCCTCGCAGCCAAAAGGAGTGTCCAACAGGCAAAGTACTCCCAGAGGATCAAGCCCTGGTCACTGCACCAATGACAAGGTCTTTATTGGGAAGAAATGTCAAAGCACAGCGACATTTCTTTTCCAAGCAGGAGACGCTGATCCTGGTGCGGCACCGCAGGCATGCTGTTATTGCTGGTCCTCAATTCATCCCTTTATCAGCTGCAGGGCCACCAGGACAGGCTTTGGTCTCCCAGGCCAGCGCTGAGGGACACTGCTGTCCCCACCAGCTGTCCCCAGCCCTGGGTGCTGTCCCCGCCAGGGCTGTCCCCAGCCCTGTGTGCCCGAGCCTCTGCAGCCCAAAGCACCTGGAGATCCCCCTGAGCATCAGCGATCAGGGCCGCTGCAATCAGCCTGCTGACCCAAAATCCCAAGTCCTGCCACAAGAAAAGCAGCTGATGCATCGATACCTTGGAATTACATGTCTCAATGCAAGGACAGGAAGCACCCCTATGCCACCAAATCATTGCTAAGGGCTTGCAAGCCTCAACCCGCAGATTTCAGCGTTGCACACACAGTCAGGGCAAGGGTAAATCCACACAGAAATGACACAGAAATTCCAAAACACACATCATGTTGGTCTTGACGCCTTTCTTGTTGGCTCAAGGGCTGTTTCTGTGGGCCACGCTTGCACAGAAAGAAAGAAAGGAAGTGCAGCTGCTGAGGAACATCTCCATGCCCTCAGCAGGTTTTGGTGCCTTTGCTGCAGGGCCGCTCCTGTCAGAGCCCCCTCTCTGCTGCTGACGCCTTTGCTCTTGGCGACACCAGCCCAGGAACACCAGCAGGGCCCAGGGCTGGGTCAGGGGGACCCCCCTGTGCACAGGGACTCCCAGCCCCGTGGCTGTGCCAGCACCCCCAGAAACACCAAGATCTGGCAGCACTTTGCTCCGCTGCTCTTTCCGGACACGCAACCATCTCCTTCCTTTGCCATCGCAGGAAAATTCAACCTCTACCTCAGCCAAAGACCATTTCCCACACATGGCTGCTCAGAAATGTTCTTCTGCACTTCCTCCACCAAAAACACCCCCGCATGCCCAGAAGAGATCCCAGGGCCATCAGGATACCCTCCACAAACACTGCACAGGCACCCAGGACCATGGGCTTTCCATCTCTGCCATTCAGGCTCCCTGCGCTGCTCCTGTTCATTTTCTCCTCCTCTCTCCATCACTTTGGGAGCCACAGAGCTCCCAGGCTTTGGCAATTCCCAAGGCCAGTGCTGTGCATGGCTTGTTGGACACCCCCGGGGCTGTGGACTGTGGACTGACATCCCTGTGGTGTTTCAGAGAAGCTGTTGAGAACCACAGCAAGCCACCAAGTTACTGAGCCTACTAGAACACCTCCCCAAGAGTAAAAGCTGAAAAAGTTGGGGCTGCTGAGGAACGAGAGCTGAAGCTTGTGTGGCAAGCTCAGAGCACATTCACAGTGAATGAAAGGTGGAAGAAGGAGCGTGACTCTTCCTCAGGAAGTGTACTGATGGGACAAGGGGGAATGGGATCAAACGGAAAGAGAGTTGGAAGAGATTTGATGCTGGAAAGAAGTTCTTTAATGTGAGGCTGCTTGTCCCTGACACAGGGAGCTGTGCACATGTGGGTGCCCCATCCCCAGCAACATCCAAGGCCACGTTGGACAGGGTTGAAGTGCTGGGAGCTTGCTCAGGTTGGAACCAGATGATTTTTAGGGTCCCTTCCAAGCCAAACCACTCAAGGATTTGATGGTTCCATGGCGTCCATCTCCAAGAGAGGAGTGGCCCTGAAGCTTCTGTGACATCACGGAGCCTGGAGTGCTCCAGGTGGAAGGTCCAGGGCCTGGAGACCAGCACAACAGACAGTTCACCTGCTGCCAGCACTCAGTTCTCCCCCACTCTTTGCTCTCTGCCACGGTGCCAAGATGTTCCCGCTGCCAGCACTCGGTTGTCCCTCGCTCTTCGTTCTGTGCCTTGGTGCTGAGCTGCTCCTGCTGCCTGGACTTTTCCAGCACTTCTACTGGAGCATCAACGCCAGTAGGATGAGCGCTCCTGTCCCAGCGGAGGTACAGTGCCATACCAGGGAGGGGGGCAGCCCTGACTGCCTGGGCAGGCTGCAGCCCTGTGGGGATGGATGCTGGGGACAGGGACCCCAAGGGAGATTGTGCTGTCTCATGCAGACTGCCAGAGACACCATTGAGGATATGGAAGTGGATGAGAAGGACGACACCGAGCCCATGGAAGTTGATGAGCAAGACGACACCGAGCCCATGGAAGTTGATGAGAAGGACGACACCGAGCCCATGGAAGTTGATGAGCAGGATGACACCGAGCCCATGGAAGTGGATGAAAATGATGAGACTGAGCCCATGGAAGTTGATGAGCAGGATGACACCGAGCCCATGGATGTTGATGAGAAGGACAAGGAAGAGCCCCTGGTCCTGGGGTGAGGATGGAGCCCCAGGAGCAGGACAACCTGATGCTCCCCTGCCCTGCCCTGCCCACAGGCAGTGCCCAGCCTGGGGCGGGGCTGGCTGGCTCTCCTCAGGGACATGGTGCTCAAGGAAGTCCTGCTCTGCTGCTTCTTTCCTTCCTTCCTTCCTTCCTTCCCCGATTGACAGGGATAATGGGCATTGATAGGGCCCCGCTGTAAATATGTTCTACATGTTAGAGGGTTTTTATAGGAACTGTTAGCCTAAAGCTCCTAGATTGTTCATCTCTAGGTTCTAGATTGTTCCCGTATAGGTCCCAGATTGTTACTGTATAGGTCCCAGGTTGTTGGAGTACTGGTTCCAGATTGTTAAAAGTAGAGTCTTCCATGTAAATAAGTTCTATCCATTGTTGTTAGAAGGATAGATGTTCTGGAAATGTTTGGATCACCTTTGTTCAATAAATACAATTTCTTATTAAAACCCCGCCTCTCTTTGCAATTCCTTTGGGCAACCTTTGCACAGTGGTGGTTTCCACTTGCTCATGGTTCCTGGGGCTGGAGGTCCCTGGGGGTGCTGGCACAGCCAGCCCTGGCTGGGGGTCCCTGTGCAGGGAGGTCCCACTGACCCAGCACTGCTGTTCCTGGGGCCCAGCAGTGTCCCCGAGGGCAAAGCTGTCACCAGCAGAGAGGGAGCTGTGACAGCAGCAGCCCCTGCAGCCACGCCAACAAAGCAAAGGAAACCTCCTGCCACCCTTCCTGCTGCAGCCACTGGGACTCCTGGGCAGGAGCCAGCATCAGGCACAGGGATGCAACATCCACCTCCATGCTCTGAAGGTCATGACAGCCTTGGCAACTCTGGGACCTGCACCTGGGCTGCTGCAGGGGCTGATGTTTAAGGCTTGCAGCCTCAAAAACCTCTGGGCTTTGCTTCCCCTGCTGCTTTCCATTGCCCTGTGCCCAGGATCCTCACCCTGACCGTGTTCCCCACTCCCTGAGCATCCCCATCACAGGGGGCACTGGCAAATCCCGCACGCTTCACAAAACAAACTCCCCCACAGTAACCAAACCACTCTTTGGTCAGAGGGTGCCAAGGGGAAGCTCAGCACCAGCTGCCGTTTAAAGCATGCTTTCAAAAGTGGGTTCAGGCACTCTGGCAGTGCCTGCTGTGCAGCTGAGGCTGTGGGGACACAGCACTGGCTCAGGCCAGCCCTCGGCCCCTCACAGCTCATGCCAAGGGCCCAGCTCACAAAGCAGTTTCATACCACTTGCAGCAGCTATTTCAAAGGCCTAAATGTCATTCACAGGAGCCATTTAGGTGCCATGTAGGTGCCAATTCAGTGTCGGTGTCCTGGCATGAGAAGCCATGACGGGGCCTCTGCATGTGCACTCAGGGCACTTCCAGTGCCATCCCAAAGGGATCACAAAGGACAGGGCTCTTCTTTCAGCACTGCTGAGCTCCTCACCCAGCATTTAAATCTCAGGAAGAGACAAGAATTGAGTGCACCAGGGAAGCTGGCCTCCAAGAAAAGGCATCAATCCCACGGCCCACCCAAGCCAACGGCCTGCATGTCTGTACCTTCTCCTCCTTCTCTCTTCTCTGCTGTCACTTTGCCCGTTCTCTCTGACCGGGAGCTTGTCCTCTCAGACAAATAAAAGATGTGCATCCTCACGTAGGCACTGCATAGATGTCTTACAGAATTGTCCCTTCTTCCCCGACAGCTGCAAATCCTACCGCTGCCAGACCTCATCCCTTGCTCCCACAAAGGGAGAGAAGACTTTCCATTCTAATTCATTGTCCAGCTCTAAGTCAACTACCCAGTCAGTAGAAATAGCTGTGAAATCCCCTCCACCAACCTGCCACAAGAGCTACAGCTGCGGAGGGGGAAACAGCAAACTCCCACCCCCACCACTGCTTTGGACTCCTTACCAGCTAAAATATATCCCACTCCTGCGATTATTTCTTTTAACCACAGCTACAATCTATTGGAATCAATTAAACACAAGATCACAGAATGGGCTGGGTGCAAAGGAACCTTCAGTGCCACCCAGTGCAAGCTCTGCCACGGCAGGGACATCTCCCACTGTCCCACGCTGCTCCAGCCTGGCCTTGGGCACTGCCAGGGATCCAGGGGCAGCCACAGCTGCTCTGGGCACCCTGTGCCAGCCCTGCCCACCCTGCCAGGGAACAAGTCCTGCCCCATATCCCATCTGAAGCTGCTCCCAGTGCAAAGAGGTGTCACTGCATGGCCTTGGGATGATGGATCAAGAGAAAGCCCCAGGCTTTGAGCAGAGCCCCCAGTGCCTGTGCTGGGGACGTGCCACCCACCTGCCCCGCAAGCACTCAGCTGCCTCGCAGCCAAAAGGAGTGTCCAACAGGCAAAGTACTCCCAGAGGATCAAGCCCTGGTCACTGCACCAATGACAAGGTCTTTATTGGGAAGAAATGTCAAAGCACAGCGACATTTCTTTTCCAAGCAGGAGACGCTGATCCTGGTGCGGCACCGCAGGCATGCTGTTATTGCTGGTCCTCAATTCATCCCTTTATCAGCTGCAGGGCCACCAGGACAGGCTTTGGTCTCCCAGGCCAGCGCTGAGGGACACTGCTGTCCCCACCAGCTGTCCCCAGCCCTGGGTGCTATCCCCGCCAGGGCTGTCCCCAGCCCTGTGTGCCCGAGCCTCTGCAGCCCAAAGCACCTGGAGATCCCCCTGAGCATCAGCGATCAGGGCCGCTGCAATCAGCCTGCTGACCCAAAATCCCAAGTCCTGCCACAAGAAAAGCAGCTGATGCATCGATACCTTGGAATTACAAGTCTCAATGCAAGGACAGGAAGCACCCCTATGCCACCAAATCATTGCTAAGGGCTTGCAAGCCTCAACCCGCAGATTTCAGCGTTGCACACACAGTCAGGGCAAGGGTAAATCCACACAGAAATGACACAGAAATTGCCAAAACACACATCATGTTGGTCTTGACGCCTTTCTTGTTGGCTCAAGGGCTGTTTCCGTGGGCCACGCTTGCACAGAAAGAAAGAAAGGAAGTGCAGCTGCTGAGGAACATCTCCATGCCCTCAGCAGGTTTTGGTGCCTTTGCTGCAGGGCCGCTCCTGTCAGAGCCCCCTCTCTGCTGCTGACGCCTTTGCTCTTGGCGACACCAGCCCAGGAACACCAGCAGGGCCCAGGGCTGGGTCAGGGGGACCCCCCTGTGCACAGGGACTCCCAGCCCCGTGGCTGTGCCAGCACCCCCAGAAACACCAAGATCTGGCAGCACTTTGCTCCGCTGCTCTTTCCGGACACGCAACCATCTCCTTCCTTTGCCATCGCAGGAAAATTCAACCTCTACCTCAGCCAAAGACCATTTCCCACACATGGCTGCTCAGAAATGTTCTTCTGCACTTCCTCCACCAAAAACACCCCCGCATGCCCAGAAGAGATCCCAGGGCCATCAGGATACCCTCCACAAACACTGCACAGGCACCCAGGACCATGGGCTTTCCATCTCTGCCATTCAGGCTCCCTGCGCTGCTCCTGTTCATTTTCTCCTCCTCTCTCCATCACTTTGGGAGCCACAGAGCTCCCAGGCTTTGTCAATTCCCAAGGCCAGTGCTGTGCATGGCTTGTTGGACACCCCCGGGGCTGTGGACTGTGGACTGACATCCCTGTGGTGTTTCAGAGAAGCTGTTGAGAACCACAGCAAGCCACCAAGTTACTGAGCCTACTAGAACACCTCCCCAAGAGTAAAAGCTGAAAAAGTTGGGGCTGCTGAGGAACGAGAGCTGAAGCTTGTGTGGCAAGCTCAGAGCACATTCACAGTGAATGAAAGGTGGAAGAAGGAGCGTGACTCTTCCTCAGGAAGTGTACTGATGGGACAAGGGGGAATGGGATCAAACGGAAAGAGAGTTGGAAGAGATTTGATGCTGGAAAGAAGTTCTTTAATGTGAGGCTGCTTGTCCCTGACACAGGGAGCTGTGCACATGTGGGTGCCCCATCCCCAGCAACATCCAAGGCCACGTTGGACAGGGTTGAAGTGCTGGGAGCTTGCTCAGGTTGGAACCAGATGATTTTTAGGGTCCCTTCCAAGCCAAACCACTCAAGGATTTGATGGTTCCATGACGTCCATCTCCAAGAGAGGAGTGGCCCTGAAGCTTCTGTGACATCACGGAGCCTGGAGTGCTCCAGGTGGAAGGTCCAGGGCCTGGAGACCAGCACAACAGACAGTTCACCTGCTGCCAGCACTCAGTTCTCCCCCACTCTTTGCTCTCTGCCACGGTGCCAAGATGTTCCCGCTGCCAGCACTCGGTTGTCCCTCGCTCTTCGTTCTGTGCCTTGGTGCTGAGCTGCTCCTGCTGCCTGGACTTTTCCAGCACTTCTACTGGAGCATCAACGCCAGTAGGATGAGCGCTCCTGTCCCAGCGGAGGTACAGTGCCATACCAGGGAGGGGGGCAGCCCTGACTGCCTGGGCAGGCTGCAGCCCTGTGGGGATGGATGCTGGGGACAGGGACCCCAAGGGAGATTGTGCTGTCTCATGCAGACTGCCAGAGACACCATTGAGGATATGGAAGTGGATGAGAAGGACGACACCGAGCCCATGGAAGTTGATGAGCAAGACGACACCGAGCCCATGGAAGTTGATGAGAAGGACGACACCGAGCCCATGGAAGTTGATGAGCAGGATGACACCGAGCCCATGGAAGTGGATGAAAATGATGAGACTGAGCCCATGGAAGTTGATGAGCAGGATGACACCGAGCCCATGGACGTTGATGAGAAGGACAAGGAAGAGCCCCTGGTCCTGGGGTGAGGATGGAGCCCCAGGAGCAGGACAACCTGATGCTCCCCTGCCCTGCCCACAGGCAGTGCCCAGCCTGGGGCGGGGCTGGCTGGCTCTCCTCAGGGACATGGTGCTCAAGGAAGTCCTGCTCTGCTGCTTCTTTCCTTCCTTCCTTCCTTCCTTCCTTCCCCGATTGACAGGGATAATGGGCATTGATAGGGCCCCGCTGTAAATATGTTCTACATGTTAGAGGGTTTTTATAGGAGCTGTTAGCCTAAAGCTCCTAGATTGTTCATCTCTAGGTTCTAGATTGTTCCCGTATAGGTCCCAGATTGTTACTGTATAGGTCCCAGGTTGTTGGAGTACTGGTTCCAGATTGTTAAAAGTAGAGTCTTCCATGTAAATAAGTTCTATCCATTGTTGTTAGAAGGATAGATGTTCTGGAAATGTTTGGATCACCTTTGTTCAATAAATACAATTTCTTATTAAAACCCCGCCTCTCTTTGCAATTCCTTTGGGCAACCTTTGCACAGTGGTGGTTTCCACTTGCTCATGGTTCCTGGGGCTGGAGGTCCCTGGGGGTGCTGGCACAGCCAGCCCTGGCTGGGGGTCCCTGTGCAGGGAGGTCCCACTGACCCAGCACTGCTGTTCCTGGGGCACAGCAGTGTCCCCGAGGGCAAAGCTGTCACCAGCAGAGAGGGAGCTGTGACAGCAGCAGCCCCTGCAGCCACGCCAACAAAGCAAAGGAAACCTCCTGCCACCCTTCCTGCTGCAGCCACTGGGACTCCTGGGCAGGAGCCAGCATCAGGCACAGGGATGCAACATCCACCTCCATGCTCTGAAGGTCACGACAGCCTTGGCAACTCTGGGACCTGCACCTGGGCTGCTGCAGGGGCTGATGTTTAAGGCTTGCAGCCTCAAAAACCTCTGGGCTTTGCTTCCCCTGCTGCTTTCCATTGCCCTGTGCCCAGGATCCTCACCCTGACCGTGTTCCCCACTCCCTGAGCATCCCCATCACAGGGGGCACTGGCAAATCCCGCACGCTTCACAAAACAAACTCCCCCACAGTAACCAAACCACTCTTTGGTCAGAGGGTGCCAAGGGGAAGCTCAGCACCAGCTGCCGTTTAAAGCATGCTTTCAAAAGTGGGTTCAGGCACTCTGGCAGTGCCTGCTGTGCAGCTGAGGCTGTGGGGACACAGCACTGGCTCAGGCCAGCCCTCAGCCCCTCACAGCTCATGCCAAGGGCCCAGCTCACAAAGCAGTTTCATACCACTTGCAGCAGCTATTTCAAAGGCCTAAATGTCATTCACAGGAGCCATTTAGGTGCCATGTAGGTGCCAATTCAGTGTCGGTGTCCTGGCATGAGAAGCCATGACGGGGCCTCTGCATGTGCACTCAGGGCACTTCCAGTGCCATCCCAAAGGGATCACAAAGGACAGGGCTCTTCTTTCAGCACTGCTGAGCTCCTCACCCAGCATTTAAATCTCAGGAAGAGACAAGAATTGAGTGCACCAGGGAAGCTGGCCTCCAAGAAAAGGCATCAATCCCACGGCCCACCCAAGCCAACGGCCTGCATGTCTGTACCTTCTCCTCCTTCTCTCTTCTCTGCTGTCACTTTGCCCGTTCTCTCTGACCGGGAGCTTGTCCTCTCAGACAAATAAAAGATGTGCATCCTCACGTAGTCACTGCATAGATGTCTTACAGAATTGTCCCTTCTTCCCCGACAGCTGCAAATCCTACCGCTGCCAGACCTCATCCCTTGCTCCCACAAAGGGAGAGAAGACTTTCCATTCTAATTCATTGTCCAGCTCTAAGTCAACTACCCAGTCAGTAGAAATAGCTGTGAAATCCCCTCCACCAACCTGCCACAAGAGCTACAGCTGCGGAGGGGGAAACAGCAAACTCCCACCCCCACCACTGCTTTGGACCCCTTACCAGCTAAAATATATCCCACTCCTGCGATTATTTCTTTTAACCACAGCTACAATCTATTGGAATCAATTAAACACAAGATCACAGAATGGGCTGGGTGCAAAGGAACCTTCAGTGCCACCCAGTGCAAGCTCTGCCACGGCAGGGACACCTCCCACTGTCCCACGCTGCTCCAGCCTGGCCTTGGGCACTGCCAGGGATCCAGGGGCAGCCACAGCTGCTCTGGGCACCCTGTGCCAGCCCTGCCCACCCTGCCAGGGAACAAGTCCTGCCCCATATCCCATCTGAAGCTGCTCCCAGTGCAAAGAGGTGTCACTGCATGGCCTTGGGATGATGGATCAAGAGAAAGCCCCAGGCTTTGAGCAGAGCCCCCAGTGCCTGTGCTGGGGACGTGCCACCCACCTGCCCCGCAAGCACTCAGCTGCCTCGCAGCCAAAAGGAGTGTCCAACAGGCAAAGTACTCCCAGAGGATCAAGCCCTGGTCACTGCACCAATGACAAGGTCTTTATTGGGAAGAAATGTCAAAGCACAGCGACATTTCTTTTCCAAGCAGGAGACGCTGATCCTGGTGCGGCACCGCAGGCATGCTGTTATTGCTGGTCCTCAATTCATCCCTTTATCAGCTGCAGGGCCACCAGGACAGGCTTTGGTCTCCCAGGCCAGCGCTGAGGGACACTGCTGTCCCCACCAGCTGTCCCCAGCCCTGGGTGCTGTCCCCGCCAGGGCTGTCCCCAGCCCTGTGTGCCCGAGCCTCTGCAGCCCAAAGCACCTGGAGATCCCCCTGAGCATCAGCGATCAGGGCCGCTGCAATCAGCCTGCTGACCCAAAATCCCAAGTCCTGCCACAAGAAAAGCAGCTGATGCATCGATACCTTGGAATTACATGTCTCAATGCAAGGACAGGAAGCACCCCTATGCCACCAAATCATTGCTAAGGGCTTGCAAGCCTCAACCCGCAGATTTCAGCGTTGCACACACAGTCAGGGCAAGGGTAAATCCACACAGAAATGACACAGAAATTCCAAAACACACATCATGTTGGTCTTGACGCCTTTCTTGTTGGCTCAAGGGCTGTTTCCGTGGGCCACGCTTGCACAGAAAGAAAGAAAGGAAGTGCAGCTGCTGAGGAACATCTCCATGCCCTCAGCAGGTTTTGGTGCCTTTGCTGCAGGGCCGCTCCTGTCAGAGCCCCCTCTCTGCTGCTGACGCCTTTGCTCTTGGCGACACCAGCCCAGGAACACCAGCAGGGCCCAGGGCTGGGTCAGGGGGACCCCCCTGTGCACAGGGACTCCCAGCCCCGTGGCTGTGCCAGCACCCCCAGAAACACCAAGATCTGGCAGCACTTTGCTCCGCTGCTCTTTCCGGACACGCAACCATCTCCTTCCTTTGCCATCGCAGGAAAATTCAACCTCTACCTCAGCCAAAGACCATTTCCCACACATGGCTGCTCAGAAATGTTCTTCTGCACTTCCTCCACCAAAAACACCCCCGCATGCCCAGAAGAGATCCCAGGGCCATCAGGATACCCTCCACAAACACTGCACAGGCACCCAGGACCATGGGCTTTCCATCTCTGCCATTCAGGCTCCCTGCGCTGCTCCTGTTCATTTTCTCCTCCTCTCTCCATCACTTTGGGAGCCACAGAGCTCCCAGGCTTTGGCAATTCCCAAGGCCAGTGCTGTGCATGGCTTGTTGGACACCCCCGGGGCTGTGGACTGTGGACTGACATCCCTGTGGTGTTTCAGAGAAGCTGTTGAGAACCACAGCAAGCCACCAAGTTACTGAGCCTACTAGAACACCTCCCCAAGAGTAAAAGCTGAAAAAGTTGGGGCTGCTGAGGAACGAGAGCTGAAGCTTGTGTGGCAAGCTCAGAGCACATTCACAGTGAATGAAAGGTGGAAGAAGGAGCGTGACTCTTCCTCAGGAAGTGTACTGATGGGACAAGGGGGAATGGGATCAAACGGAAAGAGAGTTGGAAGAGATTTGATGCTGGAAAGAAGTTCTTTAATGTGAGGCTGCTTGTCCCTGACACAGGGACCTGTGCACATGTGGGTGCCCCATCCCCAGCAACATCCAAGGCCACGTTGGACAGGGTTGAAGTGCTGGGAGGTTGCTCAGGTTGGAACCAGATGATTTTTAGGGTCCCTTCCAAGCCAAACCACTCAAGGATTTGATGGTTCCATGACGTCCATCTCCAAGAGAGGAGTGGCCCTGAAGCTTCTGTGACATCACGGAGCCTGGAGTGCTCCAGGTGGAAGGTCCAGGGCCTGGAGACCAGCACAACAGACAGTTCACCTGCTGCCAGCACTCAGTTCTCCCCCACTCTTTGCTCTCTGCCACGGTGCCAAGATGTTCCCGCTGCCAGCACTCGGTTGTCCCTCGCTCTTCGTTCTGTGCCTTGGTGCTGAGCTGCTCCTGCTGCCTGGACTTTTCCAGCACTTCTACTGGAGCATCAACGCCAGTAGGATGAGCGCTCCTGTCCCAGCGGAGGTACAGTGCCATACCAGGGAGGGGGGCAGCCCTGACTGCCTGGGCAGGCTGCAGCCCTGTGGGGATGGATGCTGGGGACAGGGACCCCAAGGGAGATTGTGCTGTCTCATGCAGACTGCCAGAGACACCATTGAGGATATGGAAGTGGATGAGAAGGACGACACCGAGCCCATGGAAGTTGATGAGCAAGACGACACCGAGCCCATGGAAGTTGATGAGAAGGACGACACCGAGCCCATGGAAGTTGATGAGCAGGATGACACCGAGCCCATGGAAGTGGATGAAAATGATGAGACTGAGCCCATGGAAGTTGATGAGCAGGATGACACCGAGCCCATGGATGTTGATGAGAAGGACAAGGAAGAGCCCCTGGTCCTGGGGTGAGGATGGAGCCCCAGGAGCAGGACAACCTGATGCTCCCCTGCCCTGCCCTGCCCACAGGCAGTGCCCAGCCTGGGGCGGGGCTGGCTGGCTCTCCTCAGGGACATGGTGCTCAAGGAAGTCCTGCTCTGCTGCTTCTTTCCTTCCTTCCTTCCTTCCTTCCCCGATTGACAGGGATAATGGGCATTGATAGGGCCCCGCTGTAAATATGTTCTACATGTTAGAGGGTTTTTATAGGAACTGTTAGCCTAAAGCTCCTAGATTGTTCATCTCTAGGTTCTAGATTGTTCCCGTATAGGTCCCAGATTGTTACTGTATAGGTCCCAGGTTGTTGGAGTACTGGTTCCAGATTGTTAAAAGTAGAGTCTTCCATGTAAATAAGTTCTATCCATTGTTGTTAGAAGGATAGATGTTCTGGAAATGTTTGGATCACCTTTGTTCAATAAATACAATTTCTTATTAAAACCCCGCCTCTCTTTGCAATTCCTTTGGGCAACCTTTGCACAGTGGTGGTTTCCACTTGCTCATGGTTCCTGGGGCTGGAGGTCCCTGGGGGTGCTGGCACAGCCAGCCCTGGCTGGGGGTCCCTGTGCAGGGAGGTCCCACTGACCCAGCACTGCTGTTCCTGGGGCCCAGCAGTGTCCCCGAGGGCAAAGCTGTCACCAGCAGAGAGGGAGCTGTGACAGCAGCAGCCCCTGCAGCCACGCCAACAAAGCAAAGGAAACCTCCTGCCACCCTTCCTGCTGCAGCCACTGGGACTCCTGGGCAGGAGCCAGCATCAGGCACAGGGATGCAACATCCACCTCCATGCTCTGAAGGTCATGACAGCCTTGGCAACTCTGGGACCTGCACCTGGGCTGCTGCAGGGGCTGATGTTTAAGGCTTGCAGCCTCAAAAACCTCTGGGCTTTGCTTCCCCTGCTGCTTTCCATTGCCCTGTGCCCAGGATCCTCACCCTGACCGTGTTCCCCACTCCCTGAGCATCCCCATCACAGGGGGCACTGGCAAATCCCGCACGCTTCACAAAACAAACTCCCCCACAGTAACCAAACCACTCTTTGGTCAGAGGGTGCCAAGGGGAAGCTCAGCACCAGCTGCCGTTTAAAGCATGCTTTCAAAAGTGGGTTCAGGCACTCTGGCAGTGCCTGCTGTGCAGCTGAGGCTGTGGGGACACAGCACTGGCTCAGGCCAGCCCTCGGCCCCTCACAGCTCATGCCAAGGGCCCAGCTCACAAAGCAGTTTCATACCACTTGCAGCAGCTATTTCAAAGGCCTAAATGTCATTCACAGGAGCCATTTAGGTGCCATGTAGGTGCCAATTCAGTGTCGGTGTCCTGGCATGAGAAGCCATGACGGGGCCTCTGCATGTGCACTCAGGGCACTTCCAGTGCCATCCCAAAGGGATCACAAAGGACAGGGCTCTTCTTTCAGCACTGCTGAGCTCCTCACCCAGCATTTAAATCTCAGGAAGAGACAAGAATTGAGTGCACCAGGGAAGCTGGCCTCCAAGAAAAGGCATCAATCCCACGGCCCACCCAAGCCAACGGCCTGCATGTCTGTACCTTCTCCTCCTTCTCTCTTCTCTGCTGTCACTTTGCCCGTTCTCTCTGACCGGGAGCTTGTCCTCTCAGACAAATAAAAGATGTGCATCCTCACGTAGGCACTGCATAGATGTCTTACAGAATTGTCCCTTCTTCCCCGACAGCTGCAAATCCTACCGCTGCCAGACCTCATCCCTTGCTCCCACAAAGGGAGAGAAGACTTTCCATTCTAATTCATTGTCCAGCTCTAAGTCAACTACCCAGTCAGTAGAAATAGCTGTGAAATCCCCTCCACCAACCTGCCACAAGAGCTACAGCTGCGGAGGGGGAAACAGCAAACTCCCACCCCCACCACTGCTTTGGACTCCTTACCAGCTAAAATATATCCCACTCCTGCGATTATTTCTTTTAACCACAGCTACAATCTATTGGAATCAATTAAACACAAGATCACAGAATGGGCTGGGTGCAAAGGAACCTTCAGTGCCACCCAGTGCAAGCTCTGCCACGGCAGGGACATCTCCCACTGTCCCACGCTGCTCCAGCCTGGCCTTGGGCACTGCCAGGGATCCAGGGGCAGCCACAGCTGCTCTGGGCACCCTGTGCCAGCCCTGCCCACCCTGCCAGGGAACAAGTCCTGCCCCATATCCCATCTGAAGCTGCTCCCAGTGCAAAGAGGTGTCACTGCATGGCCTTGGGATGATGGATCAAGAGAAAGCCCCAGGCTTTGAGCAGAGCCCCCAGTGCCTGTGCTGGGGACGTGCCACCCACCTGCCCCGCAAGCACTCAGCTGCCTCGCAGCCAAAAGGAGTGTCCAACAGGCAAAGTACTCCCAGAGGATCAAGCCCTGGTCACTGCACCAATGACAAGGTCTTTATTGGGAAGAAATGTCAAAGCACAGCGACATTTCTTTTCCAAGCAGGAGACGCTGATCCTGGTGCGGCACCGCAGGCATGCTGTTATTGCTGGTCCTCAATTCATCCCTTTATCAGCTGCAGGGCCACCAGGACAGGCTTTGGTCTCCCAGGCCAGCGCTGAGGGACACTGCTGTCCCCACCAGCTGTCCCCAGCCCTGGGTGCTATCCCCGCCAGGGCTGTCCCCAGCCCTGTGTGCCCGAGCCTCTGCAGCCCAAAGCACCTGGAGATCCCCCTGAGCATCAGCGATCAGGGCCGCTGCAATCAGCCTGCTGACCCAAAATCCCAAGTCCTGCCACAAGAAAAGCAGCTGATGCATCGATACCTTGGAATTACAAGTCTCAATGCAAGGACAGGAAGCACCCCTATGCCACCAAATCATTGCTAAGGGCTTGCAAGCCTCAACCCGCAGATTTCAGCGTTGCACACACAGTCAGGGCAAGGGTAAATCCACACAGAAATGACACAGAAATTGCCAAAACACACATCATGTTGGTCTTGACGCCTTTCTTGTTGGCTCAAGGGCTGTTTCCGTGGGCCACGCTTGCACAGAAAGAAAGAAAGGAAGTGCAGCTGCTGAGGAACATCTCCATGCCCTCAGCAGGTTTTGGTGCCTTTGCTGCAGGGCCGCTCCTGTCAGAGCCCCCTCTCTGCTGCTGACGCCTTTGCTCTTGGCGACACCAGCCCAGGAACACCAGCAGGGCCCAGGGCTGGGTCAGGGGGACCCCCCTGTGCACAGGGACTCCCAGCCCCGTGGCTGTGCCAGCACCCCCAGAAACACCAAGATCTGGCAGCACTTTGCTCCGCTGCTCTTTCCGGACACGCAACCATCTCCTTCCTTTGCCATCGCAGGAAAATTCAACCTCTACCTCAGCCAAAGACCATTTCCCACACATGGCTGCTCAGAAATGTTCTTCTGCACTTCCTCCACCAAAAACACCCCCGCATGCCCAGAAGAGATCCCAGGGCCATCAGGATACCCTCCACAAACACTGCACAGGCACCCAGGACCATGGGCTTCCCATCTCTGCCATTCAGGCTCCCTGCGCTGCTCCTGTTCATTTTCTCCTCCTCTCTCCATCACTTTGGGAGCCACAGAGCTCCCAGGCTTTGGCAATTCCCAAGGCCAGTGCTGTGCATGGCTTGTTGGACACCCCCGGGGCTGTGGACTGTGGACTGACATCCCTGTGGTGTTTCAGAGAAGCTGTTGAGAACCACAGCAAGCCACCAAGTTACTGAGCCTACTAGAACACCTCCCCAAGAGTAAAAGCTGAAAAAGTTGGGGCTGCTGAGGAACGAGAGCTGAAGCTTGTGTGGCAAGCTCAGAGCACATTCACAGTGAATGAAAGGTGGAAGAAGGAGCGTGACTCTTCCTCAGGAAGTGTACTGATGGGACAAGGGGGAATGGGATCAAACGGAAAGAGAGTTGGAAGAGATTTGATGCTGGAAAGAAGTTCTTTAATGTGAGGCTGCTTGTCCCTGACACAGGGACCTGTGCACATGTGGGTGCCCCATCCCCAGCAACATCCAAGGCCACGTTGGACAGGGTTGAAGTGCTGGGAGCTTGCTCAGGTTGGAACCAGATGATTTTTAGGGTCCCTTCCAAGCCAAACCACTCAAGGATTTGATGGTTCCATGACGTCCATCTCCAAGAGAGGAGTGGCCCTGAAGCTTCTGTGACATCACGGAGCCTGGAGTGCTCCAGGTGGAAGGTCCAGGGCCTGGAGACCAGCACAACAGACAGTTCACCTGCTGCCAGCACTCAGTTCTCCCCCACTCTTTGCTCTCTGCCACGGTGCCAAGATGTTCCCGCTGCCAGCACTCGGTTGTCCCTCGCTCTTCGTTCTGTGCCTTGGTGCTGAGCTGCTCCTGCTGCCTGGACTTTTCCAGCACTTCTACTGGAGCATCAACGCCAGTAGGATGAGCGCTCCTGTCCCAGCGGAGGTACAGTGCCATACCAGGGAGGGGGGCAGCCCTGACTGCCTGGGCAGGCTGCAGCCCTGTGGGGATGGATGCTGGGGACAGGGACCCCAAGGGAGATTGTGCTGTCTCATGCAGACTGCCAGAGACACCATTGAGGATATGGAAGTGGATGAGAAGGACGACACCGAGCCCATGGAAGTTGATGAGCAAGACGACACCGAGCCCATGGAAGTTGATGAGAAGGACGACACCGAGCCCATGGAAGTTGATGAGCAGGATGACACCGAGCCCATGGAAGTGGATGAAAATGATGAGACTGAGCCCATGGAAGTTGATGAGCAGGATGACACCGAGCCCATGGACGTTGATGAGAAGGACAAGGAAGAGCCCCTGGTCCTGGGGTGAGGATGGAGCCCCAGGAGCAGGACAACCTGATGCTCCCCTGCCCTGCCCTGCCCACAGGCAGTGCCCAGCCTGGGGCGGGGCTGGCTGGCACTCCTCAGGGACATGGTGCTCAAGGAAGTCCTGCTCTGCTGCTTCTTTCCTTCCTTCCTTCCTTCCTTCCTTCCTTCCTTCCCCGATTGACAGGGATAATGGGCATTGATAGGGCCCCGCTGTAAATATGTTCTACATGTTAGAGGGTTTTTATAGGAGCTGTTAGCCTAAAGCTCCTAGATTGTTCATCTCTAGGTTCTAGATTGTTCCCGTATAGGTCCCAGATTGTTACTGTATAGGACCCAGGTTGTTGGAGTACTGGTTCCAGATTGTTAAAAGTATAGTCTTCCATGTAAATAAGTTCTATCCATTGTTGTTAGAAGGATACATGTTCTGGAAATGTTTGGATCACCTTTGTTCAATAAATACAATTTCTTATTAAAACCCCGCCTCTCTTTGCAATTCCTTTGGGCAACCTTTGCACAGTGGTGGTTTCCACTTGCTCATGGTTCCTGGGGCTGGAGGTCCCTGGGGGTGCTGGCACAGCCAGCCCTGGCTGGGGGTCCCTGTGCAGGGAGGTCCCACTGACCCAGCACTGCTGTTCCTGGGGCACAGCAGTGTCCCCGAGGGCAAAGCTGTCACCAGCAGAGAGGGAGCTGTGACAGCAGCAGCCCCTGCAGCCACGCCAACAAAGCAAAGGAAACCTCCTGCCACCCTTCCTGCTGCAGCCACTGGGACTCCTGGGCAGGAGCCAGCATCAGGCACAGGGATGCAACATCCACCTCCATGCTCTGAAGGTCACGACAGCCTTGGCAACTCTGGGACCTGCACCTGGGCTGCTGCAGGGGCTGATGTTTAAGGCTTGCAGCCTCAAAAACCTCTGGGCTTTGCTTCCCCCGCTGCTTTCCATTGCCCTGTGCCCAGGATCCTCACCCTGACCGTGTTCCCCACTCCCTGAGCATCCCCATCACAGGGGGCACTGGCAAATCCCGCACGCTTCACAAAACAAACTCCCCCACAGTAACCAAACCACTCTTTGGTCAGAGGGTGCCAAGGGGAAGCTCAGCACCAGCTGCCGTTTAAAGCATGCTTTCAAAAGTGGGTTCAGGCACTCTGGCAGTGCCTGCTGTGCAGCTGAGGCTGTGGGGACACAGCACTGGCTCAGGCCAGCCCTCGGCCCCTCACAGCTCATGCCAAGGGCCCAGCTCACAAAGCAGTTTCATACCACTTGCAGCAGCTATTTCAAAGGCCTAAATGTCATTCACAGGAGCCATTTAGGTGCCATGTAGGTGCCAATTCAGTGTCGGTGTCCTGGCATGAGAAGCCATGACGGGGCCTCTGCATGTGCACTCAGGGCACTTCCAGTGCCATCCCAAAGGGATCACAAAGGACAGGGCTCTTCTTTCAGCACTGCTGAGCTCCTCACCCAGCATTCAAATCTCAGGAAGGGACAAGAATTGAGTGCACCAGGGAAGCTGGCCTCCAAGAAAAGGCATCAATCCCACGGCCCACCCAAGCCAACGGCCTGCATGTCTGTACCTTCTCCTCCTTCTCTTTTCTCTGCTGTCACTTTGCCCGTTCTCTCTGTCCGGGAGCTTGGCCTCTCAGACAAATAAAAGATGTGCATCCTCACGTAGCCACTGCATAGATGTCTTACAGAATTGTCCCTTCTTCCCCGACAGCTGCAAATCCTACCGCTGCCAGACCTCATCCCTTGCTCCCACAAAGGGAGAGAAGACTTTCCATTCTAATTCATTGTCCAGCTCTAAGTCAACTACCCAGTCAGTAGAAATAGCTGTGAAATCCCCTCCACCAACCTGCCACAAGAGCTACAGCTGCGGAGGGGGAAGCAGCAAACTCCCACCCCCACCACTGCTTTGGACTCCTTACCAGCTAAAATATATCCCACTCCTGCGATTATTTCTTTTAACCACAGCTACAATCTATTGGAATCAATTAAACACAAGATCACAGAATGGGCTGGGTGCAAAGGAACCTTCAGTGCCACCCAGTGCAAGCTCTGCCACGGCAGGGACACCTCCCACTGTCCCACGCTGCTCCAGCCTGGCCTTGGGCACTGCCAGGGATCCAGGGGCAGCCACAGCTGCTCTGGGCACCCTGTGCCAGCCCTGCCCACCCTGCCAGGGAACAAGTCCTGCCCCATATCCCATCTGAAGCTGCTCCCAGTGCAAAGAGGTGTCACTGCATGGCCTTGGGATGATGGATCAAGAGAAAGCCCCAGGCTTTGAGCAGAGCCCCCAGTGCCTGTGCTGGGGACGTGCCACCCACCTGCCCCGCAAGCACTCAGCTGCCTCGCAGCCAAAAGGAGTGTCCAACAGGCAAAGTACTCCCAGAGGATCAAGCCCTGGTCACTGCACCAATGACAAGGTCTTTATTGGGAAGAAATGTCAAAGCACAGCGACATTTCTTTTCCAAGCAGGAGACGCTGATCCTGGTGCGGCACTGCAGGCATGCTGTTATTGCTGGTCCTCAATTCATCCCTTTATCAGCTGCAGGGCCACCAGGACAGGCTTTGGTCTCCCAGGCCAGCGCTGAGGGACACTGCTGTCCCCACCAGCTGTCCCCAGCCCTGGGTGCTGTCCCCGCCAGGGCTGTCCCCAGCCCTGTGTGCCCGAGCCTCTGCAGCCCAAAGCACCTGGAGATCCCCCTGAGCATCAGCGATCAGGGCCGCTGCAATCAGCCTGCTGACCCAAAATCCCAAGTCCTGCCACAAGAAAAGCAGCTGATGCATCGATACCTTGGAATTACATGTCTCAATGCAAGGACAGGAAGCACCCCTATGCCACCAAATCATTGCTAAGGGCTTGCAAGCCTCAACCCGCAGATTTCAGCGTTGCACACACAGTCAGGGCAAGGGTAAATCCACACAGAAATGACACAGAAATTCCAAAACACACATCATGTTGGTCTTGACGCCTTTCTTGTTGGCTCAAGGGCTGTTTCTGTGGGCCACGCTTGCACAGAAAGAAAGAAAGGAAGTGCAGCTGCTGAGGAACATCTCCATGCCCTCAGCAGGTTTTGGTGCCTTTGCTGCAGGGCCGCTCCTGTCAGAGCCCCCTCTCTGCTGCTGACGCCTTTGCTCTTGGCGACACCAGCCCAGGAACACCAGCAGGGCCCAGGGCTGGGTCAGGGGGACCCCCCTGTGCACAGGGACTCCCAGCCCCGTGGCTGTGCCAGCACCCCCAGAAACACCAAGATCTGGCAGCACTTTGCTCCGCTGCTCTTTCCGGACACGCAACCATCTCCTTCCTTTGCCATCGCAGGAAAATTCAACCTCTACCTCAGCCAAAGACCATTTCCCACACATGGCTGCTCAGAAATGTTCTTCTGCACTTCCTCCACCAAAAACACCCCCGCATGCCCAGAAGAGATCCCAGGGCCATCAGGATACCCTCCACAAACACTGCACAGGCACCCAGGACCATGGGCTTTCCATCTCTGCCATTCAGGCTCCCTGTGCTGCTCCTGTTCATTTTCTCCTCCTCTCTCCATCACTTTGGGAGCCACAGAGCTCCCAGGCTTTGGCAATTCCCAAGGCCAGTGCTGTGCATGGCTTGTTGGACACCCCCGGGGCTGTGGACTGTGGACTGACATCCCTGTGGTGTTTCAGAGAAGCTGTTGAGAACCACAGCAAGCCACCAAGTTACTGAGCCTACTAGAACACCTCCCCAAGAGTAAAAGCTGAAAAAGTTGGGGCTGCTGAGGAACGAGAGCTGAAGCTTGTGTGGCAAGCTCAGAGCACATTCACAGTGAATGAAAGGTGGAAGAAGGAGCGTGACTCTTCCTCAGGAAGTGTACTGATGGGACAAGGGGGAATGGGATCAAACGGAAAGAGAGTTGGAAGAGATTTGATGCTGGAAAGAAGTTCTTTAATGTGAGGCTGCTTGTCCCTGACACAGGGAGCTGTGCACATGTGGGTGCCCCATCCCCAGCAACATCCAAGGCCACGTTGGACAGGGTTGAAGTGCTGGGAGCTTGCTCAGGTTGGAACCAGATGATTTTTAGGGTCCCTTCCAAGCCAAACCACTCAAGGATTTGATGGTTCCATGACGTCCATCTCCAAGAGAGGAGTGGCCCTGAAGCTTCTGTGACATCACGGAGCCTGGAGTGCTCCAGGTGGAAGGTCCAGGGCCTGGAGACCAGCACAACAGACAGTTCACCTGCTGCCAGCACTCAGTTCTCCCCCACTCTTTGCTCTCTGCCACGGTGCCAAGATGTTCCCGCTGCCAGCACTCGGTTGTCCCTCGCTCTTCGTTCTGTGCCTTGGTGCTGAGCTGCTCCTGCTGCCTGGACTTTTCCAGCACTTCTACTGGAGCATCAACGCCAGTAGGATGAGCGCTCCTGTCCCAGCGGAGGTACAGTGCCATACCAGGGAGGGGGGCAGCCCTGACTGCCTGGGCAGGCTGCAGCCCTGTGGGGATGGATGCTGGGGACAGGGACCCCAAGGGAGATTGTGCTGTCTCATGCAGACTGCCAGAGACACCATTGAGGATATGGAAGTGGATGAGAAGGACGACACCGAGCCCATGGAAGTTGATGAGCAAGACGACACCGAGCCCATGGAAGTTGATGAGAAGGACGACACCGAGCCCATGGAAGTTGATGAGCAGGATGACACCGAGCCCATGGAAGTGGATGAAAATGATGAGACTGAGCCCATGGAAGTTGATGAGCAGGATGACACCGAGCCCATGGACGTTGATGAGAAGGACAAGGAAGAGCCCCTGGTCCTGGGGTGAGGATGGAGCCCCAGGAGCCGGACAACCTGATGCTCCCCTGCCCTGCCCTGCCCACAGGCAGTGCCCAGCCTGGGGCGGGGCTGGCTGGCTCTCCTCAGGGACATGGTGCTCAAGGAAGTCCTGCTCTGCTGCTTCTTTCCTTCCTTCCTTCCTTCCTTCCTTCCCAGATTGACAGGGATAATGGGCATTGATAGGGCCCCGCTGTAAATATGTTCTACATGTTAGAGGGTTTTTATAGGAGCTGTTAGCCTAAAGCTCCTAGATTGTTCATTTCTAGGTTCTAGATTGTTCCCCTATAGGTCCCAGATTGTTACTGTATAGGACCCAGGTTGTTGGAGTACTGGTTCCAGATTGTTAAAAGTATAGTCTTCCATGTAAATAAGTTCTATCCATTGTTGTTAGAAGGATAGATGTTCTGGAAATGTTTGGATCACCTTTGTTCAATAAATACAATTTCTTATTAAAACCCCGCCTCTCTTTGCAATTCCTTTGGGCAACCTTTGCACAGTGGTGGTTTCCACTTGCTCATGGTTCCTGGGGCTGGAGGTCCCTGGGGGTGCTGGCACAGCCAGCCCTGGCTGGGGGTCCCTGTGCAGGGAGGTCCCACTGACCCAGCACTGCTGTTCCTGGGGCCCAGCAGTGTCCCCGAGGGCAAAGCTGTCACCAGCAGAGAGGGAGCTGTGACAGCAGCAGCCCCTGCAGCCACGCCAACAAAGCAAAGGAAACCTCCTGCCACCCTTCCTGCTGCAGCCACTGGGACTCCAGGGCAGGAGCCAGCATCAGGCACAGGGATGCAACATCCACCTCCATGCTCTGAAGGTCACGACAGCCTTGGCAACTCTGGGACCTGCACCTGGGCTGCTGCAGGGGCTGATGTTTAAGGCTTGCAGCCTCAAAAACCTCTGGGCTTTGCTTCCCCCGCTGCTTTCCATTGCCCTGTGCCCAGGATCCTCACCCTGACCGTGTTCCCCACTCCCTGAGCATCCCCATCACAGGGGGCACTGGCAAATCCCACACGCTTCACAAAACAAACTCCCCCACAGTAACCAAACCACTCTTTGGTCAGAGGGTGCCAAGGGGAAGCTCAGCACCAGCTGCCGTTTAAAGCATGCTTTCAAAAGTGGGTTCAGGCACTCTGGCAGTGCCTGCTGTGCAGCTGAGGCTGTGGGGACACAGCACTGGCTCAGGCCAGCCCTCAGCCCCTCACAGCTCATGCCAAGGGCCCAGCTCACAAAGCAGTTTCATACCACTTGCAGCAGCTATTTCAAAGGCCTAAATGTCATTCACAGGAGCCATTTAGGTGCCATGTAGGTGCCAATTCAGTGTCGGTGTCCTGGCATGAGAAGCCATGACGGGGCCTCTGCATGTGCACTCAGGGCACTTCCAGTGCCATCCCAAAGGGATCACAAAGGACAGGGCTCTTCTTTCAGCACTGCTGAGCTCCTCACCCAGCATTTAAGTCTCAGGAAGAGACAAGAATTGAGTGCACCAGGGAAGCTGGCCTCCAAGAAAAGGCATCAATCCTACGGCCCACCCAAGCCAACGGCCTGCATGTCTGTACCTTCTCCTCCTTCTCTCTTCTCTGCTGTCACTTTGCCCGTTCTCTCTGTCCGGGAGCTTGGCCTCTCAGACAAATAAAAGATGTGCATCCTCACGTAGCCACTGCATAGATGTCTTACAGAATTGTCCCTTCTTCCCCGACAGCTGCAAATCCTACCGCTGCCAGACCTCATCCCTTGCTCCCACAAAGGGAGAGAAGACTTTCCATTCTAATTCATTGTCCAGCTCTAAGTCAACTACCCAGTCAGTAGAAATAGCTGTGAAATCCCCTCCACCAACCTGCCACAAGAGCTACAGCTGCGGAGGGGGAAACAGCAAACTCCCACCCCCACCACTGCTTTGGACTCCTTACCAGCTAAAATATATCCCACTCCTGCGATTATTTCTTTTAACCACAGCTACAATCTATTGGAATCAATTAAACACAAGATCACAGAATGGGCTGGGTGCAAAGGAACCTTCAGTGCCACCCAGTGCAAGCTCTGCCACGGCAGGGACACCTCCCACTGTCCCACGCTGCTCCAGCCTGGCCTTGGGCACTGCCAGGGATCCAGGGGCAGCCACAGCTGCTCTGGGCACCCTGTGCCAGGCCTGCCCACCCTGCCAGGGAACAAGTCCTGGCCCGTATCCCATCTGAAGCTGCTCCCAGTGCAAAGAGGTGTCACTGCATGGCCTTGGGATGATGGATCAAGAGAAAGCCCCAGGCTTTGAGCAGAGCCCCCAGTGCCTGTGCTGGGGACGTGCCACCCACCTGCCCCGCAAGCACTCAGCTGCCTCGCAGCCAAAAGGAGTGTCCAACAGGCAAAGTACTCCCAGAGGATCAAGCCCTGGTCACTGCACCAATGACAAGGTCTTTATTGGGAAGAAATGTCAAAGCACAGCGACATTTCTTTTCCAAGCAGGAGACGCTGATCCTGGTGCGGCACTGCAGGCATGCTGTTATTGCTGGTCCTCAATTCATCCCTTTATCAGCTGCAGGGCCACCAGGACAGGCTTTGGTCTCCCAGGCCAGCGCTGAGGGACACTGCTGTCCCCACCAGCTGTCCCCAGCCCTGGGTGCTGTCCCCGCCAGGGCTGTCCCCAGCCCTGTGTGCCCGAGCCTCTGCAGCCCAAAGCACCTGGAAATCCCCCTGAGCATCAGCGATCAGGGCCGCTGCAATCAGCCTGCTGACCCAAAATCCCAAGTCCTGCCACAAGAAAAGCAGCTGATGCATCGATACCTTGGAATTACATGTCTCAATGCAAGGACAGGAAGCACCCCTATGCCACCAAATCATTGCTAAGGGCTTGCAAGCCTCAACCCGCAGATTTCAGCGTTGCACACACAGTCAGGGCAAGGGTAAATCCACACAGAAATGACACAGAAATTCCAAAACACACATCATGTTGGTCTTGACGCCTTTCTTGTTGGCTCAAGGGCTGTTTCCGTGAGCCACGCTTGCACAGAAAGAAAGAAAGGAAGTGCAGCTGCTGAGGAACATCTCCATGCCCTCAGCAGGTTTTGGTGCCTTTGCTGCAGGGCCGCTCCTGTCAGAGCCCCCTCTCTGCTGCTGACGCCTTTGCTCTTGGCGACACCAGCCCAGGAACACCAGCAGGGCCCAGGGCTGGGTCAGGGGGACCCCCCTGTGCACAGGGACTCCCAGCCCCGTGGCTGTGCCAGCACCCCCAGAAACACCAAGATCTGGCAGCACTTTGCTCCGCTGCTCTTTCCGGACACGCAACCATCTCCTTCCTTTGCCATCGCAGGACAATTCAACCTCTACCTCAGCCAAAGACCATTTCCCACACATGGCTGCTCAGAAATGTTCTTCTGCACTTCCTCCACCAAAAACACCCCCGCATGCCCAGAAGAGATCCCAGGGCCATCAGGATACCCTCCACAAACACTGCACAGGCACCCAGGACCATGGGCTTTCCATCTCTGCCATTCAGGCTCCCTGCGCTGCTCCTGTTCATTTTCTCCTCCTCTCTCCATCACTTTGGGAGCCACAGAGCTCCCAGGCTTTGGCAATTCCCAAGGCCAGTGCTGTGCATGGCTTGTTGGACACCCCCGGGGCTGTGGACTGTGGACTGACATCCCTGTGGTGTTTCAGAGAAGCTGTTGAGAACCACAGCAAGCCACCAAGTTACTGAGCCTACTAGAACACCTCCCCAAGAGTAAAAGCTGAAAAAGTTGGGGCTGCTGAGGAACGAGAGCTGAAGCTTGTGTGGCAAGCTCAGAGCACATTCACAGTGAATGAAAGGTGGAAGAAGGAGCGTGACTCTTCCTCAGGAAGTGTACTGATGGGACAAGGGGGAATGGGATCAAACGGAAAGAGAGTTGGAAGAGATTTGATGCTGGAAAGAAGTTCTTTAATGTGAGGCTGCTTGTCCCTGACACAGGGAGCTGTGCACATGTGGGTGCCCCATCCCCAGCAACATCCAAGGCCACGTTGGACAGGGTTGAAGTGCTGGGAGGTTGCTCAGGTTGGAACCAGATGATTTTTAGGGTCCCTTCCAAGCCAAACCACTCAAGGATTTGATGGTTCCATGACGTCCATCTCCAAGAGAGGAGTTGCCCTGAAGCTTCTGTGACATCACGGAGCCTGGAGTGCTCCAGGTGGAAGGTCCAGGGCCTGGAGACCAGCACAACAGACAGTTCACCTGCTGCCAGCACTCAGTTCTCCCCCACTCTTTGCTCTCTGCCACGGTGCCAAGATGTTCCCGCTGCCAGCACTCGGTTGTCCCTCGCTCTTCGTTCTGTGCCTTGGTGCTGAGCTGCTCCTGCTGCCTGGACTTTTCCAGCACTTCTACTGGAGCATCAACGCCAGTAGGATGAGCGCTCCTGTCCCAGCGGAGGTACAGTGCCATACCAGGGAGGGGGGCTGCCCTGACTGCCTGGGCAGGCTGCAGCCCTGTGGGGATGGATGGTGGGGACAGGGACCCCAAGGGAGATTGTGCTGTCTCATGCAGACTGCCAGAGACACCATTGAGGATATGGAAGTGGATGAGAAGGACGACACCGAGCCCATGGAAGTTGATGAGCAAGACGACACCGAGCCCATGGAAGTTGATGAGAAGGACGACACCGAGCCCATGGAAGTTGATGAGCAGGATGACACCGAGCCCATGGAAGTGGATGAAAATGATGAGACTGAGCCCATGGAAGTTGATGAGCAGGATGACACCGAGCCCATGGACGTTGATGAGAAGGACAAGGAAGAGCCCCTGGTCCTGGGGTGAGGATGGAGCCCCAGGAGCAGGACAACCTGATGCTCCCCTGCCCTGCCCACAGGCAGTGCCCAGCCTGGGGCGGGGCTGGCTGGCTCTATTCAGGGACATGGTGCTCAAGGAAGTCCTGCTCTGCTGCTTCTTTCCTTCCTTCCTTCCTTCCTTCCTTCCCCGATTGACAGGGATAATGGGCATTGATAGGGCCCCGCTGTAAATATGTTCTACATGTTAGAGGGTTTTTATAGGAGCTGTTAGCCTAAAGCTCCTAGATTGTTCATCTCTAGGTTCTAGATTGTTCCCGTATAGGTCCCAGATTGTTACTGTATAGGTCCCAGGTTGTTGGAGTACTGGTTCCAGATTGTTAAAAGTATAGTCTTCCATGTAAATAAGTTCTATCCATTGTTGTTAGAAGGATAGATGTTCTGGAAATGTTTGGATCACCTTTGTTCAATAAATACAATTTCTTATTAAAACCCCGCCTCTCTTTGCAATTCCTTTGGGCAACCTTTGCACAGTGGTGGTTTCAACTTGCTCATGGTTCCTGGGGCTGGAGGTCCCTGGGGGTGCTGGCACAGCCAGCCCTGGCTGGGGGTCCCTGTGCAGGGAGGTCCCACTGACCCAGCACTGCTGTTCCTGGGGCCCAGCAGTGTCCCCGAGGGCAAAGCTGTCACCAGCAGAGAGGGAGCTGTGACAGCAGCAGCCCCTGCAGCCACGCCAACAAAGCAAAGGAAACCTCCTGCCACCCTTCCTGCTGCAGCCACTGGGACTCCTGGGCAGGAGCCAGCATCAGGCACAGGGATGCTACATCCACCTCCATGCTCTGAAGGTCACGACAGCCTTGGCAACTCTGGGACCTGCACCTGGGCTGCTGCAGGGGCTGATGTTTAAGGCTTGCAGCCTCCAAAGCCTCTGGGCTTTGCTTCCCCCGCTGCTTTCCATTGCCCTGTGCCCAGGATCCTCACCCTGACCATGTTCCCCACTCCCTGAGCATCCCCATCACAGGGGGCACTGGCAAATCCCGCACGCTTCACAAAACAAACTCCCCCACAGTAACCAAACCACTCTTTGGTCAGAGGGTGCCAAGGGGAAGCTCAGCACCAGCTGCCGTTTAAAGCATGCTTTCAAAAGTGGGTTCAGGCACTCTGGCAGTGCCTGCTGTGCAGCTGAGGCTGTGGGGACACAGCACTGGCTCAGGCCAGCCCTCGGCCCCTCACAGCTCATGCCAAGGGCCCAGCTCACAAAGCAGTTTCATACCACTTGCAGCAGCTATTTCAAAGGCCTAAATGTCATTCACAGGAGCCATTTAGGTGCCATGTAGGTGCCAATTCAGTGTCGGTGTCCTGGCATGAGAAGCCATGACGGGGCCTCTGCATGTGCACTCAGGGCACTTCCAGTGCCATCCCAAAGGGATCACAAAGGACAGGGCTCTTCTTTCAGCACTGCTGAGCTCCTCACCCAGCATTTAAATCTCAGGAAGAGACAAGAATTGAGTGCACCAGGGAAGCTGGCCTCCAAGAAAAGGCATCAATCCCACGGCCCACCCAAGCCAACGGCCTGCATGTCTGTACCTTCTCCTCCTTCTCTCTTCTCTGCTGTCACTTTGCCCGTTCTCTCTGTCCGGGAGCTTGGCCTCTCAGACAAATAAAAGATGTGCATCCTCACGTAGCCACTGCATAGATGTCTTACAGAATTGTCCCTTCTTCCCCGACAGCTGCAAATCCTACCGCTGCCAGACCTCATCCCTTGCTCCCACAAAGGGAGAGAAGACTTTCCATTCTAATTCATTGTCCAGCTCTAAGTCAACTACCCAGTCAGTAGAAATAGCTGTGAAATCCCCTCCACCAACCTGCCACAAGAGCTACAGCTGCGGAGGGGGAAACAGCAAACTCCCACCCCCACCACTGCTTTGGACTCCTTACCAGCTAAAATATATCCCACTCCTGCGATTATTTCTTTTAACCACAGCTACAATCTATTGGAATCAATTAAACACAAGATCACAGAATGGGCTGGGTGCAAAGGAACCTTCAGTGCCACCCAGTGCAAGCTCTGCCACGGCAGGGACACCTCCCACTGTCCCACGCTGCTCCAGCCTGGCCTTGGGCACTGCCAGGGATCCAGGGGCAGCCACAGCTGCTCTGGGCACCCTGTGCCAGCCCTGCCCACCCTGCCAGGGAACAAGTCCTGCCCCATATCCCATCTGAAGCTGCTCCCAGTGCAAAGAGGAGTCACTGCATGGCCTTGGGATGATGGATCAAGAGAAAGCCCCAGGCTTTGAGCAGAGCCCCCAGTGCCTGTGCTGGGGACGTGCCACCCACCTGCCCCGCAAGCACTCAGCTGCCTCGCAGCCAAAAGGAGTGTCCAACAGGCAAAGTACTCCCAGAGGATCAAAGCCTGGTCACTGCACCAATGACAAGGTCTTTATTGGGAAGAAATGTCAAAGCACAGCGACATTTCTTTTCCAAGCAGGAGACGCTGATCCTGGTGCGGCACCGCAGGCATGCTGTTATTGCTGGTCCTCAATTCATCCCTTTATCAGCTGCAGGGCCACCAGGACAGGCTTTGGTCTCCCAGGCCAGCGCTGAGGGACACTGCTGTCCCCACCAGCTGTCCCCAGCCCTGGGTGCTGTCCCCGCCAGGGCTGTCCCCAGCCCTGTGTGCCCGAGCCTCTGCAGCCCAAAGCACCTGGAGATCCCCCTGAGCATCAGCGATCAGGGCCGCTGCAATCAGCCTGCTGACCCAAAATCCCAAGTCCTGCCACAAGAAAAGCAGCTGATGCATCGATACCTTGGAATTACATGTCTCAATGCAAGGACAGGAAGCACCCCTATGCCACCAAATCATTGCTAAGGGCTTGCAAGCCTCAACCCGCAGATTTCAGCGTTGCACACACAGTCAGGGCAAGGGTAAATCCACACAGAAATGACACAGAAATTCCAAAACACACATCTTGTTGGTCTTGACGCCTTTCTTGTTGGCTCAAGGGCTGTTTCCGTGAGCCACGCTTGCACAGAAAGAAAGAAAGGAAGTGCAGCTGCTGAAGAACATCTCCATGCCCTCAGCAGGTTTTGGTGCCTTTGCTGCAGGGCCGCTCCTGTCAGAGCCCCCTCTCTGCTGCTGACGCCTTTGCTCTTGGCGACACCAGCCCAGGAACACCAGCAGGGCCCAGGGCTGGGTCAGGGGGACCCCCCTGTGCACAGGGACTCCCAGCCCCGTGGCTGTGCCAGCACCCCCAGAAACACCAAGATCTGGCAGCACTTTGCTCCGCTGCTCTTTCCGGACACGCAACCATCTCCTTCCTTTGCCATCGCAGGAAAATTCAACCTCTACCTCAGCCAAAGACCATTTCCCACACATGGCTGCTCAGAAATGTTCTTCTGCACTTCCTCCACCAAAAACACCCCCGCATGCCCAGAAGAGATCCCAGGGCCATCAGGATACCCTCCACAAACACTGCACAGGCACCCAGGACCATGGGCTTCCCATCTCTGCCATTCAGGCTCCCTGCGCTGCTCCTGTTCATTTTCTCCTCCTCTCTCCATCACTTTGGGAGCCACAGAGCTCCCAGGCTTTGGCAATTCCCAAGGCCAGTGCTGTGCATGGCTTGTTGGACACCCCCGGGGCTGTGGACTGTGGACTGACATCCCTGTGGTGTTTCAGAGAAGCTGTTGAGAACCACAGCAAGCCACCAAGTTACTGAGCCTACTAGAACACCTCCCCAAGAGTAAAAGCTGAAAAAGTTGGGGCTGCTGAGGAACGAGAGCTGAAGCTTGTGTGGCAAGCTCAGAGCACATTCACAGTGAATGAAAGGTGGAAGAAGGAGCGTGACTCTTCCTCAGGAAGTGTACTGATGGGACAAGGGGGAATGGGATCAAACGGAAAGAGAGTTGGAAGAGATTTGATGCTGGAAAGAAGTTCTTTAATGTGAGGCTGCTTGTCCCTGACACAGGGAGCTGTGCACATGTGGGTGCCCCATCCCCAGCAACATCCAAGGCCACGTTGGACAGGGTTGAAGTGCTGGGAGCTTGCTCAGGTTGGAACCAGATGATTTTTAGGGTCCCTTCCAAGCCAAACCACTCAAGGATTTGATGGTTCCATGACGTCCATCTCCAAGAGAGGAGTGGCCCTGAAGCTTCTGTGACATCACGGAGCCTGGAGTGCTCCAGGTGGAAGGTCCAGGGCCTGGAGACCAGCACAACAGACAGTTCACCTGCTGCCAGCACTCAGTTCTCCCCCACTCTTTGCTCTCTGCCACGGTGCCAAGATGTTCCCGCTGCCAGCACTCGGTTGTCCCTCGCTCTTCGTTCTGTGCCTTGGTGCTGAGCTGCTCCTGCTGCCTGGACTTTTCCAGCACTTCTACTGGAGCATCAACGCCAGTAGGATGAGCGCTCCTGTCCCAGCGGAGGTACAGTGCCATACCAGGGAGGGGGGCAGCCCTGACTGCCTGGGCAGGCTGCAGCCCTGTGGGGATGGATGCTGGGGACAGGGACCCCAAGGGAGATTGTGCTGTCTCATGCAGACTGCCAGAGACACCATTGAGGATATGGAAGTGGATGAGAAGGACGACACCGAGCCCATGGAAGTTGATGAGCAAGACGACACCGAGCCCATGGAAGTTGATGAGAAGGACGACACCGAGCCCATGGAAGTTGATGAGCAGGATGACACCGAGCCCATGGAAGTGGATGAAAATGATGAGACTGAGCCCATGGAAGTTGATGAGCAGGATGACACCGAGCCCATGGACGTTGATGAGAAGGACAAGGAAGAGCCCCTGGTCCTGGGGTGAGGATGGAGCCCCAGGAGCAGGACAACCTGATGCTCCCCTGCCCTGCCCTGCCCACAGGCAGTGCCCAGCCTGGGGCGGGGCTGGCTGGCTCTATTCAGGGACATGGTGCTCAAGGAAGTCCTGCTCTGCTGCTTCTTTCCTTCCTTCCTTCCTTCCTTCCTTCCTTCCTTCCCCGATTGACAGGGATAATGGGCATTGATAGGGCCCCGCTGTAAATATGT
Organism: Cinclus cinclus; assembly: GCF_963662255.1. Classification (NCBI taxonomy): domain Eukaryota; kingdom Metazoa; phylum Chordata; class Aves; order Passeriformes; family Cinclidae; genus Cinclus; species Cinclus cinclus. The sequence goes on from NC_085059.1 coordinate 2,067,585, forward strand.
TCTACATGTTAGAGGGTTTTTATAGGAGCTGTTAGCCTAAAGCTCCTAGATTGTTCATCTCTAGGTTCTAGATTGTTCCCGTATAGGTCCCAGATTGTTACTGTATAGGTCCCAGGTTGTTGGAGTACTGGTTCCAGATTGTTAAAAGTATAGTCTTCCATGTAAATAAGTTCTATCCATTGTTGTTAGAAGGATACATGTTCTGGAAATGTTTGGATCACCTTTGTTCAATAAATACAATTTCTTATTAAAACCCCGCCTCTCTTTGCAATTCCTTTGGGCAACCTTTGCACAGTGGTGGTTTCCACTTGCTCATGGTTCCTGGGGCTGGAGGTCCCTGGGGGTGCTGGCACAGCCAGCCCTGGCTGGGGGTCGCTGTGCAGGGAGGTCCCACTGACCCAGCACTGCTGTTCCTGGGGCACAGCAGTGTCCCCGAGGGCAAAGCTGTCACCAGCAGAGAGGGAGCTGTGACAGCAGCAGCCCCTGCAGCCACGCCAACAAAGCAAAGGAAACCTCCTGCCACCCTTCCTGCTGCAGCCACTGGGACTCCTGGGCAGGAGCCAGCATCAGGCACAGGGATGCAACATCCACCTCCATGCTCTGAAGGTCACGACAGCCTTGGCAACTCTGGGACCTGCACCTGGGCTGCTGCAGGGGCTGATGTTTAAGGCTTGCAGCCTCAAAAACCTCTGGGCTTTGCTTCCCCTGCTGCTTTCCATTGCCCTGTGCCCAGGATCCTCACCCTGACCGTGTTCCCCACTCCCTGAGCATCCCCATCACAGGGGGCACTGGCAAATCCCGCACGCTTCACAAAACAAACTCCCCCACAGTAACCAAACCACTCTTTGGTCAGAGGGTGCCAAGGGGAAGCTCAGCACCAGCTGCCGTTTAAAGCATGCTTTCAAAAGTGGGTTCAGGCACTCTGGCAGTGCCTGCTGTGCAGCTGAGGCTGTGGGGACACAGCACTGGCTCAGGCCAGCCCTCGGCCCCTCACAGCTCATGCCAAGGGCCCAGCTCACAAAGCAGTTTCATACCACTTGCAGCAGCTATTTCAAAGGCCTAAATGTCATTCACAGGAGCCATTTAGGTGCCATGTAGGTGCCAATTCAGTGTCGGTGTCCTGGCATGAGAAGCCATGACGGGGCCTCTGCATGTGCACTCAGGGCACTTCCAGTGCCATCCCAAAGGGATCACAAAGGACAGGGCTCTTCTTTCAGCACTGCTGAGCTCCTCACCCAGCATTTAAATCTCAGGAAGAGACAAGAATTGAGTGCACCAGGGAAGCTGGCCTCCAAGAAAAGGCATCAATCCCACGGCCCACCCAAGCCAACGGCCTGCATGTCTGTACCTTCTCCTCCTTCTCTCTTCTCTGCTGTCACTTTGCCCGTTCTCTCTGACCGGGAGCTTGTCCTCTCAGACAAATAAAAGATGTGCATCCTCACGTAGGCACTGCATAGATGTCTTACAGAATTGTCCCTTCTTCCCCGACAGCTGCAAATCCTACCGCTGCCAGACCTCATCCCTTGCTCCCACAAAGGGAGAGAAGACTTTCCATTCTAATTCATTGTCCAGCTCTAAGTCAACTACCCAGTCAGTAGAAATAGCTGTGAAATCCCCTCCACCAACCTGCCACAAGAGCTACAGCTGCGGAGGGGGAAACAGCAAACTCCCACCCCCACCACTGCTTTGGACTCCTTACCAGCTAAAATATATCCCACTCCTGCGATTATTTCTTTTAACCACAGCTACAATCTATTGGAATCAATTAAACACAAGATCACAGAATGGGCTGGGTGCAAAGGAACCTTTAGTGCCACCCAGTGCAAGCTCTGCCACGGCAGGGACACCTCCCACTGTCCCACGCTGCTCCAGCCTGGCCTTGGGCACTGCCAGGGATCCAGGGGCAGCCACAGCTGCTCTGGGCACCCTGTGCCAGGCCTGCCCACCCTGCCAGGGAACAAGTCCTGGCCCGTATCCCATCTGAAGCTGCTCCCAGTGCAAAGAGGTGTCACTGCATGGCCTTGGGATGATGGATCAAGAGAAAGCCCCAGGCTTTGAGCAGAGCCCCCAGTGCCTGTGCTGGGGACGTGCCACCCACCTGCCCCGCAAGCACTCAGCTGCCTCGCAGCCAAAAGGAGTGTCCAACAGGCAAAGTACTCCCAGAGGATCAAGCCCTGGTCACTGCACCAATGACAAGGTCTTTATTGGGAAGAAATGTCAAAGCACAGCGACATTTCTTTTCCAAGCAGGAGACGCTGATCCTGGTGCGGCACCGCAGGTATGCTGTTATTGCTGGTCCTCAATTCATCCCTTTATCAGCTGCAGGGCCACCAGGACAGGCTTTGGTCTCCCAGGCCAGCGCTGAGGGACACTGCTGTCCCCACCAGCTGTCCCCAGCCCTGGGTGCTGTCCCCGCCAGGGCTGTCCCCAGCCCTGTGTGCCCGAGCCTCTGCAGCCCAAAGCACCTGGAGATCCCCCTGAGCATCAGCGATCAGGGCCGCTGCAATCAGCCTGCTGACCCAAAATCCCAAGTCCTGCCACAAGAAAAGCAGCTGATGCATCGATACCTTGGAATTACATGTCTCAATGCAAGGACAGGAAGCACCCCTATGCCACCAAATCATTGCTAAGGGCTTGCAAGCCTCAACCCGCAGATTTCAGCGTTGCACACACAGTCAGGGCAAGGGTAAATCCACACAGAAATGACACAGAAATTCCAAAACACACATCATGTTGGTCTTGACGCCTTTCTTGTTGGCTCAAGGGCTGTTTCCGTGAGCCACGCTTGCACAGAAAGAAAGAAAGGAAGTGCAGCTGCTGAGGAACATCTCCATGCCCTCAGCAGGTTTTGGTGCCTTTGCTGCAGGGCCGCTCCTGTCAGAGCCCCCTCTCTGCTGCTGACGCCTTTGCTCTTGGCGACACCAGCCCAGGAACACCAGCAGGGCCCAGGGCTGGGTCAGGGGGACCCCCCTGTGCACAGGGACTCCCAGCCCCGTGGCTGTGCCAGCACCCCCAGAAACACCAAGATCTGGCAGCACTTTGCTCCGCTGCTCTTTCCGGACACGCAACCATCTCCTTCCTTTGCCATCGCAGGAAAATTCAACCTCTACCTCAGCCAAAGACCATTTCCCACACATGGCTGCTCAGAAATGTTCTTCTGCACTTCCTCCACCAAAAACACCCCCGCATGCCCAGAAGAGATCCCAGGGCCATCAGGATACCCTCCACAAACACTGCACAGGCACCCAGGACCATGGGCTTTCCATCTCTGCCATTCAGGCTCCCTGCGCTGCTCCTGTTCATTTTCTCCTCCTCTCTCCATCACTTTGGGAGCCACAGAGCTCCCAGGCTTTGGCAATTCCCAAGGCCAGTGCTGTGCATGGCTTGTTGGACACCCCCGGGGCTGTGGACTGTGGACTGACATCCCTGTGGTGTTTCAGAGAAGCTGTTGAGAACCACAGCAAGCCACCAAGTTACTGAGCCTACTAGAACACCTCCCCAAGAGTAAAAGCTGAAAAAGTTGGGGCTGCTGAGGAACGAGAGCTGAAGCTTGTGTGGCAAGCTCAGAGCACATTCACAGTGAATGAAAGGTGGAAGAAGGAGCGTGACTCTTCCTCAGGAAGTGTACTGATGGGACAAGGGGGAATGGGATCAAACGGAAAGAGAGTTGGAAGAGATTTGATGCTGGAAAGAAGTTCTTTAATGTGAGGCTGCTTGTCCCTGACACAGGGACCTGTGCACATGTGGGTGCCCCATCCCCAGCAACATCCAAGGCCACGTTGGACAGGGTTGAAGTGCTGGGAGCTTGCTCAGGTTGGAACCAGATGATTTTTAGGGTCCCTTCCAAGCCAAACCACTCAAGGATTTGATGGTTCCATGACGTCCATCTCCAAGAGAGGAGTGGCCCTGAAGCTTCTGTGACATCACGGAGCCTGGAGTGCTCCAGGTGGAAGGTCCAGGGCCTGGAGACCAGCACAACAGACAGTTCACCTGCTGCCAGCACTCAGTTCTCCCCCACTCTTTGCTCTCTGCCACGGTGCCAAGATGTTCCCGCTGCCAGCACTCGGTTGTCCCTCGCTCTTCGTTCTGTGCCTTGGTGCTGAGCTGCTCCTGCTGCCTGGACTTTTCCAGCACTTCTACTGGAGCATCAACGCCAGTAGGATGAGCGCTCCTGTCCCAGCGGAGGTACAGTGCCATACCAGGGAGGGGGGCAGCCCTGACTGCCTGGGCAGGCTGCAGCCCTGTGGGGATGGATGCTGGGGACAGGGACCCCAAGGGAGATTGTGCTGTCTCATGCAGACTGCCAGAGACACCATTGAGGATATGGAAGTGGATGAGAAGGATGACACCGAGCCCATGGAAGTTGATGAGCAAGACGACACCGAGCCCATGGAAGTTGATGAGAAGGACGACACCGAGCCCATGGAAGTTGATGAGCAGGATGACACCGAGCCCATGGAAGTGGATGAAAATGATGAGACTGAGCCCATGGAAGTTGATGAGCAGGATGACACCGAGCCCATGGACGTTGATGAGAAGGACAAGGAAGAGCCCCTGGTCCTGGGGTGAGGATGGAGCCCCAGGAGCAGGACAACCTGATGCTCCCCTGCCCTGCCCTGCCCACAGGCAGTGCCCAGCCTGGGGCGGGGCTGGCTGGCTCTCCTCAGGGACATGGTGCTCAAGGAAGTCCTGCTCTGCTGCTTCTTTCCTTCCTTCCTTCCTTCCTTCCTTCCTTCCTTCCTTCCTTCCTTCCTTCCTTCCCAGATTGACAGGGATAATGGGCATTGATAGGGCCCCGCTGTAAATATGTTCGACATGTTAGAGGGTTTTTATAGGAACTGTTAGCCTCAAGCTCCTAGATTGTTCATCTCTAGGTTCTAGATTGTTCCCGTATAGGTCCCAGATCGTTACTGTATAGGACCCAGGTTGTTGGAGTACTGGTTCCAGATTGTTAAAAGTATAGTCTTCCATGTAAATAAGTTCTATCCATTGTTGTTAGAAGGATACATGTTCTGGAAATGTTTGGATCACCTTTGTTCAATAAATACAATTTCTTATTAAAACCCCGCCTCTCTTTGCAATTCCTTTGGGCAACATTTGCACAGTGGTGGTTTCCACTTGCTCATGGTTCCTGGGGCTGGAGGTCCCGGGGGGTGCTGGCACAGCCAGCCCTGGCTGGGGGTCCCTGTGCAGGGAGGTCCCACTGACCCAGCACTGCTGTTCCTGGGGCCCAGCAGTGTCCCCGAGGGCAAAGCTGTCACCAGCAGAGAGGGAGCTGTGACAGCAGCAGCCCCTGCAGCCACGCCAACAAAGCAAAGGAAACCTCCTGCCACCCTTCCTGCTGCAGCCACTGGGACTCCTGGGCAGGAGCCAGCATCAGGCACAGAGATGCAACATCCACCTCCATGCTCTGAAGGTCACGACAGCCTTGGCAACTCTGGGACCTGCACCTGGGCTGCTGCAGGGGCTGATGTTTAAGGCTTGCAGCCTCCAAAGCCTCTGGGCTTTGCTTCCCCCGCTGCCTTCCTTTGCTCTGTGCCCAGGATCCTCACCCTGACCGTGTTCCCCACTCCCTGAGCATCCCCATCACAGGGGCCATTGGCAAATCCCACACGCTTCACAAAACAAACTCCCCCACAGTAACCAAACCACTCTTTGGTCAGAGGGTGCCAAGGGGAAGCTCAGCACCAGCTGCCGTTTAAAGCATGCTTTCAAAAGTGGGTTCAGGCACTCTGGCAGTGCCTGCTGTGCAGCTGAGGCTGTGGGGACACAGCACTGGCTCAGGCCAGCCCTCAGCCCCTCACAGCTCATGCCAAGGGCCCAGCTCACAAAGCAGTTTCACACCACTTGCTGCAGCTATTTCAAAGGCCTAAATGTCATTCACAGGAGCCATTTAGGTGCCATGTAGGTGCCAATTCAGTGTCGGTGTCCTGGCATGAGAAGCCATGAAGGGGCCCCTGCATGTGCACTCAGGGCACTTCCAGTGCCATCCCAAAGGGATCACAAAGGACAGGGCTCTTCTTTCAGCACTGCTGAGCTCCTCACCCAGCATTTAAATCTCAGGAAGAGACAAGAATTGAGTGCACCAGGGAAGCTGGCCTCCAAGAAAAGGCATCAATCCCACGGCCCACCCAAGCCAACGGCCTGCATGTCTGTACCTTCTCCTCCTTCTCTCTTCTCTGCTGTCACTTTGCCCCTTCTCTCTGACCGGGAGCTTGTCCTCTCAGACAAATAAAAGATGTGCATCCTCACGTAGGCACTGCATAGATGTCTTACAGAATTGTCCCTTCTTCCCCGACAGCTGCAAATCCTACCGCTGCCAGACCTCATCCCTTGCTCCCACAAAGGGAGAGAAGACTTTCCATTCTAATTCATTGTCCAGCTCTAAGTCAACTACCCAGTCAGTAGAAATAGCTGTGAAATCCCCTCCACCAACCTGCCACAAGAGCTACAGCTGCGGAGGGGGAAACAGCAAACTCCCACCCCCACCACTGCTTTGGACTCCTTACCAGCTAAAATATATCCCACTCCTGCGATTATTTCTTTTAACCACAGCTACAATCTATTGGAATCAATTAAACACAAGATCACAGAATGGGCTGGGTGCAAAGGAACCTTCAGTGCCACCCAGTGCAAGCTCTGCCACGGCAGGGACACCTCCCACTGTCCCACGCTGCTCCAGCCTGGCCTTGGGCACTGCCAGGGATCCAGGGGCAGCCACAGCTGCTCTGGGCACCCTGTGCCAGGCCTGCCCACCCTGCCAGGGAACAAGTCCTGGCCCGTATCCCATCTGAAGCTGCTCCCAGTGCAAAGAGGTGTCACTGCATGGCCTTGGGATGATGGATCAAGAGAAAGCCCCAGGCTTTGAGCAGAGCCCCCAGTGCCTGTGCTGGGGACGTGCCACCCACCTGCCCCGCAAGCACTCAGCTGCCTCGCAGCCAAAAGGAGTGTCCAACAGGCAAAGTACTCCCAGAGGATCAAGCCCTGGTCACTGCACCAATGACAAGGTCTTTATTGGGAAGAAATGTCAAAGCACAGCGACATTTCTTTTCCAAGCAGGAGACGCTGATCCTGGTGCGGCACCGCAGGTATGCTGTTATTGCTGGTCCTCAATTCATCCCTTTATCAGCTGCAGGGCCACCAGGACAGGCTTTGGTCTCCCAGGCCAGCGCTGAGGGACACTGCTGTCCCCACCAGCTGTCCCCAGCCCTGGGTGCTGTCCCCGCCAGGGCTGTCCCCAGCCCTGTGTGCCCGAGCCTCTGCAGCCCAAAGCACCTGGAGATCCCCCTGAGCATCAGCGATCAGGGCCGCTGCAATCAGCCTGCTGACCCAAAATCCCAAGTCCTGCCACAAGAAAAGCAGCTGATTCATCGATACCTTGGAATTACATGTCTCAATGCAAGGACAGGAAGCACCCCTATGCCACCAAATCATTGCTAAGGGCTTGCAAGCCTCAACCTGGAGATTTCAGCGTTGCACACACAGTCAGGGCAAGGGTAAATCCACACAGAAATGACACAGAAATTCCAAAACACACATCATGTTGGTCTTGACGCCTTTCTTGTTGGCTCAAGGGCTGTTTCCGTGGGCCACGCTTGCACAGAAAGAAAGAAAGGAAGTGCAGCTGCTGAGGAACATCTCCATGCCCTCAGCAGGTTTTGGTGCCTTTGCTGCAGGGCCGCTCCTGTCAGAGCCCCCTCTCTGCTGCTGACACCTTTGCTCTTGGCAACACCAGCCCAGGAACACCAGCAGGGCCCAGGGCTGGGTCAGGGGGACCCCCCTGTGCACAGGGACCCCCAGCCCCGTGGCTGTGCCAGCACCCCCAGAAACACCAAGATCTGGCAGCGCTTTGCTCCGCTGCTCTTTCCGGACACGCAACCATCTCCTTCCTTTGCCATCGCAGGAAAATTCAACCTCTACCTCAGCCAAAGACCATTTCCCACACATGGCTGCTCAGAAATGTTCTTCTGCACTTCCTCCACCAAAAACACCCCTGCAGGCCCAGAAGAGATCCCAGGGCCATCAGGATATCCTCCACAAACACTGCACAGGCACCCAGGACCATGGGCTTCCCATCTCTGCCATTCAGGCTCCCTGCGCTGCTCCTGTTCATTTTCTCCTCCTCTCTCCATCACTTTGGGAGCCACAGAGCTCCCAGGCTTTGTCAATTCCCAAGGCCAGTGCTGTGCATGGCTTGTTGGACACCCCCGGGGCTGTGGACTGTGGACTGACATCCCTGTGGTGTTTCAGAGAAGCTGTTGAGAACCACAGCAAGCCACCAAGTTACTGAGCCTACTAGAACACCTCCCCAAGAGTAAAAGCTGAAAAAGTTGGGGCTGCTGAGGAACGAGAGCTGAAGCTTGTGTGGCAAGCTCAGAGCACATTCACAGTGAATGAAAGGTGGAAGAAGGAGCGTGACTCTTCCTCAGGAAGTGTACTGATGGGACAAGGGGGAATGGGATCAAACGGAAAGAGAGTTGGAAGAGATTTGATGCTGGAAAGAAGTTCTTTAATGTGAGGCTGCTTGTCCCTGACACAGGGACCTGTGCACATGTGGGTGCCCCATCCCCAGCAACATCCAAGGCCACGTTGGACAGGGTTGAAGTGCTGGGAGCTTGCTCAGGTTGGAACCAGATGATTTTTAGGGTCCCTTCCAAGCCAAACCACTCAAGGATTTGATGGTTCCATGACGTCCATCTCCAAGAGAGGAGTGGCCCTGAAGCTTCTGTGACATCACGGAGCCTGGAGTGCTCCAGGTGGAAGGTCCAGGGCCTGGAGACCAGCACAACAGACAGTTCACCTGCTGCCAGCACTCAGTTCTCCCCCACTCTTTGCTCTCTGCCACGGTGCCAAGATGTTCCCGCTGCCAGCACTCGGTTGTCCCTCGCTCTTCGTTCTGTGCCTTGGTGCTGAGCTGCTCCTGCTGCCTGGACTTTTCCAGCACTTCTACTGGAGCATCAACGCCAGTAGGATGAGCGCTCCTGTCCCAGCGGAGGTACAGTGCCATACCAGGGAGGGGGGCAGCCCTGACTGCCTGGGCAGGCTGCAGCCCTGTGGGGATGGATGCTGGGGACAGGGACCCCAAGGGAGATTGTGCTGTCTCATGCAGACTGCCAGAGACACCATTGAGGATATGGAAGTGGATGAGAAGGACGACACCGAGCCCATGGAAGTTGATGAGCAAGACGACACCGAGCCCATGGAAGTTGATGAGAAGGACGACACCGAGCCCATGGAAGTTGATGAGCAGGATGACACCGAGCCCATGGAAGTGGATGAAAATGATGAGACTGAGCCCATGGAAGTTGATGAGCAGGATGACACCGAGCCCATGGACGTTGATGAGAAGGACAAGGAAGAGCCCCTGGTCCTGGGGTGAGGATGGAGCCCCAGGAGCAGGACAACCTGATGCTCCCCTGCCCTGCCCTGCCCACAGGCAGTGCCCAGCCTGGGGCGGGGCTGGCTGGCTCTCCTCAGGGACATGGTGCTCAAGGAAGTCCTGCTCTGCTGCTTCTTTCCTTCCTTCCTTCCTTCCTTCCTTCCTTCCTTCCCCGATTGACAGGGATAATGGGCATTGATAGGGCCCCGCTGTAAATATGTTCGACATGTTAGAGGGTTTTTATAGGAACTGTTAGCCTCAAGCTCCTAGATTGTTCATCTCTAGGTTCTAGATTGTTCCCGTATAGGTCCCAGATCGTTACTGTATAGGTCCCAGGTTGTTGGAGTACTGGTTCCAGATTGTTAAAAGTATAGTCTTCCATGTAAATAAGTTCTATCCATTGTTGTTAGAAGGATACATGTTCTGGAAATGTTTGGATCACCTTTGTTCAATAAATACAATTTCTTATTAAAACCCCGCCTCTCTTTGCAATTCCTTTGGGCAACATTTGCACAGTGGTGGTTTCCACTTGCTCATGGTTCCTGGGGCTGGAGGTCCCTGGGGGTGCTGGCACAGCCAGCCCTGGCTGGGGGTCCCTGTGCAGGGAGGTCCCACTGACCCAGCACTGCTGTTCCTGGGGCCCAGCAGTGTCCCCGAGGGCAAAGCTGTCACCAGCAGAGAGGGAGCTGTGACAGCAGCAGCCCCTGCAGCCACGCCAACAAAGCAAAGGAAACCTCCTGCCACCCTTCCTGCTGCAGCCACTGGGACTCCTGGGCAGGAGCCAGCATCAGGCACAGAGATGCAACATCCACCTCCATGCTCTGAAGGTCACGACAGCCTTGGCAACTCTGGGACCTGCACCTGGGCTGCTGCAGGGGCTGATGTTTAAGGCTTGCAGCCTCCAAAGCCTCTGGGCTTTGCTTCCCCCGCTGCCTTCCTTTGCTCTGTGCCCAGGATCCTCACCCTGACCGTGTTCCCCACTCCCTGAGCATCCCCATCACAGGGGCCATTGGCAAATCCCACACGCTTCACAAAACAAACTCCCCCACAGTAACCAAACCACTCTTTGGTCAGAGGGTGCCAAGGGGAAGCTCAGCACCAGCTGCCGTTTAAAGCATGCTTTCAAAAGTGGGTTCAGGCACTCTGGCAGTGCCTGCTGTGCAGCTGAGGCTGTGGGGACACAGCACTGGCTCAGGCCAGCCCTCAGCCCCTCACAGCTCATGCCAAGGGCCCAGCTCACAAAGCAGTTTCACACCACTTGCTGCAGCTATTTCAAAGGCCTAAATGTCATTCACAGGAGCCATTTAGGTGCCATGTAGGTGCCAATTCAGTGTCGGTGTCCTGGCATGAGAAGCCATGAAGGGGCCTCTGCATGTGCACTCAGGGCACTTCCAGTGCCATCCCAAAGGGATCACAAAGGACAGGGCTCTTCTTTCAGCACTGCTGAGCTCCTCACCCAGCATTTAAATCTCAGGAAGAAGCAAGAATTGAGTGCACCAGGGAAGCTGGCCTCCAAGAAAAGGCATCAATCCCACGGCCCACCCAAGCCAACGGCCTGCATGTCTGTACCTTCTCCTCCTTCTCTCTTCTCTGCTGTCACTTTGCCCGTTCTCTCTGACCGGGAGCTTGTCCTCTCAGACAAATAAAAGATGTGCATCCTCACGTAGCCACTGCATAGATGTCTTACAGAATTGTCCCTTCTTCCCCGACAGCTGCAAATCCTACCGCTGCCAGACCTCATCCCTTGCTCCCACAAAGGGAGAGAAGACTTTCCATTCTAATTCATTGTCCAGCTCTAAGTCAACTACCCAGTCAGTAGAAATAGCTGTGAAATCCCCTCCACCAACCTGCCACAAGAGCTACAGCTGCGGAGGGGGAAACAGCAAACTCCCACCCCCACCACTGCTTTGGACTCCTTACCAGCTAAAATATATCCCACTCCTGCGATTATTTCTTTTAACCACAGCTACAATCTATTGGAATCAATTAAACACAAGATCACAGAATGGGCTGGGTGCAAAGGAACCTTCAGTGCCACCCAGTGCAAGCTCTGCCACGGCAGGGACACCTCCCACTGTCCCACGCTGCTCCAGCCTGGCCTTGGGCACTGCCAGGGATCCAGGGGCAGCCACAGCTGCTCTGGGCACCCTGTGCCAGGCCTGCCCACCCTGCCAGGGAACAAGTCCTGGCCCGTATCCCATCTGAAGCTGCTCCCAGTGCAAAGAGGTGTCACTGCATGGCCTTGGGATGATGGATCAAGAGAAAGCCCCAGGCTTTGAGCAGAGCCCCCAGTGCCTGTGCTGGGGACGTGCCACCCACCTGCCCCGCAAGCACTCAGCTGCCTCGCAGCCAAAAGGAGTGTCCAACAGGCAAAGTACTCCCAGAGGATCAAGCCCTGGTCACTGCACCAATGACAAGGTCTTTATTGGGAAGAAATGTCAAAGCACAGCGACATTTCTTTTCCAAGCAGGAGACGCTGATCCTGGTGCGGCACCGCAGGCATGCTGTTATTGCTGGTCCTCAATTCATCCCTTTATCAGCTGCAGGGCCACCAGGACAGGCTTTGGTCTCCCAGGCCAGCGCTGAGGGACACTGCTGTCCCCACCAGCTGTCCCCAGCCCTGGGTGCTGTCCCCGCCAGGGCTGTCCCCAGCCCTGTGTGCCCGAGCCTCTGCAGCCCAAAGCACCTGGAGATCCCCCTGAGCATCAGCGATCAGGGCCGCTGCAATCAGCCTGCTGACCCAAAATCCCAAGTCCTGCCACAAGAAAAGCAGCTGATGCATCGATACCTTGGAATTACATGTCTCAATGCAAGGACAGGAAGCACCCCTATGCCACCAAATCATTGCTAAGGGCTTGCAAGCCTCAACCCGCAGATTTCAGCGTTGCACACACAGTCAGGGCAAGGGTAAATCCACACAGAAATGACACAGAAATTCCAAAACACACATCATGTTGGTCTTGACGCCTTTCTTGTTGGCTCAAGGGCTGTTTCCGTGAGCCACGCTTGCACAGAAAGAAAGAAAGGAAGTGCAGCTGCTGAGGAACATCTCCATGCCCTCAGCAGGTTTTGGTGCCTTTGCTGCAGGGCCGCTCCTGTCAGAGCCCCCTCTCTGCTGCTGACGCCTTTGCTCTTGGCGACACCAGCCCAGGAACACCAGCAGGGCCCAGGGCTGGGTCAGGGGGACCCCCCTGTGCACAGGGACTCCCAGCCCCGTGGCTGTGCCAGCACCCCCAGAAACACCAAGATCTGGCAGCACTTTGCTCCGCTGCTCTTTCCGGACACGCAACCATCTCCTTCCTTTGCCATCGCAGGAAAATTCAACCTCTACCTCAGCCAAAGACCATTTCCCACACATGGCTGCTCAGAAATGTTCTTCTGCACTTCCTCCACCAAAAACACCCCCGCATGCCCAGAAGAGATCCCAGGGCCATCAGGATACCCTCCACAAACACTGCACAGGCACCCAGGACCATGGGCTTTCCATCTCTGCCATTCAGGCTCCCTGCGCTGCTCCTGTTCATTTTCTCCTCCTCTCTCCATCACTTTGGGAGCCACAGAGCTCCCAGGCTTTGGCAATTCCCAAGGCCAGTGCTGTGCATGGCTTGTTGGACACCCCCGGGGCTGTGGACTGTGGACTGACATCCCTGTGGTGTTTCAGAGAAGCTGTTGAGAACCACAGCAAGCCACCAAGTTACTGAGCCTACTAGAACACCTCCCCAAGAGTAAAAGCTGAAAAAGTTGGGGCTGCTGAGGAACGAGAGCTGAAGCTTGTGTGGCAAGCTCAGAGCACATTCACAGTGAATGAAAGGTGGAAGAAGGAGCGTGACTCTTCCTCAGGAAGTGTACTGATGGGACAAGGGGGAATGGGATCAAACGGAAAGAGAGTTGGAAGAGATTTGATGCTGGAAAGAAGTTCTTTAATGTGAGGCTGCTTGTCCCTGACACAGGGACCTGTGCACATGTGGGTGCCCCATCCCCAGCAACATCCAAGGCCACGTTGGACAGGGTTGAAGTGCTGGGAGCTTGCTCAGGTTGGAACCAGATGATTTTTAGGGTCCCTTCCAAGCCAAACCACTCAAGGATTTGATGGTTCCATGACGTCCATCTCCAAGAGAGGAGTGGCCCTGAAGCTTCTGTGACATCACGGAGCCTGGAGTGCTCCAGGTGGAAGGTCCAGGGCCTGGAGACCAGCACAACAGACAGTTCACCTGCTGCCAGCACTCAGTTCTCCCCCACTCTTTGCTCTCTGCCACGGTGCCAAGATGTTCCCGCTGCCAGCACTCGGTTGTCCCTCGCTCTTCGTTCTGTGCCTTGGTGCTGAGCTGCTCCTGCTGCCTGGACTTTTCCAGCACTTCTACTGGAGCATCAACGCCAGTAGGATGAGCGCTCCTGTCCCAGCGGAGGTACAGTGCCATACCAGGGAGGGGGGCAGCCCTGACTGCCTGGGCAGGCTGCAGCCCTGTGGGGATGGATGCTGGGGACAGGGACCCCAAGGGAGATTGTGCTGTCTCATGCAGACTGCCAGAGACACCATTGAGGATATGGAAGTGGATGAGAAGGATGACACCGAGCCCATGGAAGTTGATGAGCAAGACGACACCGAGCCCATGGAAGTTGATGAGAAAGACGACACCGAGCCCATGGAAGTTGATGAGCAGGATGACACCGAGCCCATGGAAGTGGATGAAAATGATGAGACTGAGCCCATGGAAGTTGATGAGCAGGATGACACCGAGCCCATGGACGTTGATGAGAAGGACAAGGAAGAGCCCCTGGTCCTGGGGTGAGGATGGAGCCCCAGGAGCAGGACAACCTGATGCTCCCCTGCCCTGCCCTGCCCACAGGCAGTGCCCAGCCTGGGGCGGGGCTGGCTGGCTCTCCTCAGGGACATGGTGCTCAAGGAAGTCCTGCTCTGCTGCTTCTTTCCTTCCTTCCTTCCTTCCTTCCTTCCTTCCTTCCCCGATTGACAGGGATAATGGGCATTGATAGGGCCCCGCTGTAAATATGTTCTACATGTTAGAGGGTTTTTATAGGAGCTGTTAGCCTAAAGCTCCTAGATTGTTCATCTCTAGGTTCTAGATTGTTCCCGTATAGGTCCCAGATTGTTACTGTATAGGTCCCAGGTTGTTGGAGTACTGGTTCCAGATTGTTAAAAGTATAGTCTTCCATGTAAATAAGTTCTATCCATTGTTGTTAGAAGGATAGATGTTCTGGAAATGTTTGGATCACCTTTGTTCAATAAATACAATTTCTTATTAAAACCCCGCCTCTCTTTGCAATTCCTTTGGGCAACCTTTGCACAGTGGTGGTTTCCACTTGCTCATGGTTCCTGGGGCTGGAGGTCCCGGGGGGTGCTGGCACAGCCAGCCCTGGCTGGGGGTCCCTGTGCAGGGAGGTCCCACTGACCCAGCACTGCTGTTCCTGGGGCCCAGCAGTGTCCCCGAGGGCAAAGCTGTCACCAGCAGAGAGGGAGCTGTGACAGCAGCAGCCCCTGCAGCCACGCCAACAAAGCAAAGGAAACCTCCTGACACCCTTCCTGCTGCAGCCACTGGGACTCCTGGGCAGGAGCCAGCATCAGGCACAGGGATGCAACATCCACCTCCATGCTCTGAAGGTCACGACAGCCTTGGCAACTCTGGGACCTGCACCTGGGCTGCTGCAGGGGCTGATGTTTAAGGCTTGCAGCCTCAAAAACCTCTGGGCTTTGCTTCCCCTGCTGCTTTCCATTGCCCTGTGCCCAGGATCCTCACCCTGACCGTGTTCCCCACTCCCTGAGCATCCCCATCACAGGGGGCACTGGCAAATCCCGCATGCTTCACAAAACAAACTCCCCCACAGTAACCAAACCACTCTTTGGTCAGAGGGTGCCAAGGGGAAGCTCAGCACCAGCTGCCGTTTAAAGCATGCTTTCAAAAGTGGGTTCAGGCACTCTGGCAGTGCCTGCTGTGCAGCTGAGGCTGTGGGGACACAGCATTGGCTCAGGCCAGCCCTCGGCCCCTCACAGCTCATGCCAAGGGCCCAGCTCACAAAGCAGTTTCATACCACTTGCAGCAGCTATTTCAAAGGCCTAAATGTCATTCACAGGAGCCGTTTAGGTGCCATGTAGGTGCCAATTCAGTGTCGGTGTCCTGGCATGAGAAGCCATGACGGGGCCTCTGCATGTGCACTCAGGGCACTTCCAGTGCCATCCCAAAGGGATCACAAAGGACAGGGCTCTTCTTTCAGCACTGCTGAGCTCCTCACCCAGCATTTAAATCTCAGGAAGAGACAAGAATTGAGTGCACCAGGGAAGCTGGCCTCCAAGAAAAGGCATCAATCCCACGGCCCACCCAAGCCAACGGCCTGCATGTCTGTACCTTCTCCTCCTTCTCTCTTCTCTGCTGTCACTTTGCCCGTTCTCTCTGTCCGGGAGCTTGGCCTCTCAGACAAATAAAAGATGTGCATCCTCACGTAGCCACTGCATAGATGTCTTACAGAATTGTCCCTTCTTCCCCGACAGCTGCAAATCCTACCGCTGCCAGACCTCATCCCTTGCTCCCACAAAGGGAGAGAAGACTTTCCATTCTAATTCATTGTCCAGCTCTAAGTCAACTACCCAGTCAGTAGAAATAGCTGTGAAATCCCCTCCACCAACCTGCCACAAGAGCTACAGCTGCGGAGGGGGAAGCAGCAAACTCCCACCCCCACCACTGCTTTGGACTCCTTACCAGCTAAAATATATCCCACTCCTGCGATTATTTCTTTTAACCACAGCTACAATCTATTGGAATCAATTAAACACAAGATCACAGAATGGGCTGGGTGCAAAGGAACCTTCAGTGCCACCCAGTGCAAGCTCTGCCACGGCAGGGACACCTCCCACTGTCCCACGCTGCTCCAGCCTGGCCTTGGGCACTGCCAGGGATCCAGGGGCAGCCACAGCTGCTCTGGGCAACCTGTGCCAGGCCTGCCCACCCTGCCAGGGAACAAGTCCTGGCCCGTATCCCATCTGAAGCTGCTCCCAGTGCAAAGAGGTGTCACTGCATGGCCTTGGGATGATGGATCAAGAGAAAGCCCCAGGCTTTGAGCAGAGCCCCCAGTGCCTGTGCTGGGGACGTGCCACCCACCTGCCCCGCAAGCACTCAGCTGCCTCGCAGCCAAAAGGAGTGTCCAACAGGCAAAGTACTCCCAGAGGATCAAAGCCTGGTCACTGCACCAATGACAAGGTCTTTATTGGGAAGAAATGTCAAAGCACAGCGACATTTCTTTTCCAAGCAGGAGACGCTGATCCTGGTGCGGCACCGCAGGCATGCTGTTATTGCTGGTCCTCAATTCATCCCTTTATCAGCTGCAGGGCCACCAGGACAGGCTTTGGTCTCCCAGGCCAGCGCTGAGGGACACTGCTGTCCCCACCAGCTGTCCCCAGCCCTGGGTGCTGTCCCCGCCAGGGCTGTCCCCAGCCCTGTGTGCCCGAGCCTCTGCAGCCCAAAGCACCTGGAGATCCCCCTGAGCATCAGCGATCAGGGCCGCTGCAATCAGCCTGCTGACCCAAAATCCCAAGTCCTGCCACAAGAAAAGCAGCTGATGCATCGATACCTTGGAATTACATGTCTCAATGCAAGGACAGGAAGCACCCCTATGCCACCAAATCATTGCTAAGGGCTTGCAAGCCTCAACCCGCAGATTTCAGCGTTGCACACACAGTCAGGGCAAGGGTAAATCCACACAGAAATGACACAGAAATTCCAAAACACACATCATGTTGGTCTTGACGCCTTTCTTGTTGGCTCAAGGGCTGTTTCCGTGAGCCACGCTTGCACAGAAAGAAAGAAAGGAAGTGCAGCTGCTGAGGAACATCTCCATGCCCTCAGCAGGTTTTGGTGCCTTTGCTGCAGGGCCGCTCCTGTCAGAGCCCCCTCTCTGCTGCTGACGCCTTTGCTCTTGGCGACACCAGCCCAGGAACACCAGCAGGGCCCAGGGCTGGGTCAGGGGGACCCCCCTGTGCACAGGGACTCCCAGCCCCGTGGCTGTGCCAGCACCCCCAGAAACACCAAGATCTGGCAGCACTTTGCTCCGCTGCTCTTTCCGGACACGCAACCATCTCCTTCCTTTGCCATCGCAGGAAAATTCAACCTCTACCTCAGCCAAAGACCATTTCCCACACATGGCTGCTCAGAAATGTTCTTCTGCACTTCCTCCACCAAAAACACCCCCGCATGCCCAGAAGAGATCCCAGGGCCATCAGGATACCCTCCACAAACACTGCACAGGCACCCAGGACCATGGGCTTTCCATCTCTGCCATTCAGGCTCCCTGCGCTGCTCCTGTTCATTTTCTCCTCCTCTCTCCATCACTTTGGGAGCCACAGAGCTCCCAGGCTTTGGCAATTCCCAAGGCCAGTGCTGTGCATGGCTTGTTGGACACCCCCGGGGCTGTGGACTGTGGACTGACATCCCTGTGGTGTTTCAGAGAAGCTGTTGAGAACCACAGCAAGCCACCAAGTTACTGAGCCTACTAGAACACCTCCCCAAGAGTAAAAGCTGAAAAAGTTGGGGCTGCTGAGGAACGAGAGCTGAAGCTTGTGTGGCAAGCTCAGAGCACATTCACAGTGAATGAAAGGTGGAAGAAGGAGCGTGACTCTTCCTCAGGAAGTGTACTGATGGGACAAGGGGGAATGGGATCAAACGGAAAGAGAGTTGGAAGAGATTTGATGCTGGAAAGAAGTTCTTTAATGTGAGGCTGCTTGTCCCTGACACAGGGACCTGTGCACATGTGGGTGCCCCATCCCCAGCAACATCCAAGGCCACGTTGGACAGGGTTGAAGTGCTGGGAGGTTGCTCAGGTTGGAACCAGATGATTTTTAGGGTCCCTTCCAAGCCAAACCACTCAAGGATTTGATGGTTCCATGACGTCCATCTCCAAGAGAGGAGTGGCCCTGAAGCTTCTGTGACATCACGGAGCCTGGAGTGCTCCAGGTGGAAGGTCCAGGGCCTGGAGACCAGCACAACAGACAGTTCACCTGCTGCCAGCACTCAGTTCTCCCCCACTCTTTGCTCTCTGCCACGGTGCCAAGATGTTCCCGCTGCCAGCACTCGGTTGTCCCTCGCTCTTCGTTCTGTGCCTTGGTGCTGAGCTGCTCCTGCTGCCTGGACTTTTCCAGCACTTCTACTGGAGCATCAACGCCAGTAGGATGAGCGCTCCTGTCCCAGCGGAGGTACAGTGCCATACCAGGGAGGGGGGCAGCCCTGACTGCCTGGGCAGGCTGCAGCCCTGTGGGGATGGATGCTGGGGACAGGGACCCCAAGGGAGATTGTGCTGTCTCATGCAGACTGCCAGAGACACCATTGAGGATATGGAAGTGGATGAGAAGGATGACACCGAGCCCATGGAAGTTGATGAGCAAGACGACACCGAGCCCATGGAAGTTGATGAGAAAGACGACACCGAGCCCATGGAAGTTGATGAGCAGGATGACACCGAGCCCATGGAAGTGGATGAAAATGATGAGACTGAGCCCATGGAAGTTGATGAGCAGGATGACACCGAGCCCATGGACGTTGATGAGAAGGACAAGGAAGAGCCCCTGGTCCTGGGGTGAGGATGGAGCCCCAGGAGCAGGACAACCTGATGCTCCCCTGCCCTGCCCTGCCCACAGGCAGTGCCCAGCCTGGGGCGGGGCTGGCTGGCTCTCCTCAGGGACATGGTGCTCAAGGAAGTCCTGCTCTGCTGCTTCTTTCCTTCCTTCCTTCCTTCCTTCCTTCCTTCCTTCCCCGATTGACAGGGATAATGGGCATTGATAGGGCCCCGCTGTAAATATGTTCTACATGTTAGAGGGTTTTTATAGGAGCTGTTAGCCTAAAGCTCCTAGATTGTTCATCTCTAGGTTCTAGATTGTTCCCGTATAGGTCCCAGATTGTTACTGTATAGGACCCAGGTTGTTGGAGTACTGGTTCCAGATTGTTAAAAGTATAGTCTTCCATGTAAATAAGTTCTATCCATTGTTGTTAGAAGGATAGATGTTCTGGAAATGTTTGGATCACCTTTGTTCAATAAATACAATTTCTTATTAAAACCCCGCCTCTCTTTGCAATTCCTTTGGGCAACCTTTGCACAGTGGTGGTTTCCACTTGCTCATGGTTCCTGGGGCTGGAGGTCCCGGGGGGTGCTGGCACAGCCAGCCCTGGCTGGGGGTCCCTGTGCAGGGAGGTCCCACTGACCCAGCACTGCTGTTCCTGGGGCCCAGCAGTGTCCCCGAGGGCAAAGCTGTCACCAGCAGAGAGGGAGCTGTGACAGCAGCAGCCCCTGCAGCCACGCCAACAAAGCAAAGGAAACCTCCTGCCACCCTTCCTGCTGCAGCCACTGGGACTCCTGGGCAGGAGCCAGCATCAGGCACAGGGATGCAACATCCACCTCCATGCTCTGAAGGTCACGACAGCCTTGGCAACTCTGGGACCTGCACCTGGGCTGCTGCAGGGGCTGATGTTTAAGGCTTGCAGCCTCAAAAACCTCTGGGCTTTGCTTCCCCTGCTGCTTTCCATTGCCCTGTGCCCAGGATCCTCACCCTGACCGTGTTCCCCACTCCCTGAGCATCCCCATCACAGGGGGCACTGGCAAATCCCGCATGCTTCACAAAACAAACTCCCCCACAGTAACCAAACCACTCTTTGGTCAGAGGGTGCCAAGGGGAAGCTCAGCACCAGCTGCCGTTTAAAGCATGCTTTCAAAAGTGGGTTCAGGCACTCTGGCAGTGCCTGCTGTGCAGCTGAGGCTGTGGGGACACAGCATTGGCTCAGGCCAGCCCTCGGCCCCTCACAGCTCATGCCAAGGGCCCAGCTCACAAAGCAGTTTCATACCACTTGCAGCAGCTATTTCAAAGGCCTAAATGTCATTCACAGGAGCCGTTTAGGTGCCATGTAGGTGCCAATTCAGTGTCGGTGTCCTGGCATGAGAAGCCATGACGGGGCCTCTGCATGTGCACTCAGGGCACTTCCAGTGCCATCCCAAAGGGATCACAAAGGACAGGGCTCTTCTTTCAGCACTGCTGAGCTCCTCACCCAGCATTTAAATCTCAGGAAGAGACAAGAATTGAGTGCACCAGGGAAGCTGGCCTCCAAGAAAAGGCATCAATCCCACGGCCCACCCAAGCCAACGGCCTGCATGTCTGTACCTTCTCCTCCTTCTCTCTTCTCTGCTGTCACTTTGCCCGTTCTCTCTGTCCGGGAGCTTGGCCTCTCAGACAAATAAAAGATGTGCATCCTCACGTAGCCACTGCATAGATGTCTTACAGAATTGTCCCTTCTTCCCCAAGAGCTGCAAATCCTACCGCTGCCAGACCTCATCCCTTGCTCCCACAAAGGGAGAGAAGACTTTCCATTCTAATTCATTGTCCAGCTCTAAGTCAACTACCCAGTCAGTAGAAATAGCTGTGAAATCCCCTCCACCAACCTGCCACAAGAGCTACAGCTGCGGAGGGGGAAGCAGCAAACTCCCACCCCCACCACTGCTTTGGACTCCTTACCAGCTAAAATATATCCCACTCCTGCGATTATTTCTTTTAACCACAGCTACAATCTATTGGAATCAATTAAACACAAGATCACAGAATGGGCTGGGTGCAAAGGAACCTTCAGTGCCACCCAGTGCAAGCTCTGCCACGGCAGGGACACCTCCCACTGTCCCACGCTGCTCCAGCCTGGCCTTGGGCACTGCCAGGGATCCAGGGGCAGCCACAGCTGCTCTGGGCAACCTGTGCCAGGCCTGCCCACCCTGCCAGGGAACAAGTCCTGGCCCGTATCCCATCTGAAGCTGCTCCCAGTGCAAAGAGGTGTCACTGCATGGCCTTGGGATGATGGATCAAGAGAAAGCCCCAGGCTTTGAGCAGAGCCCCCAGTGCCTGTGCTGGGGACGTGCCACCCACCTGCCCCGCAAGCACTCAGCTGCCTCGCAGCCAAAAGGAGTGTCCAACAGGCAAAGTACTCCCAGAGGATCAAGCCCTGGTCACTGCACCAATGACAAGGTCTTTATTGGGAAGAAATGTCAAAGCACAGCGACATTTCTTTTCCAAGCAGGAGACGCTGATCCTGGTGCGGCACCGCAGGCATGCTGTTATTGCTGGTCCTCAATTCATCCCTTTATCAGCTGCAGGGCCACCAGGACAGGCTTTGGTCTCCCAGGCCAGCGCTGAGGGACACTGCTGTCCCCACCAGCTGTCCCCAGCCCTGGGTGCTGTCCCCGCCAGGGCTGTCCCCAGCCCTGTGTGCCCGAGCCTCTGCAGCCCAAAGCACCTGGAGATCCCCCTGAGCATCAGCGATCAGGGCCGCTGCAATCAGCCTGCTGACCCAAAATCCCAAGTCCTGCCACAAGAAAAGCAGCTGATGCATCGATACCTTGGAATTACATGTCTCAATGCAAGGACAGGAAGCACCCCTATGCCACCAAATCATTGCTAAGGGCTTGCAAGCCTCAACCCGCAGATTTCAGCGTTGCACACACAGTCAGGGCAAGGGTAAATCCACACAGAAATGACACAGAAATTCCAAAACACACATCATGTTGGTCTTGACGCCTTTCTTGTTGGCTCAAGGGCTGTTTCCGTGAGCCACGCTTGCACAGAAAGAAAGAAAGGAAGTGCAGCTGCTGAGGAACATCTCCATGCCCTCAGCAGGTTTTGGTGCCTTTGCTGCAGGGCCGCTCCTGTCAGAGCCCCCTCTCTGCTGCTGACGCCTTTGCTCTTGGCGACACCAGCCCAGGAACACCAGCAGGGCCCAGGGCTGGGTCAGGGGGACCCCCCTGTGCACAGGGACTCCCAGCCCCGTGGCTGTGCCAGCACCCCCAGAAACACCAAGATCTGGCAGCACTTTGCTCCGCTGCTCTTTCCGGACACGCAACCATCTCCTTCCTTTGCCATCGCAGGAAAATTCAACCTCTACCTCAGCCAAAGACCATTTCCCACACATGGCTGCTCAGAAATGTTCTTCTGCACTTCCTCCACCAAAAACACCCCCGCATGCCCAGAAGAGATCCCAGGGCCATCAGGATACCCTCCACAAACACTGCACAGGCACCCAGGACCATGGGCTTTCCATCTCTGCCATTCAGGCTCCCTGCGCTGCTCCTGTTCATTTTCTCCTCCTCTCTCCATCACTTTGGGAGCCACAGAGCTCCCAGGCTTTGGCAATTCCCAAGGCCAGTGCTGTGCATGGCTTGTTGGACACCCCCGGGGCTGTGGACTGTGGACTGACATCCCTGTGGTGTTTCAGAGAAGCTGTTGAGAACCACAGCAAGCCACCAAGTTACTGAGCCTACTAGAACACCTCCCCAAGAGTAAAAGCTGAAAAAGTTGGGGCTGCTGAGGAACGAGAGCTGAAGCTTGTGTGGCAAGCTCAGAGCACATTCACAGTGAATGAAAGGTGGAAGAAGGAGCGTGACTCTTCCTCAGGAAGTGTACTGATGGGACAAGGGGGAATGGGATCAAACGGAAAGAGAGTTGGAAGAGATTTGATGCTGGAAAGAAGTTCTTTAATGTGAGGCTGCTTGTCCCTGACACAGGGAGCTGTGCACATGTGGGTGCCCCATCCCCAGCAACATCCAAGGCCACGTTGGACAGGGTTGAAGTGCTGGGAGCTTGCTCAGGTTGGAACCAGATGATTTTTAGGGTCCCTTCCAAGCCAAACCACTCAAGGATTTGATGGTTCCATGACGTCCATCTCCAAGAGAGGAGTGGCCCTGAAGCTTCTGTGACATCACGGAGCCTGGAGTGCTCCAGGTGGAAGGTCCAGGGCCTGGAGACCAGCACAACAGACAGTTCACCTGCTGCCAGCACTCAGTTCTCCCCCACTCTTTGCTCTCTGCCACGGTGCCAAGATGTTCCCGCTGCCAGCACTCGGTTGTCCCTCGCTCTTCGTTCTGTGCCTTGGTGCTGAGCTGCTCCTGCTGCCTGGACTTTTCCAGCACTTCTACTGGAGCATCAACGCCAGTAGGATGAGCGCTCCTGTCCCAGCGGAGGTACAGTGCCATACCAGGGAGGGGGGCAGCCCTGACTGCCTGGGCAGGCTGCAGCCCTGTGGGGATGGATGCTGGGGACAGGGACCCCAAGGGAGATTGTGCTGTCTCATGCAGACTGCCAGAGACACCA
The DNA here is from genome assembly GCF_963662255.1 of Cinclus cinclus. NCBI lineage: Eukaryota > Metazoa > Chordata > Aves > Passeriformes > Cinclidae > Cinclus > Cinclus cinclus. The sequence goes on from NC_085059.1 coordinate 2,091,080, forward strand.
TTGAGGATATGGAAGTGGATGAGAAGGACGACACCGAGCCCATGGAAGTGGATGAGCAAGACGACACCGAGCCCATGGAAGTTGATGAGCAGGATGACACCGAGCCCATGGAAGTGGATGAAAATGATGAGACTGAGCCCATGGAAGTTGATGAGCAGGATGACACCGAGCCCATGGACGTTGATGAGAAGGACAAGGAAGAGCCCCTGGTCCTGGGGTGAGGATGGAGCCCCAGGAGCAGGACAACCTGATGCTCCCCTGCCCTGCCCTGCCCACAGGCAGTGCCCAGCCTGGGGCGGGGCTGGCTGGCTCTCCTCAGGGACATGGTGCTCAAGGAAGTCCTGCTCTGCTGCTTCTTTCCTTCCTTCCTTCCTTCCTTCCCCGATTGACAGGGATAATGGGCATTGATAGGGCCCCGCTGTAAATATGTTCTACATGTTAGAGGGTTTTTATAGGAGCTGTTAGCCTAAAGCTCCTAGATTGTTCATCTCTAGGTTCTAGATTGTTCCCGTATAGGTCCCAGATTGTTACTGTATAGGACCCAGGTTGTTGGAGTACTGGTTCCAGATTGTTAAAAGTATAGTCTTCCATGTAAATAAGTTCTATCCATTGTTGTTAGAAGGATAGATGTTCTGGAAATGTTTGGATCACCTTTGTTCAATAAATACAATTTCTTATTAAAACCCCGCCGCTCTTTGCAATTCCTTTGGGCAACCTTTGCACAGTCATGGTTTCAACTTGCTCATGGTTCCTGGGGCTGGAGGTCCCAGGGGGTGCTGGCACAGCCAGCCCTGGCTGGGGGTCCCTGTGCAGGGAGGTCCCACTGACCCAGCACTGCTGTTCCTGGGGCCCAGCAGTGTCCCCGAGGGCAAAGCTGTCACCAGCAGAGAGGGAGCTGTGACAGCAGCAGCCCCTGCAGCCACGCCAACAAAGCAAAGGAAACCTCCTGCCACCCTTCCTGCTGCAGCCACTGGGACTCCTGGGCAGGAGCCAGCATCAGGCACAGGGATGCAACATCCACCTCCATGCTCTGAAGGTCACGACAGCCTTGGCAACTCTGGGACCTGCACCTGGGCTGCTGCAGGGGCTGATGTTTAAGGCTTGCAGCCTCCAAAGCCTCTGGGCTTTGCTTCCCCCGCTGCTTTCCATTGCCCTGTGCCCAGGATCCTCACCCTGACCGTGTTCCCCACTCCCTGAGCATCCCCATCACAGGGGGCACTGGCAAATCCCGCACGCTTCACAAAACAAACTCCCCCACAGTAACCAAACCACTCTTTGGTCAGAGGGTGCCAAGGGGAAGCTCAGCACCAGCTGCCGTTTAAAGCATGCTTTCAAAAGTGGGTTCAGGCACTCTGGCAGTGCCTGCTGTGCAGCTGAGGCTGTGGGGACACAGCACTGGCTCAGGCCAGCCCTCAGCCCCTCACAGCTCATGCCAAGGGCCCAGCTCACAAAGCAGTTTCATACCACTTGCAGCAGCTATTTCAAAGGCCTAAATGTCATTCACAGGAGCCATTTAGGTGCCATGTAGGTGCCAATTCAGTGTCGGTGTCCTGGCATGAGAAGCCATGACGGGGCCTCTGCATGTGCACTCAGGGCACTTCCAGTGCCATCCCAAAGGGATCACAAAGGACAGGGCTCTTCTTTCAGCACTGCTGAGCTCCTCACCCAGCATTTAAATCTCAGGAAGAAGCAAGAATTGAGTGCACCAGGGAAGCTGGCCTCCAAGAAAAGGCATCAATCCCACGGCCCACCCAAGCCAACGGCCTGCATGTCTGTACCTTCTCCTCCTTCTCTCTTCTCTGCTGTCACTTTGCCCGTTCTCTCTGTCCGGGAGCTTGGCCTCTCAGACAAATAAAAGATGTGCATCCTCACGTAGCCACTGCATAGATGTCTTACAGAATTGTCCCTTCTTCCCCGACAGCTGCAAATCCTACCGCTGCCAGACCTCATCCCTTGCTCCCACAAAGGGAGAGAAGACTTTCCATTCTAATTCATTGTCCAGCTCTAAGTCAACTACCCAGTCAGTAGAAATAGCTGTGAAATCCACTCCACCAACCTGCCACAAGAGCTACAGCTGCGGAGGGGGAAGCAGCAAACTCCCACCCCCACCACTGCTTTGGACTCCTTACCAGCTAAAATATATCCCACTCCTGCGATTATTTCTTTTAACCACAGCTACAATCTATTGGAATCAATTAAACACAAGATCACAGAATGGGCTGGGTGCAAAGGAACCTTCAGTGCCACCCAGTGCAAGCTCTGCCACGGCAGGGACACCTCCCACTGTCCCACGCTGCTCCAGCCTGGCCTTGGGCACTGCCAGGGATCCAGGGGCAGCCACAGCTGCTCTGGGCACCCTGTGCCAGGCCTGCCCACCCTGCCAGGGAACAAGTCCTGGCCCGTATCCCATCTGAAGCTGCTCCCAGTGCAAAGAGGTGTCACTGCATGGCCTTGGGATGATGGATCAAGAGAAAGCCCCAGGCTTTGAGCAGAGCCCCCAGTGCCTGTGCTGGGGACGTGCCACCCACCTGCCCCGCAAGCACTCAGCTGCCTCGCAGCCAAAAGGAGTGTCCAACAGGCAAAGTACTCCCAGAGGATCAAGCCCTGGTCACTGCACCAATGACAAGGTCTTTATTGGGAAGAAATGTCAAAGCACAGCGACATTTCTTTTCCAAGCAGGAGACGCTGATCCTGGTGCGGCACCGCAGGCATGCTGTTATTGCTGGTCCTCAATTCATCCCTTTATCAGCTGCAGGGCCACCAGGACAGGCTTTGGTCTCCCAGGCCAGCGCTGAGGGACACTGCTGTCCCCACCAGCTGTCCCCAGCCCTGGGTGCTGTCCCCGCCAGGGCTGTCCCCAGCCCTGTGTGCCCGAGCCTCTGCAGCCCAAAGCACCTGGAGATCCCCCTGAGCATCAGCGATCAGGGCCGCTGCAATCAGCCTGCTGACCCAAAATCCCAAGTCCTGCCACAAGAAAAGCAGCTGATTCATCGATACCTTGGAATTACATGTCTCAATGCAAGGACAGGAAGCACCCCTATGCCACCAAATCATTGCTAAGGGCTTGCAAGCCTCAACCCGCAGATTTCAGCGTTGCACACACAGTCAGGGCAAGGGTAAATCCACACAGAAATGACACAGAAATTCCAAAACACACATCATGTTGGTCTTGACGCCTTTCTTGTTGGCTCAAGGGCTGTTTCTGTGGGCCACGCTTGCACAGAAAGAAAGAAAGGAAGTGCAGCTGCTGAGGAACATCTCCATGCCCTCAGCAGGTTTTGGTGCCTTTGCTGCAGGGCCGCTCCTGTCAGAGCCCCCTCTCTGCTGCTGACGCCTTTGCTCTTGGCGACACCAGCCCAGGAACACCAGCAGGGCCCAGGGCTGGGTCAGGGGGACCCCCCTGTGCACAGGGACTCCCAGCCCCGTGGCTGTGCCAGCACCCCCAGAAACACCAAGATCTGGCAGCACTTTGCTCCGCTGCTCTTTCCGGACACGCAACCATCTCCTTCCTTTGCCATCGCAGGAAAATTCAACCTCTACCTCAGCCAAAGACCATTTCCCACACATGGCTGCTCAGAAATGTTCTTCTGCACTTCCTCCACCAAAAACACCCCCGCATGCCCAGAAGAGATCCCAGGGCCATCAGGATACCCTCCACAAACACTGCACAGGCACCCAGGACCATGGGCTTTCCATCTCTGCCATTCAGGCTCCCTGCGCTGCTCCTGTTCATTTTCTCCTCCTCTCTCCATCACTTTGGGAGCCACAGAGCTCCCAGGCTTTGGCAATTCCCAAGGCCAGTGCTGTGCATGGCTTGTTGGACACCCCCGGGGCTGTGGACTGTGGACTGACATCCCTGTGGTGTTTCAGAGAAGCTGTTGAGAACCACAGCAAGCCACCAAGTTACTGAGCCTACTAGAACACCTCCCCAAGAGTAAAAGCTGAAAAAGTTGGGGCTGCTGAGGAACGAGAGCTGAAGCTTGTGTGGCAAGCTCAGAGCACATTCACAGTGAATGAAAGGTGGAAGAAGGAGCGTGACTCTTCCTCAGGAAGTGTACTGATGGGACAAGGGGGAATGGGATCAAACGGAAAGAGAGTTGGAAGAGATTTGATGCTGGAAAGAAGTTCTTTAATGTGAGGCTGCTTGTCCCTGACACAGGGAGCTGTGCACATGTGGGTGCCCCATCCCCAGCAACATCCAAGGCCACGTTGGACAGGGTTGAAGTGCTGGGAGCTTGCTCAGGTTGGAACCAGATGATTTTTAGGGTCCCTTCCAAGCCAAACCACTCAAGGATTTGATGGTTCCATGACGTCCATCTCCAAGAGAGGAGTGGCCCTGAAGCTTCTGTGACATCACGGAGCCTGGAGTGCTCCAGGTGGAAGGTCCAGGGCCTGGAGACCAGCACAACAGACAGTTCACCTGCTGCCAGCACTCAGTTCTCCCCCACTCTTTGCTCTCTGCCACGGTGCCAAGATGTTCCCGCTGCCAGCACTCGGTTGTCCCTCGCTCTTCGTTCTGTGCCTTGGTGCTGAGCTGCTCCTGCTGCCTGGACTTTTCCAGCACTTCTACTGGAGCATCAACGCCAGTAGGATGAGCGCTCCTGTCCCAGCGGAGGTACAGTGCCATACCAGGGAGGGGGGCAGCCCTGACTGCCTGGGCAGGCTGCAGCCCTGTGGGGATGGATGGTGGGGACAGGGACCCCAAGGGAGATTGTGCTGTCTCATGCAGACTGCCAGAGACACCATTGAGGATATGGAAGTGGATGAGAAGGACGACACCGAGCCCATGGAAGTGGATGAGAAGGACGACACCGAGCCCATGGAAGTTGATGAGCAGGATGACACCGAGCCCATGGAAGTGGATGAAAATGATGAGACTGAGCCCATGGAAGTTGATGAGCAGGATGACACCGAGCCCATGGACGTTGATGAGAAGGACAAGGAAGAGCCCCTGGTCCTGGGGTGAGGATGGAGCCCCAGGAGCAGGACAACCTGATGCTCCCCTGCCCTGCCCTGCCCACAGGCAGTGCCCAGCCTGGGGCGGGGCTGGCTGGCTCTCCTCAGGGACATGGTGCTCAAGGAAGTCCTGCTCTGCTGCTTCTTTCCTTCCTTCCTTCCTTCCTTCCCCGATTGACAGGGATAATGGGCATTGATAGGGCCCCGCTGTAAATATGTTCTACATGTTAGAGGGTTTTTATAGGAGCTGTTAGCCTAAAGCTCCTAGATTGTTCATCTCTAGGTTCTAGATTGTTCCCGTATAGGTCCCAGATTGTTACTGTATAGGACCCAGGTTGTTGGAGTACTGGTTCCAGATTGTTAAAAGTATAGTCTTCCATGTAAATAAGTTCTATCCATTGTTGTTAGAAGGATAGATGTTCTGGAAATGTTTGGATCACCTTTGTTCAATAAATACAATTTCTTATTAAAACCCTGCCTCTCTTTGCAATTCCTTGGGGCAACCTTTGCACAGTGGTGGTTTCCACTTGCTCATGGTTCCTGGGGCTGGAGGTCCCAGGGGGTGTTGGCACAGCCAGCCCTGGCTGGGGGTCCCTGTGCAGGGAGGTCCCACTGACCCAGCACTGCTGTTCCTGGGGCACAGCAGTGTCCCCGAGGGCAAAGCTGTCACCAGCAGAGAGGGAGCTGTGACAGCAGCAGCCCCTGCAGCCACGCCAACAAAGCAAAGGAAACCTCCTGCCACCCTTCCTGCTGCAGCCACTGGGACTCCTGGGCAGGAGCCAGCATCAGGCACAGGGATGCAACATCCACCTCCATGCTCTGAAGGTCACGACAGCCTTGGCAACTCTGGGACCTGCACCTGGGCTGCTGCAGGGGCTGATGTTTAAGGCTTGCAGCCTCCAAAGCCTCTGGGCTTTGCTTCCCCCGCTGCTTTCCATTGCCCTGTGCCCAGGATCCTCACCCTGACCGTGTTCCCCACTCCCTGAGCATCCCCATCACAGGGGGCACTGGCAAATCCCGCACGCTTCACAAAACAAACTCCCCCACAGTAACCAAACCAGTCTTTGGTCAGAGGGTGCCAAGGGGAAGCTCAGCACCAGCTGCCGTTTAAAGCATGCTTTCAAAAGTGGGTTCAGGCACTCTGGCAGTGCCTGCTGTGCAGCTGAGGCTGTGGGGACACAGCACTGGCTCAGGCCAGCCCTCAGCCCCTCACAGCTCATGCCAAGGGCCCAGCTCACAAAGCAGTTTCATACCACTTGCAGCAGCTATTTCAAAGGCCTAAATGTCATTCACAGGAGCCATTTAGGTGCCATGTAGGTGCCAATTCAGTGTCGGTGTCCTGGCATGAGAAGCCATGACGGGGCCTCTGCATGTGCACTCAGGGCACTTCCAGTGCCATCCCAAAGGGATCACAAAGGACAGGGCTCTTCTTTCAGCACTGCTGAGCTCCTCACCCAGCATTTAAATCTCAGGAAGAAGCAAGAATTGAGTGCACCAGGGAAGCTGGCCTCCAAGAAAAGGCATCAATCCCACGGCCCACCCAAGCCAACGGCCTGCATGTCTGTACCTTCTCCTCCTTCTCTCTTCTCTGCTGTCACTTTGCCCCTTCTCTCTGTCCGGGAGCTTGGCCTCTCAGACAAATAAAAGATGTGCATCCTCACGTAGCCACTGCATAGATGTCTTACAGAATTGTCCCTTCTTCCCCGACAGCTGCAAATCCTACCGCTGCCAGACCTCATCCCTTGCTCCCACAAAGGGAGAGAAGACTTTCCATTCTAATTCATTGTCCAGCTCTAAGTCAACTACCCAGTCAGTAGAAATAGCTGTGAAATCCACTCCACCAACCTGCCACAAGAGCTACAGCTGCGGAGGGGGAAGCAGCAAACTCCCACCCCCACCACTGCTTTGGACTCCTTACCAGCTAAAATATATCCCACTCCTGCGATTATTTCTTTTAACCACAGCTACAATCAATTGGAATCAATTAAACACAAGATCACAGAATGGGCTGGGTGCAAAGGAACCTTCAGTGCCACCCAGTGCAAGCTCTGCCACGGCAGGGACACCTCCCACTGTCCCACGCTGCTCCAGCCTGGCCTTGGGCACTGCCAGGGATCCAGGGGCAGCCACAGCTGCTCTGGGCACCCTGTGCCAGGCCTGCCCACCCTGCCAGGGAACAAGTCCTGGCCCGTATCCCATCTGAAGCTGCTCCCAGTGCAAAGAGGTGTCACTGCATGGCCTTGGGATGATGGATCAAGAGAAAGCCCCAGGCTTTGAGCAGAGCCCCCAGTGCCTGTGCTGGGGACGTGCCACCCACCTGCCCCGCAAGCACTCAGCTGCCTCGCAGCCAAAAGGAGTGTCCAACAGGCAAAGTACTCCCAGAGGATCAAGCCCTGGTCACTGCACCAATGACAAGGTCTTTATTGGGAAGAAATGTCAAAGCACAGCGACATTTCTTTTCCAAGCAGGAGACGCTGATCCTGGTGCGGCACCGCAGGCATGCTGTTATTGCTGGTCCTCAATTCATCCCTTTATCAGCTGCAGGGCCACCAGGACAGGCTTTGGTCTCCCAGGCCAGCGCTGAGGGACACTGCTGTCCCCACCAGCTGTCCCCAGCCCTGGGTGCTGTCCCCGCCAGGGCTGTCCCCAGCCCTGTGTGCCCGAGCCTCTGCAGCCCAAAGCACCTGGAGATCCCCCTGAGCATCAGCGATCAGGGCCGCTGCAATCAGCCTGCTGACCCAAAATCCCAAGTCCTGCCACAAGAAAAGCAGCTGATTCATCGATACCTTGGAATTACATGTCTCAATGCAAGGACAGGAAGCACCCCTATGCCACCAAATCATTGCTAAGGGCTTGCAAGCCTCAACCCGCAGATTTCAGCGTTGCACACACAGTCAGGGCAAGGGTAAATCCACACAGAAATGACACAGAAATTCCAAAACACACATCTTGTTGGTCTTGACGCCTTTCTTGTTGGCTCAAGGGCTGTTTCCGTGGGCCACGCTTGCACAGAAAGAAAGAAAGGAAGTGCAGCTGCTGAGGAACATCTCCATGCCCTCAGCAGGTTTTGGTGCCTTTGCTGCAGGGCCGCTCCTGTCAGAGCCCCCTCTCTGCTGCTGACGCCTTTGCTCTTGGCGACACCAGCCCAGGAACACCAGCAGGGCCCAGGGCTGGGTCAGGGGGACCCCCCTGTGCACAGGGACTCCCAGCCCCGTGGCTGTGCCAGCACCCCCAGAAACACCAAGATCTGGCAGCACTTTGCTCCGCTGCTCTTTCCGGACACGCAACCATCTCCTTCCTTTGCCATCGCAGGAAAATTCAACCTCTACCTCCGCCAAAGACCATTTCCCACACATGGCTGCTCAGAAATGTTCTTCTGCACTTCCTCCACCAAAAACACCCCCGCATGCCCAGAAGAGATCCCAGGGCCATCAGGATACCCTCCACAAACACTGCACAGGCACCCAGGACCATGGGCTTTCCATCTCTGCCATTCAGGCTCCCTGTGCTGCTCCTGTTCATTTTCTCCTCCTCTCTCCATCACTTTGGGAGCCACAGAGCTCCCAGGCTTTGTCAATTCCCAAGGCCAGTGCTGTGCATGGCTTGTTGGACACCCCCGGGGCTGTGGACTGTGGACTGACATCCCTGTGGTGTTTCAGAGAAGCTGTTGAGAACCACAGCAAGCCACCAAGTTACTGAGCCTACTAGAACACCTCCCCAAGAGTAAAAGCTGAAAAAGTTGGGGCTGCTGAGGAATGAGAGCTGAAGCTTGTGTGGCAAGCTCAGAGCACATTCACAGTGAATGAAAGGTGGAAGAAGGAGTGTGACTCTTCCTCAGGAAGTGTACTGATGGGACAAGGGGGAATGGGATCAAACGGAAAGAGAGTTGGAAGAGATTTGATGCTGGAAAGAAGTTCTTTAATGTGAGGCTGCTTGTCCCTGACACAGGGACCTGTGCACATGTGGGTGCCCCATCCCCAGCAACATCCAAGGCCACGTTGGACAGGGTTGAAGTGCTGGGAGGTTGCTCAGGTTGGAACCAGATGATTTTTAGGGTCCCTTCCAAGCCAAACCACTCAAGGATTTGATGGTTCCATGACGTCCATCTCCAAGAGAGGAGTGGCCCTGAAGCTTCTGTGACATCACGGAGCCTGGAGTGCTCCAGGTGGAAGGTCCAGGGCCTGGAGACCAGCACAACAGACAGTTCACCTGCTGCCAGCACTCAGTTCTCCCCCACTCTTTGCTCTCTGCCACGGTGCCAAGATGTTCCCGCTGCCAGCACTCGGTTGTCCCTCGCTCTTCGTTCTGTGCCTTGGTGCTGAGCTGCTCCTGCTGCCTGGACTTTTCCAGCACTTCTACTGGAGCATCAACGCCAGTAGGATGAGCGCTCCTGTCCCAGCGGAGGTACAGTGCCATACCAGGGAGGGGGGCAGCCCTGACTGCCTGGGCAGGCTGCAGCCCTGTGGGGATGGATGCTGGGGACAGGGACCCCAAGGGAGATTGTGCTGTCTCATGCAGACTGCCAGAGACACCATTGAGGATATGGAAGTGGATGAGAAGGACGACACCGAGCCCATGGAAGTTGATGAGCAAGACGACACCGAGCCCATGGAAGTTGATGAGCAGGATGACACCGAGCCCATGGAAGTGGATGAAAATGATGAGACTGAGCCCATGGAAGTTGATGAGCAGGATGACACCGAGCCCATGGACGTTGATGAGAAGGACAAGGAAGAGCCCCTGGTCCTGGGGTGAGGATGGAGCCCCAGGAGCAGGACAACCTGATGCTCCCCTGCCCTGCCCACAGGCAGTGCCCAGCCTGGGGCGGGGCTGGCTGGCTCTATTCAGGGACATGGTGCTCAAGGAAGTCCTGCTCTGCTGCTTCTTTCCTTCCTTCCTTCCTTCCTTCCTTCCCCGATTGACAGGGATAATGGGCATTGATAGGGCCCCGCTGTAAATATGTTCTACATGTTAGAGGGTTTTTATAGGAACTGTTAGCCTCAAGCTCCTAGATTGTTCATCTCTAGGTTCTAGATTGTTCCCGTATAGGTCCCAGATTGTTACTGTATAGGACCCAGGTTGTTGGAGTACTGGTTCCAGATTGTTAAAAGTATAGTCTTCCATGTAAATAAGTTCTATCCATTGTTGTTAGAAGGATAGATGTTCTGGAAATGTTTGGATCACCTTTGTTCAATAAATACAATTTCTTATTAAAACCCTGCCTCTCTTTGCAATTCCTTGGGGCAACCTTTGCACAGTGGTGGTTTCCACTTGCTCATGGTTCCTGGGGCTGGAGGTCCCGGGGGGTGTTGGCACAGCCAGCCCTGGCTGGGGGTCCCTGTGCAGGGAGGTCCCACTGACCCAGCACTGCTGTTCCTGGGGCCCAGCAGTGTCCCCGAGGGCAAAGCTGTCACCAGCAGAGAGGGAGCTGTGACAGCAGCAGCCCCTGCAGCCACGCCAACAAAGCAAAGGAAACCTCCTGCCACCCTTCCTGCTGCAGCCACTGGGACTCCTGGGCAGGAGCCAGCATCAGGCACAGGGATGCAACATCCACCTCCATGCTCTGAAGGTCACGACAGCCTTGGCAACTCTGGGACCTGCACCTGGGCTGCTGCAGGGGCTGATGTTTAAGGCTTGCAGCCTCCAAAGCCTCTGGGCTTTGCTTCCCCCGCTGCTTTCCATTGCCCTGTGCCCAGGATCCTCACCCTGACCATGTTCCCCACTCCCTGAGCATCCCCATCACTGTGGGCACTGGCAAATCCCACACGCTTCACAAAACAAACTCCCCCACAGTAACCAAACCACTCTTTGGTCAGAGGGTGCCAAGGGGAAGCTCAGCACCAGCTGCCGTTTAAAGCATGCTTTCAAAAGTGGGTTCAGGCACTCTGGCAGTGCCTGCTGTGCAGCTGAGGCTGTGGGGACACAGCACTGGCTCAGGCCAGCCCTCAGCCCCTCACAGCTCATGCCAAGGGCCCAGCTCACAAAGCAGTTTCACACCACTTGCAGCAGCTATTTCAAAGGCCTAAATGTCATTCACAGGAGCCATTTAGGTGCCATGTAGGTGCCAATTCAGTGTCGGTGTCCTGGCATGAGAAGCCATGACGGGGCCTCTGCATGTGCACTCAGGGCACTTCCAGTGCCATCCCAAAGGGATCACAAAGGACAGGGCTCTTCTTTCAGCACTGCTGAGCTCCTCAGCCAGCATTTAAATCTCAGGAAGAAGCAAGAATTGAGTGCACCAGGGAAGCTGGCCTCCAAGAAAAGGCATCAATCCCACGGCCCACCCAAGCCAACGGCCTGCATGTCTGTACCTTCTCCTCCTTCTCTCTTCCCTGCTGTCACTTTGCCCGTTCTCTCTGTCCGGGAGCTTGGCCTCTCAGACAAATAAAAGATGTGCATCCTCACGTAGGCACTGCATAGATGTCTTACAGAATTGTCCCTTCTTCCCCGACAGCTGCAAATCCTACCGCTGCCAGACCTCATCCCTTGCTCCCACAAAGGGAGAGAAGACTTTCCATTCTAATTCATTGTCCAGCTCTAAGTCAACTACCCAGTCAGTAGAAATAGCTGTGAAATCCCCTCCACCAACCTGCCACAAGAGCTACAGCTGCGGAGGGGGAAACAGCAAACTCCCACCCCCACCACTGCTTTGGACTCCTTACCAGCTAAAATATATCCCACTCCTGCGATTATTTCTTTTAACCACAGCTACAATCAATTGGAATCAATTAAACACAAGATCACAGAATGGGCTGGGTGCAAAGGAACCTTCAGTGCCACCCAGTGCAAGCTCTGCCACGGCAGGGACACCTCCCACTGTCCCACGCTGCTCCAGCCTGGCCTTGGGCACTGCCAGGGATCCAGGGGCAGCCACAGCTGCTCTGGGCACCCTGTGCCAGCCCTGCCCACCCTGCCAGGGAACAAGACCTGCCCCATATCCCATCTGAAGCTGCTCCCAGTGCAAAGAGGTGTCACTGCATGGCCTTGGGATGATGGATCAAGAGAAAGCCCCAGGCTTTGAGCAGAGCCCCCAGTGCCTGTGCTGGGGACGTGCCACCCACCTGCCCCGCAAGCACTCAGCTGCCTCGCAGCCAAAAGGAGTGTCCAACAGGCAAAGTACTCCCAGAGGATCAAAGCCTGGTCACTGCACCAATGACAAGGTCTTTATTGGGAAGAAATGTCAAAGCACAGCGACATTTCTTTTCCAAGCAGAAGACGCTGATCCTGGTGTGGCACCGCAGGCATGCTCTTATTGCTGGTCCTCAATTCATCCCTTTATCAGCTGCAGGGCCACCAGGACAGGCTTTGGTCTCCCAGGCCAGCGCTGAGGGACACTGCTGTCCCCACCAGCTGTCCCCAGCCCTGGGTGCTGTCCCCGCCAGGGCTGTCCCCAGCCCTGTGTGCCCGAGCCTCTGCAGCCCAAAGCACCTGGAGATCCCCCTGAGCATCAGCGATCAGGGCCGCTGCAATCAGCCTGCTGACCCAAAATCCCAAGTCCTGCCACAAGAAAAGCAGCTGATGCATCGATACCTTGGAATTACATGTCTCAATGCAAGGACAGGAAGCACCCCTATGCCACCAAATCATTGCTAAGGGCTTGCAAGCCTCAACCCGCAGATTTCAGCGTTGCACACACAGTCAGGGCAAGGGTAAATCCACACAGAAATGACACAGAAATTCCAAAACACACATCTTGTTGGTCTTGACGCCTTTCTTGTTGGCTCAAGGGCTGTTTCCGTGGGCCACGCTTGCACAGAAAGAAAGAAAGGAAGTGCAGCTGCTGAGGAACATCTCCATGCCCTCAGCAGGTTTTGGTGCCTTTGCTGCAGGGCCGCTCCTGTCAGAGCCCCCTCTCTGCTGCTGACGCCTTTGCTCTTGGCGACACCAGCCCAGGAACACCAGCAGGGCCCAGGGCTGGGTCAGGGGGACCCCCCTGTGCACAGGGACTCCCAGCCCCGTGGCTGTGCCAGCACCCCCAGAAACACCAAGATCTGGCAGCACTTTGCTCCGCTGCTCTTTCCGGACACGCAACCATCTCCTTCCTTTGCCATCGCAGGAAAATTCAACCTCTACCTCCGCCAAAGACCATTTCCCACACATGGCTGCTCAGAAATGTTCTTCTGCACTTCCTCCACCAAAAACACCCCCGCATGCCCAGAAGAGATCCCAGGGCCATCAGGATACCCTCCACAAACACTGCACAGGCACCCAGGACCATGGGCTTTCCATCTCTGCCATTCAGGCTCCCTGCGCTGCTCCTGTTCATTTTCTCCTCCTCTCTCCATCACTTTGGGAGCCACAGAGCTCCCAGGCTTTGGCAATTCCCAAGGCCAGTGCTGTGCATGGCTTGTTGGACACCCCCGGGGCTGTGGACTGTGGACTGACATCCCTGTGGTGTTTCAGAGAAGCTGTTGAGAACCACAGCAAGCCACCAAGTTACTGAGCCTACTAGAACACCTCCCCAAGAGTAAAAGCTGAAAAAGTTGGGGCTGCTGAGGAACGAGAGCTGAAGCTTGTGTGGCAAGCTCAGAGCACATTCACAGTGAATGAAAGGTGGAAGAAGGAGTGTGACTCTTCCTCAGGAAGTGTACTGATGGGACAAGGGGGAATGGGATCAAACGGAAAGAGAGTTGGAAGAGATTTGATGCTGGAAAGAAGTTCTTTAATGTGAGGCTGCTTGTCCCTGACACAGGGACCTGTGCACATGTGGGTGCCCCATCCCCAGCAACATCCAAGGCCACGTTGGACAGGGTTGAAGTGCTGGGAGGTTGCTCAGGTTGGAACCAGATGATTTTTAGGGTCCCTTCCAAGCCAAACCACTCAAGGATTTGATGGTTCCATGACGTCCATCTCCAAGAGAGGAGTGGCCCTGAAGCTTCTGTGACATCACGGAGCCTGGAGTGCTCCAGGTGGAAGGTCCAGGGCCTGGAGACCAGCACAACAGACAGTTCACCTGCTGCCAGCACTCAGTTCTCCCCCACTCTTTGCTCTCTGCCACGGTGCCAAGATGTTCCCGCTGCCAGCACTCGGTTGTCCCTCGCTCTTCGTTCTGTGCCTTGGTGCTGAGCTGCTCCTGCTGCCTGGACTTTTCCAGCACTTCTACTGGAGCATCAACGCCAGTAGGATGAGCGCTCCTGTCCCAGCGGAGGTACAGTGCCATACCAGGGAGGGGGGCAGCCCTGACTGCCTGGGCAGGCTGCAGCCCTGTGGGGATGGATGCTGGGGACAGGGACCCCAAGGGAGATTGTGCTGTCTCATGCAGACTGCCAGAGACACCATTGAGGATATGGAAGTGGATGAGAAGGACGACACCGAGCCCATGGAAGTTGATGAGCAAGACGACACCGAGCCCATGGAAGTTGATGAGAAGGACGACACCGAGCCCATGGAAGTTGATGAGCAGGATGACACCGAGCCCATGGAAGTGGATGAAAATGATGAGACTGAGCCCATGGAAGTTGATGAGCAGGATGACACCGAGCCCATGGACGTTGATGAGAAGGACAAGGAAGAGCCCCTGGTCCTGGGGTGAGGATGGAGCCCCAGGAGCAGGACAACCTGATGCTCCCCTGCCCTGCCCACAGGCAGTGCCCAGCCTGGGGCGGGGCTGGCTGGCTCTATTCAGGGACATGGTGCTCAAGGAAGTCCTGCTCTGCTGCTTCTTTCCTTCCTTCCTTCCTTCCTTCCCCGATTGACAGGGATAATGGGCATTGATAGGGCCCCGCTGTAAATATGTTCTACATGTTAGAGGGTTTTTATAGGAACTGTTAGCCTCAAGCTCCTAGATTGTTCATCTCTAGGTTCTAGATTGTTCCCGTATAGGTCCCAGATTGTTACTGTATAGGACCCAGGTTGTTGGAGTACTGGTTCCAGATTGTTAAAAGTATAGTCTTCCATGTAAATAAGTTCTATCCATTGTTGTTAGAAGGATAGATGTTCTGGAAATGTTTGGATCACCTTTGTTCAATAAATACAATTTCTTATTAAAACCCTGCCTCTCTTTGCAATTCCTTGGGGCAACCTTTGCACAGTGGTGGTTTCCACTTGCTCATGGTTCCTGGGGCTGGAGGTCCCGGGGGGTGTTGGCACAGCCAGCCCTGGCTGGGGGTCCCTGTGCAGGGAGGTCCCACTGACCCAGCACTGCTGTTCCTGGGGCCCAGCAGTGTCCCCGAGGGCAAAGCTGTCACCAGCAGAGAGGGAGCTGTGACAGCAGCAGCCCCTGCAGCCACGCCAACAAAGCAAAGGAAACCTCCTGCCACCCTTCCTGCTGCAGCCACTGGGACTCCTGGGCAGGAGCCAGCATCAGGCACAGGGATGCAACATCCACCTCCATGCTCTGAAGGTCACGACAGCCTTGGCAACTCTGGGACCTGCACCTGGGCTGCTGCAGGGGCTGATGTTTAAGGCTTGCAGCCTCCAAAGCCTCTGGGCTTTGCTTCCCCCGCTGCTTTCCATTGCCCTGTGCCCAGGATCCTCACCCTGACCATGTTCCCCACTCCCTGAGCATCCCCATCACAGGGGGCACTGGCAAATCCCACACGCTTCACAAAGCAAACTCCCCCACAGTAACCAAACCAGTCTTTGGTCAGAGGGTGCCAAGGGGAAGCTCAGCACCAGCTGCCGTTTAAAGCATGCTTTCAAAAGTGGGTTCAGGCACTCTGGCAGTGCCTGCTGTGCAGCTGAGGCTGTGGGGACACAGCACTGGTTCAGGCCAGCCCTCGGCCCCTCACAGCTCATGCCAAGGGCCCAGCTCACAAAGCAGTTTCATACCACTTGCAGCAGCTATTTCAAAGGCCTAAATGTCATTCACAGGAGCCATTTAGGTGCCATGTAGGTGCCAATTCAGTGTCGGTGTCCTGGCATGAGAAGCCATGACGGGGCCTCTGCATGTGCACTCAGGGCACTTCCAGTGCCATCCCAAAGGGATCACAAAGGACAGGGCTCTTCTTTCAGCACTGCTGAGCTCCTCACCCAGCATTTAAATCTCAGGAAGAGACAAGAATTGAGTGCACCAGGGAAGCTGGCCTCCAAGAAAAGGCATCAATCCCACGGCCCACCCAAGCCAACGGCCTGCATGTCTGTACCTTCTCCTCCTTCTCTCTTCTCTGCTGTCACTTTCCCCTTCTCTCTGTCCGGGAGCTTGGCCTCTCAGACAAATAAAAGATGTGCATCCTCACGTAGCCACTGCATAGATGTCTTACAGAATTGTCCCTTCTTCCCCGACAGCTGCAAATCCTACCGCTGCCAGACCTCATCCCTTGCTCCCACAAAGGGAGAGAAGACTTTCCATTCTAATTCATTGTCCAGCTCTAAGTCAACTACCCAGTCAGTAGAAATAGCTGTGAAATCCCCTCCACCAACCTGCCACAAGAGCTACAGCTGCGGAGGGGGAAACAGCAAACTCCCACCCCCACCACTGCTTTGGACTCCTTACCAGCTAAAATATATCCCACTCCTGCGATTATTTCTTTTAACCACAGCTACAATCAATTGGAATCAATTAAACACAAGATCACAGAATGGGCTGGGTGCAAAGGAACCTTCAGTGCCACCCAGTGCAAGCTCTGCCACGGCAGGGACACCTCCCACTGTCCCACGCTGCTCCAGCCTGGCCTTGGGCACTGCCAGGGATCCAGGGGCAGCCACAGCTGCTCTGGGCACCCTGTGCCAGCCCTGCCCACCCTGCCAGGGAACAAGTCCTGCCCCATATCCCATCTGAAGCTGCTCCCAGTGCAAAGAGGTGTCACTGCATGGCCTTGGGATGATGGATCAAGAGAAAGCCCCAGGCTTTGAGCAGAGCCCCCAGTGCCTGTGCTGGGGACGTGCCACCCACCTGCCCCGCAAGCACTCAGCTGCCTCGCAGCCAAAAGGAGTGTCCAACAGGCAAAGTACTCCCAGAGGATCAAGCCCTGGTCACTGCACCAATGACAAGGTCTTTATTGGGAAGAAATGTCAAAGCACAGCGACATTTCTTTTCCAAGCAGGAGACGCTGATCCTGGTGCGGCACCGCAGGCATGCTGTTATTGCTGGTCCTCAATTCATCCCTTTATCAGCTGCAGGGCCACCAGGACAGGCTTTGGTCTCCCAGGCCAGCGCTGAGGGACACTGCTGTCCCCACCAGCTGTCCCCAGCCCTGGGTGCTGTCCCCGCCAGGGCTGTCCCCAGCCCTGTGTGCCCGAGCCTCTGCAGCCCAAAGCACCTGGAGATCCCCCTGAGCATCAGCGATCAGGGCCGCTGCAATCAGCCTGCTGACCCAAAATCCCAAGTCCTGCCACAAGAAAAGCAGCTGATGCATCGATACCTTGGAATTACATGTCTCAATGCAAGGACAGGAAGCACCCCTATGCCACCAAATCATTGCTAAGGGCTTGCAAGCCTCAACCCGCAGATTTCAGCGTTGCACACACAGTCAGGGCAAGGGTAAATCCACACAGAAATGACACAGAAATTCCAAAACACACATCATGTTGGTCTTGACGCCTTTCTTGTTGGCTCAAGGGCTGTTTCTGTGGGCCACGCTTGCACAGAAAGAAAGAAAGGAAGTGCAGCTGCTGAGGAACATCTCCATGCCCTCAGCAGGTTTTGGTGCCTTTGCTGCAGGGCCGCTCCTGTCAGAGCCCCCTCTCTGCTGCTGACGCCTTTGCTCTTGGCGACACCAGCCCAGGAACACCAGCAGGGCCCAGGGCTGGGTCAGGGGGACCCCCCTGTGCACAGGGACTCCCAGCCCCGTGGCTGTGCCAGCACCCCCAGAAACACCAAGATCTGGCAGCACTTTGCTCCGCTGCTCTTTCCGGACACGCAACCATCTCCTTCCTTTGCCATCGCAGGAAAATTCAACCTCTACCTCAGCCAAAGACCATTTCCCACACATGGCTGCTCAGAAATGTTCTTCTGCACTTCCTCCACCAAAAACACCCCCGCATGCCCAGAAGAGATCCCAGGGCCATCAGGATACCCTCCACAAACACTGCACAGGCACCCAGGACCATGGGCTTTCCATCTCTGCCATTCAGGCTCCCTGCGCTGCTCCTGTTCATTTTCTCCTCCTCTCTCCATCACTTTGGGAGCCACAGAGCTCCCAGGCTTTGGCAATTCCCAAGGCCAGTGCTGTGCATGGCTTGTTGGACACCCCCGGGGCTGTGGACTGTGGACTGACATCCCTGTGGTGTTTCAGAGAAGCTGTTGAGAACCACAGCAAGCCACCAAGTTACTGAGCCTACTAGAACACCTCCCCAAGAGTAAAAGCTGAAAAAGTTGGGGCTGCTGAGGAACGAGAGCTGAAGCTTGTGTGGCAAGCTCAGAGCACATTCACAGTGAATGAAAGGTGGAAGAAGGAGCGTGACTCTTCCTCAGGAAGTGTACTGATGGGACAAGGGGGAATGGGATCAAACGGAAAGAGAGTTGGAAGAGATTTGATGCTGGAAAGAAGTTCTTTAATGTGAGGCTGCTTGTCTCTGACACAGGGACCTGTGCACATGTGGGTGCCCCATCCCCAGCAACATCCAAGGCCACGTTGGACAGGGTTGAAGTGCTGGGAGCTTGCTCAGGTTGGAACCAGATGATTTTTAGGGTCCCTTCCAAGCCAAACCACTCAAGGATTTGATGGTTCCATGACGTCCATCTCCAAGAGAGGAGTGGCCCTGAAGCTTCTGTGACATCACGGAGCCTGGAGTGCTCCAGGTGGAAGGTCCAGGGCCTGGAGACCAGCACAACAGACAGTTCACCTGCTGCCAGCACTCAGTTCTCCCCCACTCTTTGCTCTCTGCCACGGTGCCAAGATGTTCCCGCTGCCAGCACTCGGTTGTCCCTCGCTCTTCGTTCTGTGCCTTGGTGCTGAGCTGCTCCTGCTGCCTGGACTTTTCCAGCACTTCTACTGGAGCATCAACGCCAGTAGGATGAGCGCTCCTGTCCCAGCGGAGGTACAGTGCCATACCAGGGAGGGGGGCAGCCCTGACTGCCTGGGCAGGCTGCAGCCCTGTGGGGATGGATGCTGGGGACAGGGACCCCAAGGGAGATTGTGCTGTCTCATGCAGACTGCCAGAGACACCATTGAGGATATGGAAGTGGATGAGAAGGACGACACCGAGCCCATGGAAGTTGATGAGCAAGACGACACCGAGCCCATGGAAGTTGATGAGAAGGACGACACCGAGCCCATGGAAGTTGATGAGCAGGATGACACCGAGCCCATGGAAGTGGATGAAAATGATGAGACTGAGCCCATGGAAGTTGATGAGCAGGATGACACCGAGCCCATGGACGTTGATGAGAAGGACAAGGAAGAGCCCCTGGTCCTGGGGTGAGGATGGAGCCCCAGGAGCAGGACAACCTGATGCTCCCCTGCCCTGCCCACAGGCAGTGCCCAGCCTGGGGCGGGGCTGGCTGGCTCTCCTCAGGGACATGGTGCTCAAGGAAGTCCTGCTCTGCTGCTTCTTTCCTTCCTTCCTTCCTTCCTTCCTTCCCCGATTGACAGGGATAATGGGCATTGATAGGGCCCCGCTGTAAATATGTTCTACATGTTAGAGGGTTTTTATAGGAACTGTTAGCCTCAAGCTCCTAGATTGTTCATCTCTAGGTTCTAGATTGTTCCCGTATAGGTCCCAGATTGTTACTGTATAGGACCCAGGTTGTTGGAGTACTGGTTCCAGATTGTTAAAAGTATAGTCTTCCATGTAAATAAGTTCTATCCATTGTTGTTAGAAGGATAGATGTTCTGGAAATGTTTGGATCACCTTTGTTCAATAAATACAATTTCTTATTAAAACCCTGCCTCTCTTTGCAATTCCTTGGGGCAACCTTTGCACAGTGGTGGTTTCCACTTGCTCATGGTTCCTGGGGCTGGAGGTCCCGGGGGGTGTTGGCACAGCCAGCCCTGGCTGGGGGTCCCTGTGCAGGGAGGTCCCACTGACCCAGCACTGCTGTTCCTGGGGCACAGCAGTGTCCCCGAGGGCAAAGCTGTCACCAGCAGAGAGGGAGCTGTGACAGCAGCAGCCCCTGCAGCCACGCCAACAAAGCAAAGGAAACCTCCTGCCACCCTTCCTGCTGCAGCCACTGGGACTCCTGGGCAGGAGCCAGCATCAGGCACAGGGATGCAACATCCACCTCCATGCTCTGAAGGTCACGACAGCCTTGGCAACTCTGGGACCTGCACCTGGGCTGCTGCAGGGGCTGATGTTTAAGGCTTGCAGCCTCCAAAGCCTCTGGGCTTTGCTTCCCCCGCTGCTTTCCATTGCCCTGTGCCCAGGATCCTCACCCTGACCATGTTCCCCACTCCCTGAGCATCCCCATCACTGGGGGCACTGGCAAATCCCGCACGCTTCACAAAACAAACTCCCCCACAGTAACCAAACCACTCTTTGGTCAGAGGGTGCCAAGGGGAAGCTCAGCACCAGCTGCCGTTTAAAGCATGCTTTCAAAAGTGGGTTCAGGCACTCTGGCAGTGCCTGCTGTGCAGCTGAGGCTGTGGGGACACAGCACTGGCTCAGGCCAGCCCTCAGCCCCTCACAGGTCAAACCAAGGGCCCAGCTCACAAAGCAGTTTCATACCACTTGCAGCAGCTATTTCAAAGGCCTAAATGTCATTCACAGGAGCCATTTAGGTGCCATGTAGGTGCCAATTCAGTGTCGGTGTCCTGGCATGAGAAGCCATGACGGGGCCTCTGCATGTGCACTCAGGGCACTTCCAGTGCCATCCCAAAGGGATCACAAAGGACAGGGCTCTTCTTTCAGCACTGCTGAGCTCCTCACCCAGCATTTAAATCTCAGGAAGAGACAAGAATTGAGTGCACCAGGGAAGCTGGCCTCCAAGAAAAGGCATCAATCCCACGGCCCACCCAAGCCAACGGCCTGCATGTCTGTACCTTCTCCTCCTTCTCTCTTCCCTGCTGTCACTTTGCCCGTTCTCTCTGTCCGGGAGCTTGGCCTCTCAGACAAATAAAAGATGTGCATCCTCACGTAGCCACTGCATAGATGTCTTACAGAATTGTCCCTTCTTCCCCGACAGCTGCAAATCCTACCGCTGCCAGACCTCATCCCTTGCTCCCACAAAGGGAGAGAAGACTTTCCATTCTAATTCATTGTCCAGCTCTAAGTCAACTACCCAGTCAGTAGAAATAGCTGTGAAATCCCCTCCACCAACCTGCCACAAGAGCTACAGCTGCGGAGGGGGAAGCAGCAAACTCCCACCCCCACCACTGCTTTGGACTCCTTACCAGCTAAAATATATCCCACTCCTGCGATTATTTCTTTTAACCACAGCTACAATCAATTGGAATCAATTAAACACAAGATCACAGAATGGGCTGGGTGCAAAGGAACCTTCAGTGCCACCCAGTGCAAGCTCTGCCACGGCAGGGACACCTCCCACTGTCCCACGCTGCTCCAGCCTGGCCTTGGGCACTGCCAGGGATCCAGGGGCAGCCACAGCTGCTCTGGGCACCCTGTGCCAGCCCTGCCCACCCTGCCAGGGAACAAGTCCTGCCCCATATCCCATCTGAAGCTGCTCCCAGTGCAAAGAGGTGTCACTGCATGGCCTTGGGATGATGGATCAAGAGAAAGCCCCAGGCTTTGAGCAGAGCCCCCAGTGCCTGTGCTGGGGACGTGCCACCCACCTGCCCCGCAAGCACTCAGCTGCCTCGCAGCCAAAAGGAGTGTCCAACAGGCAAAGTACTCCCAGAGGATCAAAGCCTGGTCACTGCACCAATGACAAGGTCTTTATTGGGAAGAAATGTCAAAGCACAGCGACATTTCTTTTCCAAGCAGGAGACGCTGATCCTGGTGCGGCACCGCAGGCATGCTGTTATTGCTGGTCCTCAATTCATCCCTTTATCAGCTGCAGGGCCACCAGGACAGGCTTTGGTCTCCCAGGCCAGCGCTGAGGGACACTGCTGTCCCCACCAGCTGTCCCCAGCCCTGGGTGCTGTCCCCGCCAGGGCTGTCCCCAGCCCTGTGTGCCCGAGCCTCTGCAGCCCAAAGCACCTGGAGATCCCCCCGAGCATCAGCGATCAGGGCCGCTGCAATCAGCCTGCTGACCCAAAATCTCAAGTCCTGCCACAAGAAAAGCAGCTGATGCATCGATACCTTGGAATTACATGTCTCAATGCAAGGACAGGAAGCACCCCTATGCCACCAAATCATTGCTAAGGGCTTGCAAGCCTCAACCCGCAGATTTCAGCGTTGCACACACAGTCAGGGCAAGGGTAAATCCACACAGAAATGACACAGAAATTCCAAAACACACATCATGTTGGTCTTGACGCCTTTCTTGTTGGCTCAAGGGCTGTTTCTGTGGGCCACGCTTGCACAGAAAGAAAGAAAGGAAGTGCAGCTGCTGAGGAACATCTCCATGCCCTCAGCAGGTTTTGGTGCCTTTGCTGCAGGGCCGCTCCTGTCAGAGCCCCCTCTCTGCTGCTGACGCCTTTGCTCTTGGCGACACCAGCCCAGGAACACCAGCAGGGCCCAGGGCTGGGTCAGGGGGACCCCCCTGTGCACAGGGACTCCCAGCCCCGTGGCTGTGCCAGCACCCCCAGAAACACCAAGATCTGGCAGCACTTTGCTCCGCTGCTCTTTCCGGACACGCAACCATCTCCTTCCTTTGCCATCGCAGGAAAATTCAACCTCTACCTCAGCCAAAGACCATTTCCCACACATGGCTGCTCAGAAATGTTCTTCTGCACTTCCTCCACCAAAAACACCCCCGCATGCCCAGAAGAGATCCCAGGGCCATCAGGATACCCTCCACAAACACTGCACAGGCACCCAGGACCATGGGCTTTCCATCTCTGCCATTCAGGCTCCCTGCGCTGCTCCTGTTCATTTTCTCCTCCTCTCTCCATCACTTTGGGAGCCACAGAGCTCCCAGGCTTTGGCAATTCCCAAGGCCAGTGCTGTGCATGGCTTGTTGGACACCCCCGGGGCTGTGGACTGTGGACTGACATCCCTGTGGTGTTTCAGAGAAGCTGTTGAGAACCACAGCAAGCCACCAAGTTACTGAGCCTACTAGAACACCTCCCCAAGAGTAAAAGCTGAAAAAGTTGGGGCTGCTGAGGAACGAGAGCTGAAGCTTGTGTGGCAAGCTCAGAGCACATTCACAGTGAATGAAAGGTGGAAGAAGGAGCGTGACTCTTCCTCAGGAAGTGTACTGATGGGACAAGGGGGAATGGGATCAAACGGAAAGAGAGTTGGAAGAGATTTGATGCTGGAAAGAAGTTCTTTAATGTGAGGCTGCTTGTCCCTGACACAGGGACCTGTGCACATGTGGGTGCCCCATCCCCAGCAACATCCAAGGCCACGTTGGACAGGGTTGAAGTGCTGGGAGCTTGCTCAGGTTGGAACCAGATGATTTTTAGGGTCCCTTCCAAGCCAAACCACTCAAGGATTTGATGGTTCCATGGCGTCCATCTCCAAGAGAGGAGTGGCCCTGAAGCTTCTGTGACATCACGGAGCCTGGAGTGCTCCAGGTGGAAGGTCCAGGGCCTGGAGACCAGCACAACAGACAGTTCACCTGCTGCCAGCACTCAGTTCTCCCCCACTCTTTGCTCTCTGCCACGGTGCCAAGATGTTCCCGCTGCCAGCACTCGGTTGTCCCTCGCTCTTCGTTCTGTGCCTTGGTGCTGAGCTGCTCCTGCTGCCTGGACTTTTCCAGCACTTCTACTGGAGCATCAACGCCAGTAGGATGAGCGCTCCTGTCCCAGCGGAGGTACAGTGCCATACCAGGGAGGGGGGCAGCCCTGACTGCCTGGGCAGGCTGCAGCCCTGTGGGGATGGATGCTGGGGACAGGGACCCCAAGGGAGATTGTGCTGTCTCATGCAGACTGCCAGAGACACCATTGAGGATATGGAAGTGGATGAGAAGGACGACACCGAGCCCATGGAAGTTGATGAGCAAGACGACACCGAGCCCATGGAAGTTGATGAGAAGGACGACACCGAGCCCATGGAAGTTGATGAGCAGGATGACACCGAGCCCATGGAAGTGGATGAAAATGATGAGACTGAGCCCATGGAAGTTGATGAGCAGGATGACACCCAGCCCATGGACGTTGATGAGAAGGACAAGGAAGAGCCCCTGGTCCTGGGGTGAGGATGGAGCCCCAGGAGCAGGACAACCTGATGCTCCCCTGCCCTGCCCTGCCCACAGGCAGTGCCCAGCCTGGGGCGGGGCTGGCTGGCTCTATTCAGGGACATGGTGCTCAAGGAAGTCCTGCTCTGCTGCTTCTTTCCTTCCTTCCTTCCTTCCTTCCTACCCAGATTGACAGGGATAATGGGCATTGATAGGGCCCCGCTGTAAATATGTTCTACATGTTAGAGGGTTTTTATAGGAACTGTTAGCCTCAAGCTCCTAGATTGTTCATCTCTAGGTTCTAGATTGTTCCCGTATAGGTCCCAGATTGTTACTGTATAGGTCCCAGGTTGTTGGAGTACTGGTTCCAGATTGTTAAAAGTATAGTCTTCCATGTAAATAAGTTCTATCCATTGTTGTTAGAAGGATAGATGTTCTGGAAATGTTTGGATCACCTTTGTTCAATAAATACAATTTCTTATTAAAACCCCGCCTCTCTTTGCAATTCCTTTGGGCAACCTTTGCACAGTGGTGGTTTCCACTTGCTCATGGTTCCTGGGGCTGGAGGTCCCTGGGGGTGTTGGCACAGCCAGCCCTGGCTGGGGGTCCCTGTGCAGGGAGGTCCCACTGACCCAGCACTGCTGTTCCTGGGGCACAGCAGTGTCCCCGAGGGCAAAGCTGTCACCAGCAGAGAGGGAGCTGTGACAGCAGCAGCCCCTGCAGCCACGCCAACAAAGCAAAGGAAACCTCCTGCCACCCTTCCTGCTGCAGCCACTGGGACTCCTGGGCAGGAGCCAGCATCAGGCACAGGGATGCAACATCCACCTCCATGCTCTGAAGGTCACGACAGCCTTGGCAACTCTGGGACCTGCACCTGGGCTGCTGCAGGGGCTGATGTTTAAGGCTTGCAGCCTCCAAAGCCTCTGGGCTTTGCTTCCCCCGCTGCTTTCCATTGCCCTGTGCCCAGGATCCTCACCCTGACCATGTTCCCCACTCCCTGAGCATCCCCATCACAGGGGGCACTGGCAAATCCCACACGCTTCACAAAACAAACTGCCCCACAGTAACCAAACCAGTCTTTGGTCAGAGGGTGCCAAGGGGAAGCTCAGCACCAGCTGCCGTTTAAAGCATGCTTTCAAAAGTGGGTTCAGGCACTCTGGCAGTGCCTGCTGTGCAGCTGAGGCTGTGGGGACACAGCACTGGCTCAGGCCAGCCCTCAGCCCCTCACAGCTCATGCCAAGGGCCCAGCTCACAAAGCAGTTTCACACCACTTGCTGCAGCTATTTCAAAGGCCTAAATGTCATTCACAGGAGCCATTTAGGTGCCATGTAAGTGCCAATTCAGTGTCGGTGTCCTGGCATGAGAAGCCATGACGGGGCCTCTGCATGTGCACTCAGGGCACTTCCAGTGCCATCCCAAAGGGATCACAAAGGACAGGGCTCTTCTTTCAGCACTGCTGAGCTCCTCACCCAGCATTTAAATCTCAGGAAGAGACAAGAATTGAGTGCACCAGGGAAGCTGGCCTCCAAGAAAAGGCATCAATCCCACGGCCCACCCAAGCCAACGGCCTGCATGTCTGTACCTTCTCCTCCTTCTCTCTTCTCTGCTGTCACTTTGCCCGTTCTCTCTGTCCGGGAGCTTGGCCTCTCAGACAAATAAAAGATGTGCATCCTCACGTAGCCACTGCATAGATGTCTTACAGAATTGTCCCTTCTTCCCCGACAGCTGCAAATCCTACCGCTGCCAGACCTCATCCCTTGCTCCCACAAAGGGAGAGAAGACTTTCCATTCTAATTCATTGTCCAGCTCTAAGTCAACTACCCAGTCAGTAGAAATAGCTGTGAAATCCCCTCCACCAACCTGCCACAAGAGCTACAGCTGCGGAGGGGGAAGCAGCAAACTCCCACCCCCACCACTGCTTTGGACTCCTTACCAGCTAAAATATATCCCACTCCTGCGATTATTTCTTTTAACCACAGCTACAATCTATTGGAATCAATTAAACACAAGATCACAGAATGGGCTGGGTGCAAAGGAACCTTCAGTGCCACCCAGTGCAAGCTCTGCCACGGCAGGGACACCTCCCACTGTCCCACGCTGCTCCAGCCTGGCCTTGGGCACTGCCAGGGATCCAGGGGCAGCCACAGCTGCTCTGGGCACCCTGTGCCAGCCCTGCCCACCCTGCCAGGGAACAAGTCCTGCCCCATATCCCATCTGAAGCTGCTCCCAGTGCAAAGAGGTGTCACTGCATGGCCTTGGGATGATGGATCAAGAGAAAGCCCCAGGCTTTGAGCAGAGCCCCCAGTGCCTGTGCTGGGGACGTGCCACCCACCTGCCCCGCAAGCACTCAGCTGCCTCGCAGCCAAAAGGAGTGTCCAACAGGCAAAGTACTCCCAGAGGATCAAAGCCTGGTCACTGCACCAATGACAAGGTCTTTATTGGGAAGAAATGTCAAAGCACAGCGAAATTTCTTTTCCAAGCAGGAGACGCTGATCCTGGTGCGGCACCGCAGGCATGCTGTTATTGCTGGTCCTCAATTCATCCCTTTATCAGCTGCAGGGCCACCAGGACAGGCTTTGGTCTCCCAGGCCAGCGCTGAGGGACACTGCTGTCCCCACCAGCTGTCCCCAGCCCTGGGTGCTGTCCCCGCCAGGGCTGTCCCCAGCCCTGTGTGCCCGAGCCTCTGCAGCCCAAAGCACCTGGAGATCCCCCTGAGCATCAGCGATCAGGGCCGCTGCAATCAGCCTGCTGACCCAAAATCTCAAGTCCTGCCACAACAAAAGCAGCTGATTCATCGATACCTTGGAATTACATGTCTCAATGCAAGGACAGGAAGCCCCCCTATGCCACCAAATCATTGCTAAGGGCTTGCAAGCCTCAACCCGCAGATTTCAGCGTTGCACACACAGTCAGGGCAAGGGTAAATCCACACAGAAATGACACAGAAATTCCAAAACACACATCATGTTGGTCTTGACGCCTTTCTTGTTGCCTCAAGGGCTGTTTCCGTGGGCCACGCTTGCACAGAAAGAAAGAAAGGAAGTGCAGCTGCTGAGGAACATCTCCATGCCCTCAGCAGGTTTTGGTGCCTTTGCTGCAGGGCCGCTCCTGTCAGAGCCCCCTCTCTGCTGCTGACGCCTTTGCTCTTGGCGACACCAGCCCAGGAACACCAGCAGGGCCCAGGGCTGGGTCAGGGGGACCCCCCTGTGCACAGGGACTCCCAGCCCCGTGGCTGTGCCAGCACCCCCAGAAACACCAAGATCTGGCAGCACTTTGCTCCGCTGCTCTTTCCGGACACGCAACCATCTCCTTCCTTTGCCATCGCAGGAAAATTCAACCTCTACCTCAGCCAAAGACCATTTCCCACACATGGCTGCTCAGAAATGTTCTTCTGCACTTCCTCCACCAAAAACAACCCCGCATGCCCAGAAGAGATCCCAGGGCCATCAGGATACCCTCCACAAACACTGCACAGGCACCCAGGACCATGGGCTTTCCATCTCTGCCATTCAGGCTCCCTGCGCTGCTCCTGTTCATTTTCTCCTCCTCTCTCCATCACTTTGGGAGCCACAGAGCTCCCAGGCTTTGGCAATTCCCAAGGCCAGTGCTGTGCATGGCTTGTTGGACACCCCCGGGGCTGTGGACTGTGGACTGACATCCCTGTGGTGTTTCAGAGAAGCTGTTGAGAACCACAGCAAGCCACCAAGTTACTGAGCCTACTAGAACACCTCCCCAAGAGTAAAAGCTGAAAAAGTTGGGGCTGCTGAGGAACGAGAGCTGAAGCTTGTGTGGCAAGCTCAGAGCACATTCACAGTGAATGAAAGGTGGAAGAAGGAGCGTGACTCTTCCTCAGGAAGTGTACTGATGGGACAAGGGGGAATGGGATCAAACGGAAAGAGAGTTGGAAGAGATTTGATGCTGGAAAGAAGTTCTTTAATGTGAGGCTGCTTGTCCCTGACACAGGGACCTGTGCACATGTGGGTGCCCCATCCCCAGCAACATCCAAGGCCACGTTGGACAGGGTTGAAGTGCTGGGAGCTTGCTCAGGTTGGAACCAGATGATTTTTAGGGTCCCTTCCAAGCCAAACCACTCAAGGATTTGATGGTTCCATGGCGTCCATCTCCAAGAGAGGAGTGGCCCTGAAGCTTCTGTGACATCACGGAGCCTGGAGTGCTCCAGGTGGAAGGTCCAGGGCCTGGAGACCAGCACAACAGACAGTTCACCTGCTGCCAGCACTCAGTTCTCCCCCACTCTTTGCTCTCTGCCACGGTGCCAAGATGTTCCCGCTGCCAGCACTCGGTTGTCCCTCGCTCTTCGTTCTGTGCCTTGGTGCTGAGCTGCTCCTGCTGCCTGGACTTTTCCAGCACTTCTACTGGAGCATCAACGCCAGTAGGATGAGCGCTCCTGTCCCAGCGGAGGTACAGTGCCATACCAGGGAGGGGGGCAGCCCTGACTGCCTGGGCAGGCTGCAGCCCTGTGGGGATGGATGCTGGGGACAGGGACCCCAAGGGAGATTGTGCTGTCTCATGCAGACTGCCAGAGACACCATTGAGGATATGGAAGTGGATGAGAAGGACGACACCGAGCCCATGGAAGTTGATGAGCAAGACGACACCGAGCCCATGGAAGTTGATGAGAAGGACGACACCGAGCCCATGGAAGTTGATGAGCAGGATGACACCGAGCCCATGGAAGTGGATGAAAATGATGAGACTGAGCCCATGGAAGTTGATGAGCAGGATGACACCCAGCCCATGGATGTTGATGAGAAGGACAAGGAAGAGCCCCTGGTCCTGGGGTGAGGATGGAGCCCCAGGAGCAGGACAACCTGATGCTCCCCTGCCCTGCCCTGCCCACAGGCAGTGCCCAGCCTGGGGCGGGGCTGGCTGGCTCTATTCAGGGACATGGTGCTCAAGGAAGTCCTGCTCTGCTGCTTCTTTCCTTCCTTCCTTCCTTCCTTCCTACCCAGATTGACAGGGATAATGGGCATTGATAGGGCCCCGCTGTAAATATGTTCTACATGTTAGAGGGTTTTTATAGGAACTGTTAGCCTCAAGCTCCTAGATTGTTCATCTCTAGGTTCTAGATTGTTCCCGTATAGGTCCCAGATTGTTACTGTATAGGTCCCAGGTTGTTGGAGTACTGGTTCCAGATTGTTAAAAGTATAGTCTTCCATGTAAATAAGTTCTATCCATTGTTGTTAGAAGGATAGATGTTCTGGAAATGTTTGGATCACCTTTGTTCAATAAATACAATTTCTTATTAAAACCCCGCCTCTCTTTGCAATTCCTTTGGGCAACCTTTGCACAGTGGTGGTTTCCACTTGCTCATGGTTCCTGGGGCTGGAGGTCCCTGGGGGTGTTGGCACAGCCAGCCCTGGCTGGGGGTCCCTGTGCAGGGAGGTCCCACTGACCCAGCACTGCTGTTCCTGGGGCACAGCAGTGTCCCCGAGGGCAAAGCTGTCACCAGCAGAGAGGGAGCTGTGACAGCAGCAGCCCCTGCAGCCACGCCAACAAAGCAAAGGAAACCTCCTGACACCCTTCCTGCTGCAGCCACTGGGACTCCTGGGCAGGAGCCAGCATCAGGCACAGGGATGCAACATCCACCTCCATGCTCTGAAGGTCACGACAGCCTTGGCAACTCTGGGACCTGCACCTGGGCTGCTGCAGGGGCTGATGTTTAAGGCTTGCAGCCTCCAAAGCCTCTGGGCTTTGCTTCCCCCGCTGCTTTCCATTGCCCTGTGCCCAGGATCCTCACCCTGACCATGTTCCCCACTCCCTGAGCATCCCCATCACAGGGGGCACTGGCAAATCCCACACGCTTCACAAAACAAACTGCCCCACAGTAACCAAACCAGTCTTTGGTCAGAGGGTGCCAAGGGGAAGCTCAGCACCAGCTGCCGTTTAAAGCATGCTTTCAAAAGTGGGTTCAGGCACTCTGGCAGTGCCTGCTGTGCAGCTGAGGCTGTGGGGACACAGCACTGGCTCAGGCCAGCCCTCAGCCCCTCACAGCTCATGCCAAGGGCCCAGCTCACAAAGCAGTTTCACACCACTTGCTGCAGCTATTTCAAAGGCCTAAATGTCATTCACAGGAGCCATTTAGGTGCCATGTAAGTGCCAATTCAGTGTCGGTGTCCTGGCATGAGAAGCCATGACGGGGCCTCTGCATGTGCACTCAGGGCACTTCCAGTGCCATCCCAAAGGGATCACAAAGGACAGGGCTCTTCTTTCAGCACTGCTGAGCTCCTCACCCAGCATTTAAATCTCAGGAAGAGACAAGAATTGAGTGCACCAGGGAAGCTGGCCTCCAAGAAAAGGCATCAATCCCACGGCCCACCCAAGCCAACGGCCTGCATGTCTGTACCTTCTCCTCCTTCTCTCTTCTCTGCTGTCACTTTGCCCGTTCTCTCTGTCCGGGAGCTTGGCCTCTCAGACAAATAAAAGATGTGCATCCTCACGTAGCCACTGCATAGATGTCTTACAGAATTGTCCCTTCTTCCCCGACAGCTGCAAATCCTACCGCTGCCAGACCTCATCCCTTGCTCCCACAAAGGGAGAGAAGACTTTCCATTCTAATTCATTGTCCAGCTCTAAGTCAACTACCCAGTCAGTAGAAATAGCTGTGAAATCCCCTCCACCAACCTGCCACAAGAGCTACAGCTGCGGAGGGGGAAGCAGCAAACTCCCACCCCCACCACTGCTTTGGACTCCTTACCAGCTAAAATATATCCCACTCCTGCGATTATTTCTTTTAACCACAGCTACAATCAATTGGAATCAATTAAACACAAGATCACAGAATGGGCTGGGTGCAAAGGAACCTTCAGTGCCACCCAGTGCAAGCTCTGCCACGGCAGGGACACCTCCCACTGTCCCACGCTGCTCCAGCCTGGCCTTGGGCACTGCCAGGGATCCAGGGGCAGCCACAGCTGCTCTGGGCACCCTGTGCCAGCCCTGCCCACCCTGCCAGGGAACAAGTCCTGCCCCATATCCCATCTGAAGCTGCTCCCAGTGCAAAGAGGTGTCACTGCATGGCCTTGGGATGATGGATCAAGAGAAAGCCCCAGGCTTTGAGCAGAGCCCCCAGTGCCTGTGCTGGGGACGTGCCACCCACCTGCCCCGCAAGCACTCAGCTGCCTCGCAGCCAAAAGGAGTGTCCAACAGGCAAAGTACTCCCAGAGGATCAAAGCCTGGTCACTGCACCAATGACAAGGTCTTTATTGGGAAGAAATGTCAAAGCACAGCGAAATTTCTTTTCCAAGCAGGAGACGCTGATCCTGGTGCGGCACCGCAGGCATGCTGTTATTGCTGGTCCTCAATTCATCCCTTTATCAGCTGCAGGGCCACCAGGACAGGCTTTGGTCTCCCAGGCCAGCGCTGAGGGACACTGCTGTCCCCACCAGCTGTCCCCAGCCCTGGGTGCTGTCCCCGCCAGGGCTGTCCCCAGCCCTGTGTGCCCGAGCCTCTGCAGCCCAAAGCACCTGGAGATCCCCCTGAGCATCAGCGATCAGGGCCGCTGCAATCAGCCTGCTGACCCAAAATCTCAAGTCCTGCCACAAGAAAAGCAGCTGATTCATCGATACCTTGGAATTACATGTCTCAATGCAAGGACAGGAAGCCCCCCTATGCCACCAAATCATTGCTAAGGGCTTGCAAGCCTCAACCCGCAGATTTCAGCGTTGCACACACAGTCAGGGCAAGGGTAAATCCACACAGAAATGACACAGAAATTCCAAAACACACATCATGTTGGTCTTGACGCCTTTCTTGTTGGCTCAAGGGCTGTTTCCGTGGGCCACGCTTGCACAGAAAGAAAGAAAGGAAGTGCAGCTGCTGAGGAACATCTCCATGCCCTCAGCAGGTTTTGGTGCCTTTGCTGCAGGGCCGCTCCTGTCAGAGCCCCCTCTCTGCTGCTGACGCCTTTGCTCTTGGCGACACCAGCCCAGGAACACCAGCAGGGCCCAGGGCTGGGTCAGGGGGACCCCCCTGTGCACAGGGACTCCCAGCCCCGTGGCTGTGCCAGCACCCCCAGAAACACCAAGATCTGGCAGCACTTTGCTCCGCTGCTCTTTCCGGACACGCAACCATCTCCTTCCTTTGCCATCGCAGGAAAATTCAACCTCTACCTCAGCCAAAGACCATTTCCCACACATGGCTGCTCAGAAATGTTCTTCTGCACTTCCTCCACCAAAAACACCCCCGCATGCCCAGAAGAGATCCCAGGGCCATCAGGATACCCTCCACAAACACTGCACAGGCACCCAGGACCATGGGCTTTCCATCTCTGCCATTCAGGCTCCCTGCGCTGCTCCTGTTCATTTTCTCCTCCTCTCTCCATCACTTTGGGAGCCACAGAGCTCCCAGGCTTTGGCAATTCCCAAGGCCAGTGCTGTGCATGGCTTGTTGGACACCCCCGGGGCTGTGGACTGTGGACTGACATCCCTGTGGTGTTTCAGAGAAGCTGTTGAGAACCACAGCAAGCCACCAAGTTACTGAGCCTACTAGAACACCTCCCCAAGAGTAAAAGCTGAAAAAGTTGGGGCTGCTGAGGAACGAGAGCTGAAGCTTGTGTGGCAAGCTCAGAGCACATTCACAGTGAATGAAAGGTGGAAGAAGGAGCGTGACTCTTCCTCAGGAAGTGTACTGATGGGACAAGGGGGAATGGGATCAAACGGAAAGAGAGTTGGAAGAGATTTGATGCTGGAAAGAAGTTCTTTAATGTGAGGCTGCTTGTCCCTGACACAGGGACCTGTGCACATGTGGGTGCCCCATCCCCAGCAACATCCAAGGCCACGTTGGACAGGGTTGAAGTGCTGGGAGCTTGCTCAGGTTGGAACCAGATGATTTTTAGGGTCCCTTCCAAGCCAAACCACTCAAGGATTTGATGGTTCCATGGCGTCCATCTCCAAGAGAGGAGTGGCCCTGAAGCTTCTGTGACATCACGGAGCCTGGAGTGCTCCAGGTGGAAGGTCCAGGGCCTGGAGACCAGCACAACAGACAGTTCACCTGCTGCCAGCACTCAGTTCTCCCCCACTCTTTGCTCTCTGCCACGGTGCCAAGATGTTCCCGCTGCCAGCACTCGGTTGTCCCTCGCTCTTCGTTCTGTGCCTTGGTGCTGAGCTGCTCCTGCTGCCTGGACTTTTCCAGCACTTCTACTGGACCATCAACGCCAGTAGGATGAGCGCTCCTGTCCCAGCGGAGGTACAGTGCCATACCAGGGAGGGGGGCAGCCCTGACTGCCTGGGCAGGCTGCAGCCCTGTGGGGATGGATGCTGGGGACAGGGACCCCAAGGGAGATTGTGCTGTCTCATGCAGACTTCCAGAGACACCATTGAGGATATGGAAGTGGATGAGAAGGACGACACCGAGCCCATGGAAGTTGATGAGCAAGACGACACCGAGCCCATGGAAGTGGATGAAAATGATGAGACTGAGCCCATGGAAGTTGATGAGCAGGATGACACCCAGCCCATGGACGTTGATGAGAAGGACAAGGAAGAGCCCCTGGTCCTGGGGTGAGGATGGAGCCCCAGGAGCAGGACAACCTGATGCTCCCCTGCCCTGCCCTGCCCACAGGCAGTGCCCAGCCTGGGGCGGGGCTGGCTGGCTCTCCTCAGGGACATGGTGCTCAAGGAAGTCCTGCTCTGCTGCTTCTTTCCTTCCTTCCTTCCTTCCTTCCTTCCTTCCCCGATTGACAGGGATAATGGGCATTGATAGGGCCCCGCTGTAAATATGTTCTACATGTTAGAGGGTTTTTATAGGAACTGTTAGCCTAAAGCTCCTAGATTGTTCATCTCTAGGTTCTAGATTGTTCCCGTATAGGTCCCAGATTGTTACTGTATAGGTCCCAGGTTGTTGGAGTACTGGTTCCAGATTGTTAAAAGTATAGTCTTCCATGTAAATAAGTTCTATCCATTGTTGTTAGAAGGATAGATGTTCTGGAAATGTTTGGATCACCTTTGTTCAATAAATACAATTTCTTATTAAAACCCCGCCTCTCTTTGCAATTCCTTTGGGCAACCTTTGCACAGTGGTGGTTTCCACTTGCTCATGGTTCCTGGGGCTGGAGGTCCCTGGGGGTGTTGGCACAGCCAGCCCTGGCTGGGGGTCCCTGTGCAGGGAGGTCCCACTGACCCAGCACTGCTGTTCCTGGGGCACAGCAGTGTCCCCGAGGGCAAAGCTGTCACCAGCAGAGAGGGAGCTGTGACAGCAGCAGCCCCTGCAGCCACGCCAACAAAGCAAAGGAAACCTCCTGCCACCCTTCCTGCTGCAGCCACTGGGACTCCTGGGCAGGAGCCAGCATCAGGCACAGGGATGCAACATCCACCTCCATGCTCTGAAGGTCACGACAGCCTTGGCAACTCTGGGACCTGCACCTGGGCTGCTGCAGGGGCTGATGTTTAAGGCTTGCAGCCTCCAAAGCCTCTGGGCTTTGCTTCCCCCGCTGCTTTCCATTGCCCTGTGCCCAGGATCCTCACCCTGACCATGTTCCCCACTCCCTGAGCATCCCCATCACAGGGGGCACTGGCAAATCCCACACGCTTCACAAAACAAACTGCCCCACAGTAACCAAACCAGTCTTTGGTCAGAGGGTGCCAAGGGGAAGCTCAGCACCAGCT